>NC_081847.1:11580310-11880310 GCF_963259705.1 Myotis daubentonii | reverse complement strand
CCTTTTCATTGTAAAGCAACACCCTTTACAATGAGTAGGCCCTAAGCAAGGGAAACACTGAAGGGTGATGTGGTTGTATTGCGTTTGGTTGTTGAAATCATTGCAGAAGGACCTCGTCCCGTCAGCCCATCAGCAGAGGTAAAGGCAAAAGAAATGGCCACATTTCCCTGGGAAGATGAAAGAAATTTTAAAAGGATTGAGAGGTTGGTGTCACTGGCTTTTCTAATGAACTCAGGACTATCGTTAAGGCATCATGTCGTTTAATCGGCAACATTGTTTGTTTGGTGTTAGTGGTACATAAAATACAGTGTCTCCTAGCAAATGGCATTTTAGATGCAATGAAAGACGGTGGCGTGAACAGCGGAGGCGATGGAGGAAGATTCCTTCCCGGCAGTGGAAATGGCTGGTCATCCGAGGCTTCCGTTCTGCCAGTGCTGACTCATCCTGCCGAGTTGGATCATGGTCCCCTAGATCCGTGGTAGGCAAACTGTGGCTCTTTGGCCCCTTGAGTGTGGCTCTTCCTAAGCCTTAGGAGTACCCTAATTAAGTTAATAACAATGTACCACCTATATAGTTTAAGTTTAAAAAATTTGGCTCTCAAAAGAAATTTCAATCGTTGTACTGTTGATATTTGGCTCTGTTGACTAATGAGTTTGCCGACCACCAGCCTAGATGAAAGGGGGTGGCCCCTTTGACAGGCTGGGAGGAAAGGAGCTGGGAGGATAGGATCCATTCTTGGGTTCCATTGCTGACTCACTGGGCGATCTCTCGTGACTGTGACTGGTTTGGTCTGTTTCCACAATTTTGTCCTTTTGCTCAGTTTTTTGGGGTATTTAAGGAGTCCTCTGGGTCTCTTCTGATTCATGTCTGCGGCAGTGGGGCCCAGACACTCACAGTTTCCGCAGTGTCTCACTGAGCATCATCAAGTGCCGATCATCTCACTCGAGCCTCTCAACAAGCCGAACTGGGTTCTGTTGGCATCCTTGTTTATAGATGAGGAACCAGAGATCAGGGGGCTTAGGTAACTTACTCAACGCCTTCAACACGGAGAAGCGGCCGAGCCAGGACTTGAACCCACGCCTGTTTGCCCCCATCCCACACCCAGCTGCTCTGATAAACCCCTGTAATACTGGGCTAAGTGTCCCACCGAGCCTGTCTGGGTAGACTCTGGGGTCCCCCCGGGGTGCTAGGTGGAGAAAGAGCAAGTCACAGTTTGCTTTTGCCCAGCGTGGCCAGCAGCTAAGGGTGACTCAGGAGGGCCCCTTGGGAAATCAGGCCACAAAGGGGAGCGATTGCTGGGTCCACATGACCCCTGGGAGGCCATGGGAGTATTACAGGCCAGGAGAATATATTAGCAGCCCCCATGTGCCCAAAAGATTACCTCTGGACTCTCTTGTCAAATTTTGACAGCAGCATGTAAACAAGGGTATCACCACCCCAATTTTAAAGAGACAGGACCTAGGCTTAGAGAAGGAAGGCCACTTGCCTAGGGTCACCCCACCAGTAAGTGATGGTTCAAGACCAGCCCATCAGTTCCTTCCCCTCATCTCATCCTTCATCAGCCCAGGGACCACCCCCTGTGATCAGTGCTGGCCACGTGTCTGCTGTGCGGAGGGCAGCCGTTCTGGTTCTTCAAGTGCAGTGTAGGGCAGAGCTCACAGAAAAGCAGCCCAGCACTCAACTCCAGCCCAGAGATTTTTTCCCCCTGTTGTATTAAAGATATAATTGACATTCAGTAAAATTCACCTGCTTTGGCATACAGTTCCGGGGGCTTTGACGAACATCCGGCCGTGTAACCACCACCACCATCCGGGTATGAAGTATCTCCATCAGCCCCCCAGTTCCTCCTGCTGCCTCTTCCTGGTCAACCCTGCCCCCAACCCTCAGCTCCTGGCACTCGCGCCAGTTCCCTGTCCCTCTAGTTTTGCCTTTGCAAGACGTCATATAAATGGAATCCTACAGTGAGGAGCCCTTTGAGGCCGGCTTCTCTCACTCACATGATGCATTTGGATTCATCCATATCATTGTATGTATTTCCCAGTAGCTGATGTCCCCTTAGGTCAGTGGTTCTCAACGTTGGCTGCACATTAGAATCACCTGGGAATCTTGTTAAAATCCTGATTTCTGGGCCTCATCCTCCGGAAATTCTGTTTCTTTGTTACTACTGTTGCGGCCCTACCCCATCACAAAGAAACAGAATTTCCGGAGGATGAGGCCCAGAAATCAGGATTTTAACAAGATTCCCAGGTGATTCTAATGTGCAGCCAAGGTTGAGAACCACTGCCGTAGGTGAAAATGTATTTTCTGACTCCTGCTTCTACTGCTACAGCCTGGGTTGGGCCTGTGACTATTGGGGCAACTGTGGGATGGTCGTCTGCTTGGGCTACAGCAAATTATTAGAAACCTCCTCAGGGACAGAGCCTGCAGCTAACACACCGTGTATCACTCCCCGTGCCTAGACCTCTTAGATGTCTCATCTCAGGCAAATGGCTTTTCTTCCTATCACCTCAGTTTCCTCATCTGTAAAATGGGTATAATTGTCACTGTTAATCACAGTGGTAAATGGAAACAGTCTATCCTCCCCATCACGTGCTCACCTGAAAGACCTTTGGCAGTGGGTCCCACTGGTTTGAGGCTGTTGAAAGCATCGCGTTTCTCCTTAGTCCTCGGCCTGCTTTGATTCTAACAATCACCTATCTTTGGCTATTTGCCTCAAGGGACACTGATCTTCTCCAAGTTCCAGAGGCTGCAAGTCTGAGATGAGGCTGTGGCATGGTCGGCGGGTCTGGTGACCTTGCTGTGGTGGAGACGGGCATCTGGTGTCTCTTTCTCTTCCTTTTGTTTTTTCAACAAATTATTAGAATTTATAAGCAATGTTGCCAGATACAAGATTAGCCCATAAAAATCAATAACTTTTCTCTACACCAATCATAAATCAATAGAAATAATAACCCTAAGATATATCTTTTCACAGTTTAATGTCTCTGAAATTGGGATGCATCTTGCACGATGACAGATTAGACTTGAATGAATACAGACTCGAAAATAAGACACCATTCACAGTAGTCACAGATGTGACAGAGAGTCTTGGAAACAACAAATGGTACACAGGACCTCTGTGGAGAAAGCGTCCAAACTCTAATAAAGGACACAAAAGATAAATGTGAACTGACTTTCTGTAATCTTGATGGGATGAGTTAATGTTATAAAGTTGTCGATGCTCCCAAAGTCACCTAAAAATTCAATGCAATTCAGTTCCAATAAAAATTCCATATGGAGTTTTAGGGGCACACAGTAGAATTCTTATAAGGATGCCAGCCCCACCCTTATGCCCTGTTTAACCTTTATCACCTGCTCACCGGCCCTATCTCCAGGTACCATCACATCAGAGGTTAGGGGTTCAACATGTAAATTTAGGGGGACACAATTCAGTCCATAGCAGCACCCTGGCTTTTTAAAGCTTTATTGAAATACTAGAGGCCTGATGCATGAAGATTCATGCAAGAATAGGCCTTCCTTCCCCTGGCTGCTGGCACCGGATTCCCTTCGGCACCCGGGACCCAGGCCTTCGCTCTGGCCGCCGCCTTCCACCATTGCTTTGGCCCTGCTGCCCTCCTATAGCTCCCTTCACCCCCCGCCACCCCCCCCATAACAGGCATCCCGCCCCACCTCGGCTGCTCTGTGCCTGTGCATGCACGCTTCCCAGAGGCCTGGAGCGGCTGGAGCAGAACGGAATGCCTGCGTCGTTGCCATGGCGACAATGCAAGTGTACTGGCCCAGCCGCTGCCATCTTTGTTGCGTCAGTTTGCATAGTCCCTCCTTATTGGCTGTGGGTGCCTCCATCTTTGTTGCGGAGTGACGGTCAATGTGCATATTCTGTCTCTATTCGATAGGACAATTAATGAAAGAAAATTATATACATTTAAGGTGTACGATTTGATGTTTTGATATGCATATATCTTGAACAATGATGACCACAATCAAGTTAATTAACACAACCATCAACTCACATAGTTACCATTGTGTGTGTGTGTGTGTGTGTGTGTGTGTGAGAGAGAGAGAGAGAGAGAGAGAGGAAGAGAGATGAGATTACTTAAGATCTATTCTCTTAGCAAATTCCAAGTGTACAGTACAGTATTGCTAACTGCAGTCACCATGCTTGCTGTGCTTTCCATCCCCAGAACCTATTCATCCTGCATAACTGAAACTCTATACCCTTCGACCAGTATCTCCCCATTTCCCCCACCTTCCCAACCCAGGCAACCACCATTCCGCTCTGACTAGCTTAGATTCTACATGTAAGTGGGTCAGGCAGTATTTGTGTTTCTGGGTCTGGCTTCCCTTAGGAAAATGTTCCCCAGGTCCATCCATGCTGTTGTACATGGCAGGGTTCCCTTCTTTCTGAAGGCAGCATACTATTCCATTTTATGTATTCACCACTTTTTAATTTGTTCATCTGTCAGATACTTAGGGTGTGTTTATATCTGGACTATTGCCCATAATGTTGCAATGAACATGGGAGGCAGGAACCCTTGCATTGAACCCTGTTGTCTTGGTTTTGAGAAATCCTGGTAAACACATATAAGAAGTGTTGCCTCTGCTTTTACAAATATTAGTTGAAAACAGTCATTGCTTTCAGAGTCCTTCAACCTCCAAGTTTAGCTGTAATCAGCTCAGAACTCCATTTGCACATTTGTCCGTGTGGGAGGCAAGTTACGGTAAAGTGATTAGGTTGGAGACCTGGCTCTGCCACTGACGAGCTGTGTGACCTTGGACCCTCTGAGCTTTAGATGGTGGAGGGGAAAATGGAGCCAGCAAGGAGTGCACATGGAGGTAGGAGGAGAGGAGAGTGTGATGGGGGGAGAGGTGAGTGGGGAAGGTGGGGTCATGGAAGCCACGTGCAGCAAGAATGTCAAGGAGGACAGTGTCCAGCTGCAGCAGTGTGCTGACTGAGGGCCATCTGAAGTGAGGATGGCCATTGGATTGGCGGTGCGGGGTCCCTGGTGACCTCCACGCACACTGGTGGGAAAGAACCCCTGGTTGGAGGGGCTCAGGAGAAGCAGGGAGAGGATGAGGTAGCAGATAGAGCCAAGGGTGTCGTAAGGAGTTCACCTGTAACGGGGAGCAGAGAGGGGCCGTGGCTGGAGGAGGATGTGGGTCCAAATGGGGAGCAAGGCCCTGAGCTGGGACCGCGCAGGTGGAGAAGGAGGAGGCGAGGAGGAGGCCTGGTGAGCCTGGAAGTTTCAGCCTCGAGAAGGGCCTAGCATCATTTATTTCAATGCAATGTTTGATGGAATTGCCTGGGATTTTTAATGTCTGTTTCCCAGTGTATTAATAAACGTTCCCACCCCGGCTTCCCCTGTCACTAAGAGAAGCTTTTAGATAATTGAGAGATTTAAAAAAAATGTATTTCATCCCAATATGTCGCATGTTTCTGGAGCATATTGCTGTGTGTATGTGTTTTGTTAGCAGAAGGAGACCTGAGACTTCTGGTTTCCCTGGTCCTCCCAGTTCCTTAGAGCATTTGTCTTAATGCTTTCTCCCTCCCTGCCCCGCCCTCCCGCCTGCGGCCCCTCACCAGGTCCCCATCAATTCAGAGCTGATCTAATAGAAGCCTCTCCCAGCCTCCCTGACTCCGGTCTCTCCCGGCCCCTATTCATCCTGCCTCGGTAATGCTGAAATACTGCCCTCCCGGTGCTGCTAAAACCCAGCGCGTCTCTGGCTCTGCAGCCATAAAATATAGATGACCTGGCCCGAGTTCACCTCGTCTCCCCCAAGACACATTCGGGCTCACAGGAGGCCGGTCTGGCTTTCCTCTGAACACCCCCACTTCTTTTCACTCTTTCCTGCCTTTCCTGTCAGCGTTGCTCTTGGGATGAACCCGAATTCCTCGCCCACCTCCCGGTCTGCGTGCCCGCTGTCCTCTGCTCACTCCTGCAACACCAGCCGAGCCCGCCCCCAGCGGAGGAGCAGTTCCGCTCAGGACCTTGCACTCGCTCCTGCTGCGGCCGGACGCTCCGGCCCATCCCTTCACACGCCCGCATCTTATTCACTCTCCAGCTTACGTGCTGCTCCTCGGAAAGACTTTTCGATGTTTCCTTGAAAAATAGTCCACCCTCCAGTTTACTTCCTTTTGCGTCTATACTTTCTTTGCTTCACAGAAATCGCTACAGTTTGAACTGATCTTGCTAATTTGTTTATCACCTGACCGCTCACTGGATTGTCAGCTCCCCAGGGTGGGAGCTCTTCCCTTTCCCTGGTGCCTCTGTCTCCCAGTGCTGAGGGCAGGGCGGGACCAAGTGGGGTGCTGAGGGCAGGGCAGGACTGAGTGGGGTGCTGAGGGCAGGGCAGGACTGAGTGGGGTGCTGAGGGCAGGGCGGGACTGAGTGGGGTGCTGAGGGCAGGGCGGGATGAGTGGGGCTGCGTCAATGTTGCCGAGGTAGTGGATGGCCTTTTCCCTGCCTGCCTCTGCACTCCCAGGCAATCTGTCATGATGTTCCCTGCAGGTGTCCGACACATGGCGTTGCTCAACAAAGAATCCTTAGTCCCCCTCACCCAGGAATCCAGCCCTGCCCTCCTATGGGCTGCTTGTTTCCCTTTCGCATTCGTCACCAAGGGTGGCTCCTTCCTGCTGTTTGTTACCTTGACATACTTCCTAAGAGCTCCACTCACCGCTGCCACATACACTCACAGGCGTCAGAGAGGGAGGCAGGATCAGCTCTGTTTACAGATGAGGAAGAGTGAGAGCAGGGACGACTACCTGCTTCCCAGCCCCATGGCTACTAAGTGATGGAGTGGGGGGAAGGGGTCGGCGTGGTGGAGCATGACAAACCTGTCAATTATCTGAGCATGTATGGGGCATGTTTTTAACTATCAGATTCAATGTGCTCTTTCAATACCACTATTTTGTAACATCCTCTTTGCCATCCTAAACTGATATTCATCCTATCTAATAAAGAGGGAATATGCTAATTGAACCTCACACTGTCACAAAGATGGCAGTGCCCACAGCCAATAAGGAGGGAATATGCTAATTGATGCCATGCCCTCAAAGATGGCGGCACTCACAGCCAATAAGGAGGGAATATGCTAATTGACTGCCATGCCCTCAAAGATGGCGGTGCCCACAGCAACAATATGGAGGCGCCCAGTCCCCTCAGCCCCCCAGCCCCCCAGGGCTGCCAAGGCTCAGGTAACAAGGGTTGGCAGAGGCTTGCGCTGCCGGCAGTGGCAGCAGCAGAGGTGTGATGGGGTGTCACCTTCCCCTGATCGCCGGGTTGCCTCCTGCCCCATAAAACATAAATATTAACATAAAACATGTTAAAAAAAAAACATAAAACCATAACATAAAGGACATAAGTAAAAGGCAAGTCATTTGCATAACGTCACATAGCTGAGTGAGTGCTCTGAGGTGACTGAGGGAAATGAAGTGGCCACAGGCTTCCCCCAGGGCATGAAGCGACACGCAGCTGAGCCTCTCTGGCACTTTTTATCTTTTAGAGAGATGGGGCCACGTCAGGCTCACCGTGTGATGTCTCAGCCACAGTGCACACCAGGCATGTGTGCTGTGTTGTGACTCGAATAGCACCAGTGGTGCTGGACATGGGCAGTTCTTCCTCCTGGGCATGGCAGGCACCAGCATCGCTGGCCCTCCCTCCAAATGTCAGCCATGCCCCCCAAATGCCCCTGTGGATTTCCAAAATGCTCTCTGGGGGCAGTTCCATCCCCACTGAGACCCACAGGTGTGGGGAGGGCTGGGCTTAGTTTGAGTGAGTTGGCTAGCCTCACTAAGCCTCTTTTTTTCCTAAAATGGGGGATCATAAATCTTCCCTCTGAAGAAATATTTGAGGGTGAAATGATCTGATGTGTGTGCTGCCCCTGATGCATTGACCCGGCACCCAGAAGGCCCCCACACCAGCCTGTCCCTTTCTCTGTCCCTGGCAAACCTGCTCTCCACTGGCCAGGTAATAAATGCTGTAGGCTTAGTGGGTCATGTGCTTCCTGTTGCAACTATTCAGCTCTATGGCTATAGCAGGAAAACAACCACAGATGATTTAGAAACAAATGGGCGTGGCCATATTCCAATAATACTTTATTGACAAAATCCAGTGGTGGGCGGATTTGTTCTGGGGGCTGCATAGTTCACCGATCCTTGCTCTATGCCCATAAAATATCAGTTCACCACTTTATCTGTCTGCTCAACTGGATTTAAATCTCCCTGGAGTCCATGTTTCTCAGTTTTATCATAATAGGTCGGGAAGAAGAGAGTTATCAGACGTGGGTGAGCAGGCAGGCCCCACGGTGGTTGGCAGAGATAATGAAGTATCTACGAAGTGGAACAACCTCTCACCCCCGGCCAGTTGCCTTCAGGGATCCACGTGGGGCTGCTAACAACCAAGTTCAGGGAAGAGAAAGTCATAGGATGAAAGGGTGTGGGTGAGGCAGGTGAGATCCCCGTGCAAGGGGCCAAGCCTTGAATCTACCGGGTAGCATGTTTCCAAGGGAAATCCCAATCTGTCCCTTGCATTTCTTTTCTGAAAGTTTCTTGTCCATCTAATAAAAGAAAAAATAAAGTTTAAAAAGAGTCAGAGGTCATCCAGCAAGCTGGTCGGAACCCAGCGGCTGCTAATCTCAAAGAAAGTGTAACCTGCCTTTAGCTGCCCCGGCAGTGTTGTAGATTTCCATTTTAAATGGTGGTGGTAGGTCTGGGGAGAAGATGCAAGACAGGGACCGTAGGGAGCACAGAGCCACACACCAGCAGCTGCAGGCCAGCCTCTGCAGGAGGGCACATTGGTTTCAATACTCACAGAGAGGGTCTGCTTGCCTAAAAGAAAATTAGGTTCCCACGTAAAAACCAGAAGCCCAGGCGCTCTGGGACCCTCTTCCCCCAGCACAGTGGATGGGTGGGTGGGGGCCGAGGGGGCTGCTGCCCATGGTGGGTGCTCCCCCATCCTGCCTGCGTTCTCCACTGGGGCCTCTGTAGGCATTTGCATTTGAGGTGTTTGTGTCCTAAGCAGTGGCACACCACAAGGTCCCTCATGAGCCACACACTGCGCGGAAGATGAGGGTGGCCTGGTGAGGACACCTGGCCTCCAAAGTGGCCTCCTTGCTTCTAACCTTGGCTCCTACAGTTGGTTCTCCATGGAGGAGGTGGACGAGTGGGTGAAAATGCCCAGCTAGCCTGCTACTCCAGGGCTCAGTCCCCTCGCTGGTTCCCATTGCCATTTGGGCAAAGACCCCGACCCTTACACGGCCTGCAGGGCCCGGGGTAGTCTCACCTCTGCCCACCTCCCAGCTGCCTTTCTCCCCCTATGCTCCCCACTTGCCATTCAAATGCCATAGTCCAGACACATGAAGCTTTTTTCTTTAAAAAAATTTTTTTAACTATGTTTCTATTGATTGTAGAGAGAGAAGAAGGGAGAAGGAAAAGGAGAAAGAGAGAGGGGGAGAGAGAGAGAGAGAGATTGATGTGAGAGAGAAATATTGATCGGTTGCCTCCCATACACACCCCAACCAGGGACCCTGTACCTGACTGGGGATCAAACCTTTGATCTTTTGGTGCACAGGACGGTGCTCAACCAACTGAGCAACACTGGCCAGGGCTGAACTTCTTTCATTCCCATGAATTGCTTGTTGAGCCCCTTCATGCTTTTATGAATCCAGATTTTCAATGTACAACTTTGTTGAGACAGACTCATTTCAGTTAAGGTTGGGTTTGATTGAACTTGACAGAAATTCAAAATAAGCGAAAGGGAAGCTTGTTTTCCTCATGTAACCATCCAAGTAGGCACCCAGGCTGGCAGGCATGGCAGCTGCTGGTGTCAGCAATGCAGTCGCTCCTCTCCTGTCACTCTGCTGCCCCTGATCCAATACCGAGCAGCATCCCAGGTCCAGGCCATGGGGTAGAGAGAAGGAAGAAGGGAGCTCCGGGGGCATGCACGCCAGCTCATAAGTGGGGTTCCTGGAAGAGGATTCATAGACGTGGACTTCTCACTAAATTCTGGCCAATGGGATGACACAAGGCCACCTGAGCTGCAAGGAAGCTGGGAAATGTAGTCTTTGTTCTAGGAAGCCAGGTGCCCACAGAAGAAGGTGTAAGTACTGCAAACCTGCACAGGCCTCCGTTAGTCTCCAGTGGTCCCTGCCTTCTTTGCCACCAGCATTGTTAGGAGTAGGACTTGGATTCAGATCACCTGCCCCCAAAGCTGTGCTCGTAACTGGTTGTCCACACTGCTTCTAGACACGCAGCGCACACCGTAGGCATTTACACCTGCTCTCAGAGTAATGAGATGTGGATTGCACTAGGTGCTCTTGGGAAGTGTTGGTCTGCAGGTTGCTTCATGAATTTTCTTAGAGTTTTTAAGATCTTAGACCTGCCGAGAATGGCTCTTCCTTTAAAATTTAAATGACTTACGTACCTACCAGAAAAAGCACTCATTTCAAGCCTACAGTTTGATGAGTTTTGACAAATGTAAGCCCTTGTAACCATCACCTCAATCAAGAGATCAAACATTTCCATCACCTCAGAAGGTTCCTCGTATCCCTTTGCAGGCAGCCCCTGACCCCCACGCCACTCCAGGAAAGCGTCGATTCGTTTTCTATTATTTTATATTAATTTTGCCTGTTCTCAGACTTCACAGGAATGGAATCATTCCATGTGAGCTCTTTTATTTCTGGCTTCTTTAGCTCGGCATGTTGTTTTGTAGTGTGATCCCTGTTACTGATTATATCGGCCCTTTGCTTCTTTTTGTCGCCAAGTAGTGCTTCACTGTATGCCTATACTCAGACTGCTTATCCACTCTCCTGCTGACTGACGTTTGGGTTGTTTCCAGTTATTGGCCATTATGAGTACAGCTATTGAACATTCATGTCTGGGTCTTTTTTACTTTCATTCTCTTACATAAAGCCTTAAAGAGTGGGATTGCTTGGTCATAGGATACGGAGATTTAACCTTCATGATAAACTGCTAACCTGATTTCCACTTCAGTAGCAGCAGTGAGAGCTGCAGTGGCTCCCCATCTCCACCGACACTTGGTGTTACCAGGTTTTAGTTTTGAACTTGTCTTATGCTGATGGGTAGGCCGGAGTGTCTCGCTGGGGTTTTAGTTTGCGTTTCTCTGATAACTGAAGGTGTTGAGACTCTTTTCACATGTTTACTGGCCATTTATATCTTCTTTTTGGAAGTGTCTGTTTGAATGTTTTGTTCATTCTATTGTGGGTTTTTTTTTGTCTTATTATTGAGCTGCCAGAGTTCATCATATATTGAGTCCTTTGTCAGATGTACAGGGGTGGGCGAAAGTAGGTGTACAGATGTTTGTATGGAAGAAGCCATGCAAGTTATGATTATTGCAAAGGCTTTATTAACTCAAAAGAATGGCACTCACAACCGTAAAACCTACTTTTGCCTACCACACATGTATTTTGAACATATTCCCCCGGTTCCTGACTTGCCTTTTAATTGTCTTAATGGGGTCTTTTGATGAGTAGGGAGTCCTCATTTTTATTCATTTGTCCAGTTTTTCTTTTATGGTGGATGCTTTTGTGTCATGATTTTAAAGCGTGCTGTGTGCCTGCTGTGTGCCTGCTGTGTAGATAGTCAGGAGATGTTTGCTGAAATGGTTGGACCCATCAGAGCAGGGGTCACCTGCAAGTCTATGAAGACCTGGCCTCCCTGGGCTCCTCCGGTTCTGGGGGTTCGTGGTGGGAAGCTGCTCGCCACTCTGGGCCTCTGACGCCCTAGGAGTCAGGCTGATGAAGGGCCAAATCAACCTCTGTGTTTGCACGTGTGTGTGTATGTGTGCACAGGTATGCATGTCTGTGAGACATGCACACACATGTGTGCATGCATGTATATGTGTGCGCATGAATGTATATGTGTGCATGTGTATGTGTGTGCACATGTGTATGGTAAAAACCAGCAAACCTCTTTGTCTTCATGGGGTGAAGCTTCTCCAGGCACCTTCTTGGCCTGAGCGTCCTGGGAAACGTTGCCTCATAAATATTGAATCGTGCCGCTGCCCTCGGCACCCGCTGCCCTCGGCACACGCCGCCGGAGACTGCTTCCTGGGAATGAATTCGGAGTCATGCGGTAATTACCCCTGGAAGTGTTCATTCAAGTCTGAGAGCAGATTAAATAATGAATAGGAATGCCATTTATTCATTCTAATTTAGAGCCCTGTCTCATTTTTATCTGGATGAAATTGAATGTCAAGAGAAGGGAAAACTGGAGGTAAGGGGGCGGGGTGGAACAGGAGCGTGGGCTGACTCACGATGCTGGGGAAGGGGTTTTGTTGGGGGAGAGGGGCGGGACCCTCTGCCCTCCAAGGCCTGAGCCGAGTAGCAGGGCTGTGGGGCCAGGAGTGTGGTGCAGACAGAATGAGGGACGTGCCCACAGGTGCTGTTTCCCTTGCTCCCTCTCCATCACCGTTTCTCACCTTCTGACACTTTTCTCTTAGAGAGACCTGCAAAGTGCAGAACAGCATTAAAGGGAGACAGCTCCATCCAATGTCCTGCTACCCAGTGGCAACCACGGTTAGCGTGTGGGAGCACTTCCTTTGCCAGTCTTTTTTCTCTGCTGAGTTTATTTTTTTAAACATAATTTGAGAGCATCTATAAATACAGTGGTATGTCCCCCGTGTTGGTGCACCTGCACCCTCAGGACGTAGCCTTGTTGAGCAGGATTGCATGCACTTGATGAGCAGCAAACACCATGGCTCTGGGACCCTTGTCCTTTCCGCCACTGTGTCCCCAGTGCCCCACATGGTGCCAGCACATGGCAGGCGCTTGGGGAGCGTGTTAGAAGGACAGGCCACTTTTAGTGCCTGCGAATCACTCCAACAGTATAGGGTGCTTGTGTGGTGCCGGACACATGCTCAGAGCTTTATAGTGTCTTCCACATTTACTCTGTACATGAGAACTCATGAGCTGGACTGTCTCTCTGCATTTGTATCCAGATTCATTGTTTTTTAGCTGTGTGACCAAGGTAAGTCCCTTAACCTCTCTGTGCCTCTGTTTCTTCAGGTATAAAAAGGCTCTGGTAATTATATCTACATTGTGGAATTGTCAACAGGATTCAGTGAAATAACTCTGATCAGGGGCTGACAAACACAGTGGTTTGGACTATTAGCTAGAATGATTATTATTCACGACCTGGGTGACCTTGAGCAAGTCATTTTACCTCTGAGACTTAGTTCCCTTACCTGGAAGATGGAAAGTGGTTGTAATAATTGAAATAAGACATGCAATGAGCTGAGCCCAGAGCCTGGTTCATAGTAGGGTCGCAACAAAGATTAGTTTTATTATGTACTGAAAAAGCAAGGTCTTTCAAGCTCTTACTCCTTGTAAACTCATCTCAAGGGTCACTTCCTCCAGATGTCTTCCTTGATTTCTCTCATTTCCCCCCAGGTCTCCTCTCTCTTCCTCCAATGCTGTGCTGCCTCTGTCACAGCACCTCCATGAGGCCCTGTGGTCTGTTTTCACTTGTCCCCACCAGAGCCTCAACTCTTGGAAGGCAGGGACCTCCCATTATTCCCCACTGCATGCCAAGACTCCACTGTGGGGCGCAGGAGCTGCTCTATAAAGCGTCTGTGGAGGGCAGCGTGACTGGGGCAGCCAGGTCCAGCGGGAGCTTCTGCTGAGTCATCTCAGAGGGGAGATGTTAGCAGAGGCTTCTGGAAAAATCCGCTGCTCATCATAAATTCCAGCTCTGTTTGGTAATGTTGGGCCAATCTGTCTTTTCCTGTCTTAATTCAAAATTGGATGGGAGGGAAAGAAATGTGTCTGAGTGACTCCAAGTTCCCAAGCTGTGATGATGTGCTGGGAACCGTGTGGCTGGGAGCCATCCATTTCCAGGGAGGAGGGCAGCTGTGGCATGTCAGGGGTTGTCAAGGGACCGAGGCCGGAGGATTCTGGGTTTGTCAGAATCCCCAAGTTCTGAAGACCCTCTATTACTTGTCTTTAAAACAAACTTCATTGAGGCATAATTTACATACAATACAATACCCCCATTTTACCCATACAGTTTGGTTTTAACAAAGGCGTGCACACCTGTGTGACCACCACGTCGAATGAGAGAGAGAACTTTCTAGCTCTCCAGGAAGTGCCCTCGTGCCTCTCTGCGCTCAGGCCCCTCAGCTCCTGCTCTGGGCAGCGACCGATCCTCTTTCTGTTGCTATAAATGGGTTTTGCTGTTGTAGAATTTCATACAAATGGAATCATGTAGAATAGACTCTTTTGTATCTGGTTTCTTTGATTCAGAACATTGCTTTTGAGAATCATATGCTTTAAAGGAAGAGTTAATCCTGCTTCATCATTATACGAATCCTTTCCCATCACCCAGTGCGGCAGGTGTGGCAGCTGCGGGGCATGTTCTCATGTGGACTCTGTGCTGCTTCGCCCTCTGCTCTGAGATCCCTCCCCGGACACCCCCCAGCAGAGCTGGCCGCGCTGCTGCTGGCTTCCTGCCATTCAATAAGTCCCTTCCTTGTTAATAAGAATTTGGTTCACAATGGTTGTTCTATTATCACAACTCTCATCTGAATTAGCTATTAGTGTCCCCACTGCGAAGAGAAAAATAAAAACACAGCTAAGGCTCAGAGAGGCTGAGCCACTGAGCTGCCATCACACAGCTAAACAGTAGCAGAGCCAGAGTTGGAGCCAGGACTGTGACCCTGGAACTGGGCCTTGTAGGTGGACTGTTGTCTTCACCTGTATCCGCATGGCCCCTCTTACAGCTCCTGGTGCACAGTTTTATAGTTATCTGTTTACTGTCTGAATTCCTATCAGTCTGAATTCTTAGCTGCAATTGACAGAATCTACTCCAGCCATTTATATAAAAAGAAAATGTATTAAATGAAATCAGATGGTTCACAGAATCTCCAGGAGGGTCAGACTCAGCTGGGAGGCTATGCAGCCAGGAATAAAGCTAAAATTTGGCAGATACCATAGTCCCGGCTGCCCTAAAAGCCAGACACCCTCCCCAGACTAGATTCTTTGGGCACCTATCTCTTCAGTTGCTCACTTCTAATTGAAGTATCGTGAAACACTCTCTGATTGGTGGAGCCTGTCACATGACTATGCCATTGGTGCAAGAGATGCTGGGATAATGAGTCTCTAGTTTCTGCCTTGGGGAAAGGCAGAAATTTCCCTCAACATGGGAAGGGGATTAAAAGGACCCGGACAGATAGAAACTATGGCAAGTGTCCATCACAGTTCTTCCTGACCACAGCTCCCTCCAGGACAGGGAAGGTGTCTCATTTATTTCTGTATCCTCAACACCTAGGACATGGCAGGCATAGTGTGATTACCAAAGCAGTCTACATGTGGCGAATGAATGAATATGGATGGATGAGTGTGGCTTTGACATAGACAAGCCCTCAAGGCATCCTGGAGGAGGATGCATTGAGTCCTTTTGAGAGATGGTTTCTTGGCTTCATCCTTCAGTCATTCCTTCAAGAGTTGAGGGTGACTCAAGCCTGGGGCCCCAGACACGGGATCTCAAGGCCCCCTCTCTGAATGAGGCAGCTGCATGGACCAATCTAGGCATGAATGGGGGAAACCATTTACTACTTATCCAAACAGGCAGTCAGGTTCTCTGGAAGCAGTGTGTTGGCCACAGGCAGAGCTACAGCCTGCTGTGTGCCTGGCCCAGTGACAGCACTGGGGATGAGGAGCAGGTGGGACTAACATTTATTGAGCACCTACAATGCTCCAGGCACTCTATGTCCTCTTACTTAAGTCTTATGCCAACCATTTGAGGTAAAAACTAATATTCCCATTTTATAGATGAGGAAACTGAGTTTCAGAGAGACTGAGTAACCTGCCTGAGACCAGCTGGCTGCTATGGTTTAGAATTCTTTCTGCTTCAATCACTAGACTCTTGTATGGAAATCTGGCTCTAACACGTTGTGCCTTCGGGCAAGTTGCTTAGCCTCAGTGTGCCTCTCTGAGCATTGGAAGTGGGAATAATTCTGACTTCACAGCATATTATACAGATAAAAGATGGCGATGCATGGCGGGGGGGGGGGGGGGACATGGTGCTTGACATGTAGCAAGTGCTCAATATGGATGGCCAATTCTTCCAGCACAGTTTATTGAAAAGATTATTGTTTCTCCCTTGAATTATCTGTGCAACTTGGTCAAACACCAGTCGACTATATTTGTGTGGGTCAATTTCTCTCCTCTCTGTTCTGTTGCACTGAGCTATGTATCCGTCCTCTTACCAATGCCATAGCATCGTAATTACTGGAGCCTCAAGTAAGCTTTGAAACCAAGCAGTGCAATTCCTCCAACTTCATTCTCCTTTTTCAGAATTTTCTGCCACGTGCATTTTGATGCTCCGCTGTTAGGTACACACACATTTAGAACTGTTTTGTCTTCCTGGAGAGCAGGCACCTTTATCATGATGCCATAACCCTCCTGATCCCTGAAATAGTCTTTGTTCTAACCTCAGCTTTGTCGGAAATGAACGCAGCTACTCCAGCCGTCTCTGTGTTGGTATTTGTGTTTCTGGAGCAACTGACATGCCCACGCAGGGGGCCTGGGAGAAGCTGGGGGAAGAACCTCTTTTTCCAAACTTTCAGGGGTCCTCGTGTTTCCACACAGCCAGATGGGAATCTCGAATGGGAGCCCCAGTGATTCCCAGCACTGTCAGCCCTGCAGCCCCTGCAGCGCCGTGTCTGCAGCCGGACTTCCCAGGGAGAGACAGGCTTGGGGGTACCTCCACGGCCTTGGAGGCTCCTCAGACTTGGAGGTTGCACCATCCCAAACATCTCTTCACCTTCCACATCACTTGTCGCTGCCCAAGGAACTCACCTTTTAAAGGGACACTCGGTGTGTGCACTGGAGGAAGGGTAGAGGGTTAGCTGCAGATGTAATTTTTACGAAAAAGCAGCTCTGTCACAAGCCCCACTGCTGTGTCATCCATCGCACGATGGGCTCTGAAAGGAAGGGGAAGCCTCCCCCAGTTCAACAGGAAACCCCTGAAGGACATAGTGACCACGGCGTGCCTGGGAGAGTAGGCTGACTCCGGCACCTTGCTCTCTGGCCAGCTCCTAATTATTGGTATTCTCTGGGAGTTTTAATTTCCACAAGAGTGGGGAGGTACAGGGAGGGGAGGGGATGTCACTGTGGTCCTCATTTATATTGGGTCACCAGGAATAGCCTTCCGATGGTAATCGAATATAACTGGAGACAGAGTCAGGCTGGCTGGCTGGAAGCTGGCAGATTATCTACCTTCATAGCCGGAGGGTGGGGAGTACGGGTGGGGGTGGCAGGGTGGAGACAAAAGGCCCTGTCTGCCAGTTCTGCACTATTCCTCACTGTATTGGCAGCAAAGACTAAGGTCAGGCAGCCCGAGTTCAAAGCTCACCTGCCTGCTGGGTGACTTAGCTCTTCTCTGCCTCAGTTTCCCTATTTGTAAAATGAGGATAATATACACTTAGAGGAGGGCTGTGAGGTTAAAGTGAAATAATCCACGTAAGTTATTTCTCTTCTGTCCTTGCTTCTCAAAGTGTGGCTCGCAGACCAGCAGCACTGGCTTCCCCGGGAGCTTGTAGGAGATGCAGAATCCCAGACGACCCCCCCCTGCCCCCCCCCCCCGCCCCCGCCGAGTCTCGACACTTTAACACAGTGGTTCCCAAACTTATTTGGCCTACCGCCCCCTTTCCAGAAAAAATATTACTCAGCGCCCCCTGGAAATTAATTTTTTTTTAATTTTAATAGCAATTAAACAGAAAGATATATGTATTAATGTTTCTACCTTTTTCGTAAAATATAGTAAAGAAAGGTGTAAATTAGAAACATTGAAGTTTGAAATTATGAAACTATTTATTGAACTCGGAATAGAAAGGTAATACAAAAAACGTTAAAACAAATGCCCCTGTGGCCATCACCGCCCCCTGGATCGCCGCAGCGCCCACCAGGGGGCGGTAGCGCCCACTTTGGGAATCACTGCTTTAAGGGGTCACAGTGGGTTCCACTGCCCGGAAGTTTGGAGCTGACTGCCTTTCCTACCCCCTTCCTCCTTCCACGCTGAGCCCACGACATGTCTGGGCACTGGGCTTCCTGTGGTCTCTGTCCTCCATTCTCTAGAAGTGCTCTTTCCACCCACGGTCCACAGCGCTCAGAACACAGAGCATGTGGGCGGCAGTTTCCTGCTGCGCCCGGGAGCCCTGACCTGTGGAGCATTCAGCTGAAGTCCTTCCTTGCATTCACCTCCCGGCCCTGTCCATAGACCATAAGCCACCAGCACTTTGTGCATCTAGTCAAACCTCAGTCCTGGAACATCTCCCATCTCGAACAGTTTGCTTCTCAACTCCACAACCCTTTCATGCTGATACCTGTATGACCAGTAACAGACAAAGGAGAGAATGCTCAAGTAAGAGTCAGTTTACCATTGTTAACATTTCAAGGAAATTGTGCTGTGAATATTTTTGTGGTTTTTTTTTGTTTTTTTTTTTTTTTACTTTTGTTGCAGGTTATTACTATTATTAAATTTTTATTAAAAAAATTTAAAATATGTTTTTATTAATTTTAGAGAGAGAGGAAGGGAGAGGGATAGAGATAGAAACATTGATGAAAGAGAAACATTATTGATTGGCTGCCTACTGCATGCCCCCTAATGGGGATCGAGCTCACAACCCAGGCATATGCTCAACCACTGAACCACACCAACTAGGCTAAATTTTCATTTCTTACTGTACATTTAATTTCCTTTTTGTTATATTTTCATTTACATTTCATGTCCTTTTTGTTTTAAAGTGTTTATTGATACATTAAACACTACATTAGACATGTACAATATATAAGAAAGGTTAAAACAGGGCATCATTTGGGGTCTGGAAAGGATGAATTCAATTTACATGATTTCTAATGGGGGAAAAATGCTTTGGTTTTCGAACAGCCTTCCAGAACGAATTAAGTTTGAGAACCGAGGTTCCACTGTATTAACATCTGTGAGTACATAGTCTTTTGGCAACTTAGATCCCATTTTTTAAATGTACCGTTTAAAGGAACCCCATGGCGCATCCTTCTGCAGAGCAAATAATTGCCAACTAATTCATCTATTTTACAAAGCTTGATTTTTGCATATTATGATTTCAGAACAAAGCAGGTTGAGCTGTTGGAAGCTTTAGCTATTAGCAACGTTCAGGATTGAAAAATGGTGTGTTGAAATGGGCTTCTTTTCCCAGTCTCAGGGGGGTGTCAAAATCACATGGAGCTTTATATTTTTAGTGCATACATCTTAAGTGCATGGCTTGATGAAATTTACATACGTATACACCTGTGTGGTTCTGATATGGAGTGTTTTAAGGGCCCCCCCAAAGCTTCTTGGGTCTCTCGCTAGTCAACAGTACGTCCTCAGAGGGTCACCTTTTTCTGATTTCTGTCGAGTAGATTAACTTTTCCTGCTTTTGAATTTCATATAATGGAATTATACAGTAAGGATTCTTTCACCTGTTGCCAGACTCATAGCCTCAATCAAGGAAAACTAGAAAGTCGAACAAAGCTACCGTATGTCCCCTCCCCCGGGGCCTCTCAAACGCTGGCCTTCACCACCATCCGGGGACAGTGCCGGGTTGTTAAAACTGTGCTGGAGCAAATCAGAGTTTCTGCTTCTGAGGTCTGGGGCGGGGCCCGAGGATTTGCGTTTCCAGCAAGTTCCCAGGTGCTGCTGGTACAGGTTCCACACTTGGTTTCTTTTTAAATAACAATAATAGAGTTTTAAAATTTTTGTCATGGAATTCAAGGTGTCAAATACAGTGGCAAGTTGCCAACTTTTGTTAATATCCTAATTGATCAGAAGACATTACTCACTGCTTAAGATTTAGAGAGAAAATAAAAAAATATGAAATAAGATGCAATGCAAGAAGTTTGCTGTCTTTTAATAGGAGACTCCAATTATAAAGGAAGAATGACAAAGGGAACCATGAGAGGTTCATTCCCACAAAACGTAGCAAATATCATTTGAGTTTCTACCATAGGTTCACTAGTGAACACTGCATCGGTCGGAAAGAAAGAATCTGCACGTTCATTAAAACCATCCCCTGAGAGCAATAGCTGACCCTGAGCGGATTCACCTTATATCTAAGTTGTCAATATATTTTTCCGGTTGGTGTAAGAAACCTACAAACCTGCCGAGAATTTTTATGAGTTTATTTGAGCCAAGCTGGTGACAATTCCCGGGAATTCTCAGCGGGTTGAAAAAAATGCTCCCCAAAAAGGCAGTTTTAGCACTTATTTTATCATCAAAGGGGAAGACAGACGTAGGGGGTTACATGAATTCCATTGGTGATAGATTAAGGAGGCAGGAGAAAGCAAAGTGGGGAAATCTCTGAGATTGGGTAAACACAGACACATATTTTTACGTTGGTGGGTATAGGACAGTTAACAATATTTACGGCACATAGAGCTGTAAGTGGGAGAACAGAGAACAGTGAGGGGTTCTGTGGTCTCCTGGCGGGAGATTGTGCCCTGAGGGTCTGGAAAAAGGGATTACTCTGACATTCCATAGGTATGTTGTCATAGATCAGTGGTTCTCAACCTCCCTAATGCCACGACCCTTTAATACAGTTCCTCATGTTGTGGTGACCCCCAATTTCATTGATACAAATTGAACATAATTAAAGCATAGTGATTAATCACAAAAACAATATATGTGTTTTCCGATGGTCTTTGGCGACCCCTATGAAAGGGTCGTTCGACCCCCAAAGGGGTCGCGACCCACAGGTTGAGAACCGCTGTCATAGATGCACTAGACAGGCTCAGTTAAGACTGAACTTTGTCAAGGAAGCGACAGGCCTAGCACATGACTACTTTTACTGGTTAGTCATGACTCACTTTTAGTGAAGGCTTAAGTTCAGACCATCCTATGTGTTACTTTAGGTCTCTGAGTTCCTAAGGCTGCTATCGGGCCGCCCCTGAACTTGTTAGGTTGCGTAGGAGACCCCATTTTCATCCACATTTCTGTAGACGCCCCCCACGCTGCGGTCACCGGCCACTGTTTTGCCTGTGTGTGTGGGGAAGAGAGGAGCCCTGGGTGTCGGCATTTCTCAGCAATCGTGTGCCCTGATTTCTCTACAGTCTTGGATAAAGGGCTAATTAATGGGAACATGTCTGTCTTCAGTGTATTTTTAATGAAACAAAACAGTATGTTTCTACAGACAGCAGTTCTGAGGCAAAAGAAACAGAACAAAAGGGAACACTTTAAGCGTCTGCACAGACTTCTCTGCCAGCCCCTGAACCACACAGGCCCCAGCTCACCCTGACCCCGTGGAGATCGTCTACAGGGGGCTCCCGCCTGGCTGATAAACTAGAAAGAAGTCGTTTGCTCCACTGTGGCCTCTTCCCAGCTCTGCCCAGTCCTGAGAGAAGGGGGCAGGGAGGGAGGAAACCCAGGCCACCTGGAGGCTGTCTCCCGGATCCGGAAACCCAAAGACCCCTGGGGTGGTTCACTCTCCTTTGACGATAAAGACGAAAAACCAAGTCTGCTGACCTTGAAGGAAGTGTATATCTTTCTAATTTTCTGAACAAAAATAATCTCCACATCTAAAAGAATGTTTGAAGCCCCCCTTTTCCCGTTTCCTTACTTTTAACTGCCTTCCAGCTGCAAACTACCTGCTAATCCTCCGCATTGCGCATTTCTCCCCACCATTCAGCAGCCCACCTTCCCCCAGAGATATTTGTCTCCAAATGAGTGGTTTCCTACCCTACAGACTCATCGTGTCCCACTATAACATGCTCTGTGATGCCTCTGTTACCCTCACGAAACAAAATTGAGAGACAGTACAACCTGTCTACACATACACGTTCAAATAAGTGTATGGGTTGCCCTAAGTATCATGTGTAGGAGAAAGAAAATGAAAATAATTTCTAGTAAGATAGTACACATGCCAGCAAGCAAATGCTGCTGTATAACAGCCAGAAGATAAGCAGTACTCACAGGTGCTCACCTGTACCCAGCTCTGGAAACACAGGGCGAGAGCCGCAGGTGCAGCGACCCACGTGTGTGCATCGGTGCTCAGATAGCAGGGCTGCAACTGCTGTAGGTGAGGGGATTTTCCTAAGTGGCCAATATTTCTTCTTAAAACATTAAAGCAAAGAGACATACAGTCTCTTCTTGATTTATGTTTACATGATAGTTACATTCCTGAAAAAAGCCAGGATCTGTCAGAGTCGTGCAAAAATTCCCTTTTTTATATGTAAACAGGAGTTAAGTTCTAGGAGTGCAGTTTTAAAACGTTTTTCTCCTATGTAAATGTCAGGTGGGAGCTTCTAAATTCATGTGGGGTTTGGGACAGTTCCTTTGGTGGGGGGTCCTGAACATTGCAGGTTGCCAATGGAGTTCCCCATCACTGTCACCCAGTCCCTTTCCAGATAGCCAGCGTCTCACTCAGGCCGTGGTGGTGATGCAGTGGGAGGGAGAAGGCTATTGTAGTCATCGAGGGGAGGTGTCTGAGGGCCTGATCCAGGACGGTAACCAGGAGGCGGAGAGAGAAGCAGGTGGATTGTGGAAATAGCATTGGAAGGACTTGGATCAGACGTGGGGTGTGTAGGTTCAGGAAAGGGAGACGCCAGGGAGAACTTGCAGGTTTCTGCCTGGAGCAACTGGATGGTCCCATTGACGGCCAAGGAGAAGACTGGAGGAAACGGAATGGGCAGAGAGAGCAACACATCCACCTTAGACATGTTGCATTTGAGATGCCGGTGGGAGAGCAAAGTGGACCTATCCAATATGCACTTGACTTGTGAGTCTAGGCTTCGAAACTAGACAGAGGCAGAGAGACCCAGTTTGAAGAGTTGGGGGTAGATGAGGTCTCCTGGAAAGAGATGCAGAGGGCCACGGGAAGAAGGCAGGGCCCAGGGCCTCGATGAACCCTGACATCTAAAGGCTGGGCATGGAGAGAGAGCCCCGAGTTCCTCCGTCTGCCATTTGTATAAGCCAACTCTCCCCAACTCAGTGCTGAAGTCCTCGATGCAGGTCTCTAATGAATGCATCGCTGTGCCCTGCTGAGCCCCAGCACCTTCCCCTGAGGATGTTATGGCCCCATGTGCGTTGGTTATCAGCTGTCCAGAGGTGCATAGTGGTCACATGTATTTCCAATTTGTATGTGAAAGCAAGACAAAGCCAATCTGAGTATGACATTTATATCTTCAACTCTGGTGACACTTAGAAACCCGAGTCAGGGGATTGGCTGGGACTAAGTTGGTGGCATTCCAAGTTGAGATGCTGGAGGGAACAGCGCCAGGGGCTAGTGGGTGCCGACTGGAATGAAAGGCCCACAATTAACCTGTCTCACTTCTTACCTCACGGAGAGGACACGCTGTCCATTTTATTTTATTTATTTTATTAAAATATATTTTATTGATTTTTTTACAGAGAGGAAGGGAAAGGGATAGAGAGTTAGAAACATCGATGAGAGAGAAACATCGAGCAGCTGCCTCCTGCACACCTCCTACTGGGGATGTGCCCACAACCAAGGTACATGCCCTTGACCGGAATCGAACCTGGGACCTTTCAATCTGCAGGCCGACGCTCTACCCACTGAGCCAAACCAGTTAGGGCTGTGCATTTTAATTGAATGAGCCTGCAGCACTGAAGTCTCAGAAAGGAAGAGAAACCTTCGGAGGCCTTGAAGGTCCAGGCCACCAATTGAATAGGGTCTGACGAGATTCAATGGTAGCAAATGTGTCAGCCAACCAGGGCCACAACCCTGCTACATAACAACCATCCCCAAATTCGTGGCTTATAAGAATAATCATTCCCTCCAGTTCATATGTCCGTGGGTTGCCTGATCAAGGCCGGGTTCTTTGGGGCTTAGATCCAGGCCACTTTCTTCTTGGATCAGCAGCCACCTGGAGTGTGTACACCTCATGGCAATGGCAAAAGGTCAAGAGCAGCATATCTGCATTGGCCTATGCTTGTGTCACATCTGCCCAAGTCCCATTAACCAAACAAGTCATGTGGCTGAGCCCAAGATCAAAGAGTAGAGAAATGCATTCTCTCTCTACCAGGGGGAACAGCAAAGTCACTCGGGCAGCGGAAGTGGTACGAATTGGAGACCATAATTTCACCGATAAGAAAAAGGATTACAAATTCCCATGTCTACCAGGGCCAGGCATGGCACCCTAAACAACAAAGATGCTGGGTAGAATTGATGGAGGGATATTCTGTGTCAATAATGGCATAGCCATGTTTATAACATCCACAAACTGAGAGGATCAACCCCAAATTTTCTGGAGCGATTTGTCCCTCAATCTTATATTGTCCCACTGCGGATAGAGATGTGGATCCAGAGAATGACTTTTCTACCTGAAGAATAAGCACTAACAGCGTTGACAGTGGGCAGTGCTAGGGAGGCAAAGTGGAGAGCATGTGTCTTGTCTGTTGGGGGCAGCGGCCCATTGTTGTCAGATGGGAATGCAGGCTCAGCATTGCCTGGTCTCTGAGAGGTCAAGCGAAGCTGAAAAACACATATTTTATGTGAAATTTCCGAACTTTAAAATGTCGAACAAACAAAACCCCTTGAAAGGCAGAAAATGGACGGTAGGCCACCAACTTGTAACTTCTGTTCTCTAAGTGTGCACTCACAGGCTGGTGAGAGCCAGGGCAGGACTCTTTTTTGTTGTTATTTTCCTGCTCTCACGTGGCCACCAAGGGCGTGGTTTCTGGACACCAGCTCTCTGAGGTCCGAACAGCCAGTTTCCTTTAAGGAGTGAGGTCAGTGAATTCCGATGTTAGAACTATTTCCTCCTAATGCTCCTGTTCCCATAAAATTTCAGTTCTATTTAAGCTGCAAAGTATAGTGAGCCTTAATTACTATATTTCTAAAAATTATACCCAATTAGAGTGGGTTTTCAGGAACCAGGCCAATTCTCTCCCAGAAAGCGCAGTGAAAAGCACATCTTACAAGGACAAAAGATGCTTTGGGGGCAGCGCTGCAAGGTGACACCCCCAGGGTCATTTTGGTCATTGGCTTTTAGGGGCGGAATGTAGGTTCTTTCTGGGCTCTTGGCTGTAGCTTGGACCCAAATCAGCCTGAAGACATCAGGATTGCTTCTGGGAGATTGTATGTAGAGTGGCTGTGTTTCCTGGACCAGCGGTCAGGGCACCTGGACAGCCGACGGTTTCATGTGCTTGACACATCAGAAAGGAAATCAGAGAGAGACAGAGGCGCTTCTTGGTGGTGGGATGGCCAGGTGACCCTGGAGTCCCGGATCCCCTCCAGGCAAGGGACTTCCTGTGAGAGCAAGGGACAAAGCCCTGCTGGTGGAGTCAGACCAAAATGAGAACCAAGGGGCTGCCTTCTCCTCAACCCCAAATCTCAGGGCCCACAGGACTCTCGCCCAGGCAGAGGAGCCAGAACCAGAAAGAACATGTCCCCCAAAGCTGAGCTTCAAATGAGACCCCGCCTGCACCCACCGTGCCGCTCACCCCCCTACTCCGGCCCTGGCGATCCATCACACCCACCCATCTACTTGCTGTTTCCTGAGCATGCCTTGGGGCTCACACCTCTTCCCTTGCCCATCTGTCAAGACCCAGTCATCGTGGTCTTCGGGGGGGGGGCGCTTTCCCTGATGCCCACCCCATGCAGAGCCCAGCGCCCTCTCCTCTGAGCTCGCCTCTCCCTGGATGCTGCAACTGTCAGAGGCCACCGTACCAATGGCTTAACCTGGGTGCGTCCGTTTCCTCCTCTGGGTCTCACAGTATTGCAGGTGTGAGCTGCTCGGCAGGTGTGTGCTGCTGGGTGCAGGGAGCCAGGCTCCTGCCTCTCCTGTTGCTCCATCATTCTTCGGGGCGTCTTCCCCTGCATGGACCCGGATACTCACCATTACCAGGCAGATCTCCTGCGGGTGTGAAGGGAGAAAGGGGTGTGGGGGGGAGGAGGAGGGGGAAAGAGCATGCCTCTTTTTCTCAAGGAAGCTGCACTCATTCATGAACTCATTTAACATATATTTATTGAGTATTTTTCACATGCTAAACACTGTTTTAGATACTGGAGATTCAGCCATGAACAATATTAAAAAAAATTATTAAAAAAAAATCCCTGCCAGTTTTGGGGGGAGAGAGAAGTTAATACAATGAGATGTAACATATATGCTGTTTAGCATGAAAACTACCAAAAAAGAAGAAATTTGCTCGAAGAAATTTGCTTCCAGTGCCAGGAGGGGCGCTTGGGCTGTGGAGGGAGGTTTGCATTCAGTAACAGACGGGGCAGGTGGCTCATTGGTTGTTACCAGAGGGCAACTGATCACCCAGCAGTGCCGCGCTCCCTCCTGCAGGTGGCGCCCCTGAGCGGGTGCACCCGCAACCTGTTTCCCTGCAGGTGCAGGATGCTGCCGCAGCGAGGGGACCTGCCTTGGGCTCCCCCTGGAGTCCTGTTAGCGGCCTGGACCGCCTCTCATGTCTTACGCAGAGCCTGTGCCATTCTCGAAGATGGATCATTTTATCTTCAACAATGGAAGATCTATTTTCCCCAAAGTCTCATTTCATTCATTTTTCAGCAGCAGAAGCTCATTTCTCTTGGCTTGAATTTAAGACACTCTTGTCACTTCTTTTTATTCCCTCATTTGAAATAGCAGGTGGTTCCAACTTTCTGTGTTTCCTTTTGTTCCCAGGTTTGACAGAGAGCTCTCTGGCAGCATTCCAAAGCTCCTCTAGTTTCTCTTTCCTGCCCACCCCCACCCACCCCACCTCCAGCCCGCGGTGCCATCTCCTCGGCTACAAAATGATGCCGCCCTCGTGACGGCTAAATGGCATGAAGTGTATAAGCAAGGTTGCCAGATTCCGCAAATAAAAATGCAGGTGCCTGTGCCTAATGTGTTTGATAAATAATTTTTTTCCAAGTGTAAGTATGTCTCAAATATTGCCTGGGATATACTTATACTAAAAGTATATATATATCTTGAATTTTTCACATGAAACTCAAATTTCCCTGGGTACCCTGTATTTCACTGGCAATTCTAATAGAAGGAGTGTACCAGAGGGCTTGTTATGTAGTCAGGGTGAGTGGTAATGACACCGATGAGGGTGACGATGACTTTAATGTGTTCTGATAGGTGCCTACCCCTGGTTGGGGGTGGAGGTGGCTATTCACCAGAAGGGTTTCCTATCACAATCGAGGCTTAGATTGAGTCTTGAAGAACTTCTTTCATTTATTCATCAAACAAATAATTGAGCATTTATTATGCACCAGGCTTTGTTCTAGGTGCTAGTGAGCAAAACAGATAAAAATGACTGCCCCCCGGGCTTGAAGTATTAGCGGGGGAGACGGGCAGTAAAGAAGATAAAATATGTAGCACGTTGGATCAATGCTAAGGAGAAAATATAAGGCAAAATGGGGCATATGAAATGTTGGCATGAGTTGAAGTTTTGGAATGTGTGCAAAGGAAGGTCTTACTGAGAAGTTGACTTAAGTAAAGATGTGAAGGGTGTGAGAGACTGAGCCATGCAGATATGCAGGGGAGGATCACTTCAGAAAAGAGAAAAGGCCAGTGCAAAGGTCCTGAGGTGGGAGTGTGTCTGATATGCCTGTGAAGCAGTGAGGAGGCCAGTGTGGCAGGAGCAGAGTGTGGGGGTGGGAAGGGGGGCGGATGCAGGCTGGATTGTACAGAATCTTGGGGGACACTTGGCTTTGACTTTGAATGAGATGGAGCCACCACAAGGCTTTGAATGACATAATGTAACGTCCATTTAAACAGATGCCCCCTGGCTGCTGGTGGAGGGTACACTGTGGGGCACTGCAGGGTCCAGGCGACAGAGCCGGCGGGCGGGACCAGGCTGGAAGCCTGTGAATGCATTTAGAAGGGAGCACTGTATATTCTAGCCTCGGCTAGACAGGGGAGGTGGAAGCAGCTAGACGGGCCTCAGCCCAATTGTTTTAAATGGCCCAATGGGAGACCGCAAGACCTAGGCCACGTCTGAGGAAACCAGGTGACCCCATGGTGCTCAGCCAATGAGGAGCCGGAGGAGGGACTGAATAAAGGGGCTGTGTTTGCTGCCCCGGGTGTGCCTGTACAACCAGCCACACACCCACTCTCCAGGGCGCGTAGTAAAACTCTCGTTTTCGCCATCCTTCTGTGTCCGAGTCCGTTGTTTGAATTCGGACAGGTGGGCGCTTCTTGCGATGACCTTGCCTGCGGGGTCACGTAGTGTCACTGCAGCATCTCGAAGCCTCACCAGTTTCAGGGGAGGGGGGCGTAGACACGGGAGAGAAGAGCACGTGTCAGGAAATGCTGTTTATGGGAAACAGAATCTGCCAGAGCCACCAACTGGGCAACTCACCAGGAGCAAAGACTCTGCCTGAATCCCAGACCAAGGCCTGGCTCAGAGATGGGATGGGCCCGCCGTGAGGGAGTTCCCAGCCCCATAAGGGACCCTGCACACCCGGGTGTGTGGAGCGAAGGGTTCAGCAGATGGCGTTGGAGCAACAGAAGGGCTTCCAGAAGGAAAGCAGTTTGGGGATTTACGTTTAATACAGCATCACACTCATCGCTGCAGCAATGCACCAGACTGTCAGGGGAGCGCGTTGCAAGAATAATTCTTGCAATCCGCTTTTTCTTTTCCTTTTTTTTGTAAAGGCAAGGTTGTGGTTTTGCAACCCACTTTTGGCTCGTGGCTTCTCCCACCAGCAGAATCATTTGTGCACCGAGGATCAGCCGGGTTTAGTCCCAGACCTGTGTCTGCCAGTCGTGCTTCTTGACTCGAATACAAATTTCAAGCAAACGTTAGGTAAACCCGTAAATGTGAGTGTGAAAGACTCGTCCCTTGGGAAAATGCAATCAAGTTGAGTTCCTAAATGAATTGCTATTGAGTCGTGTGAAGATGGAACAACTATAAAACACTGGAGGGAACTGCTAGCACTCTAGAAGGATTCTGCTCTGGGGTTTCTAAATCACTGTATTTAAGTTTTCGCTCCTCCTCAAACTGTCACTAGCAATCATAGGTCTGCCTCAGTGAGTTAATCTGTGCAAGAAAGGTGACACAGCCCACCAATTGGCTGGCACAGATGTTAAGAGAAGGCCTTGGCCCTACAGAGAATGACTGGTGAATGATGTGAAATTGATGCATTGCAAATAAAATAAATTAACAATTTAATGAGATAACAATTTCCCCCCTGCCTTCACTTTTTGGCTTCCAGTCTTACTGGATAAGATGACTTCTATATACATTCATAGAAAAGATATCATGTTTTTGTAGGGTTTCATTTGACATGTGTGTTTTTATGTTATGCTATGACCTTACCAAAATCAAGGGTGTCCCCAGTGGCTTAATTTTGTTTTGTGTTTAAATGAGCAACACCACTGAGGCTCAAGATGTGGAGAGACACCATATGAAGCTATTAAAGGTGTTTCTTCGACCCAAACCAGTATTACCATCACCCAGAAGTGACCCACAGGGCTTCAGCCTCTGCTGGTGAGGTTCCGGCTCTTTTCTCAAATGTCTGATAGTTTCTGAACATCCATCTCCGCTTCCCCACTCAACCAGACGCCCCAATGAGAGTCAGATGGGGGGGCATCCTCTCCTTCGTACCAACTCCCCCGGGGGGCCATGGTGGCTGCCCGCACAGGCCACCCAATGGGAGGGACCAAGTGGAGGCAGGTTCCATGGGTGGCGCTCTCTTCCTCTCTCTAGTGACATGGACTCCCCCGGGGAAGAGGGAAAGAGAGAGACTGCTCAGGGGAAGTTGGCAAGCATTTCCTGTTCCCCACGTGGCGATGTGTGCAAATGCCTTTTGGAAAATACTTAGTGATCACCACATTATTTCAGGATGATCCTCAGTTGGGCTCATCTCATTTGTTTCCCATCCGATGGGAAAAATCATTCCTCGCTAGATGCAAATCAGGAGACTTCGGTTGGGGGCATCCCCCAGACACCGCCTCTAGCACTGTGTATTGGAGAACTTTCCGTAAGGGTTTGTGCAGAGCCACCTCGTGTTTTTAACGGCTGCGTCGCATTCCACGTTGCGGGGAGAGCACATTCTAACTGGTATGGATGTACAGCTAGCTTTTTCACAGGCAGTGAGGGAAGTCAACTGAGAGCCTTGGGTTTCACGTCCAAGATCAGCCTACACCAGCTGTGTGATCTTGGACAAGTCTCTCAACCTCTCTGTGCCTCAGGTCCCTCATTTGTAAAGTAGGGATAGTCATCGCATCCATCTCATAGGGAGTTAAAAGAGGGATTACATGCACAGGATGTAGAACAGTATCTGGGACATAGTTAGCACTCAGTGAGTATTAGCAATATCAGGATTTCATTTTTTACCGTGACTGGAAAAATCCACAGCGCAGCGATATGACAACTTTTGCACACTTCCTTGTCTCCATGTCTCAGGAATAGGGTTTGAAAGCAGGTTTTAAGAAACTTGCTAGCTAGCAAAACGAGTACCTGCTAATAATAGAAATTTTAGAAATAGAAAGAAGAAAATTACCCAAGTAATCACTGTTACTATCTTTGGCCTCTTTCCAGTGTAGTTGTCTCTTTTTCTAAGGGTAAGTTTTGTCAGCTTTTATTTCTCTGCATATATAGTGAGGATTATTACAATTGAGTTTGTATCCTGATTTTCCTTCTTTAAGTTTTTACACTTTTATGGAGGTATGGCTGACAAATAAGAATTGTGTATTTTAAGAGTTGCAACTTGATGTATACATATACATTGGGAAATGGTGACTGCAAGCTGATTAATACACCGACCCCCTCTCATAGCTACCATTTGTGTGTGTGTGTGTGTGTGTGTGTGTGTGTGTGTGTGTCTGTGTGTCTGTGTGTGTGTAGAGAATGCTGAAGTCCTGTGTTTGAAAAGTTCAAGTATGCAGTGCGGTATTGTTAACCATAGTCACCATGCTGCACGTGTGGTCTCCGGAACTTATCCCATAACTGAAAGTTTCCCCCCTTGACCAGCATCTCTTTCTTCTTATTTCCCCTTATTTTTGAGCTGGGTTAGGACAGCGGTTGGCAAACCGTGGCTCACGAGCCACATGCAGCTCTTTGGCCCCTTGAGTGTGGCTCTTCCACAAAATACCATGTGCAGGCGCGCACGTACAGTGCGAAGTTGACTTAAAACTTTAAGTAAAGTTTATTAAGTTAATTTTAGGGAACGTTGTGGAATGAAAGAAGATGTAGTGTTGAGGATTGAGAAAGCTATATTGAGATGGTTTGGACATATAGAGAGGATGAACGAAAGGAGATAGACGAAACAAGTATACAAGACGAGTGTGGATGAGAGAGTTGGAAGGGGTCGACCTCAGCGAACGTACCTCAATCAGATTGAGGATGTTTTTAGCAAAGGCCAGCTTAGGAGCACCCTAATTAAGTTAATAACAATGTACCTACCTATATAGTTTAAGTTTAAAAATTTGGCTCTCAAAAGAAATTTCAATCGTTGTACTGTTGATATTTGGCTCTGTTGACTAATGAGTTTGCCGACCACTGGGTTAGGAGAATAAAGAGAGAGGAGGGGAAAGTGTGGGCACCAACATGCCCAGCACCGTCAGGAACAGGAATGTCACTACTTTCAATCTGCCTGCAAACGTTTGGTGACATGTTTGAAATCGCCCCCTGTTCGTTGGGGTCCAGCCCCAACAGGTCCAGAGGTTCCCAAAGGTGTGGACAGAGTTGGCGAAGAAGGAATGACACAGAGACAGCATTCAGTTAATCAGCATAGCGAGGTTCTCCAGCCAGGTTCTGTCGCCAGGATCTCCTACCAGGTTCTGTGTTTTATTGTCTTGTTACATCTGTATTTATACCAGTTGATTTTAATCCTGTCAATTTCTATTCCAAAGGTTAGGGCGTTTCTTTTTTTTCTTTTCACAAGAGCATGAAATATTTATTTAAAAAATCATGCACTAGACTGTACAGTCTAGAAATAAAGGAAGATTCAAATTCAGTAATAAAGGTGAGAGCAATGCGTGCTCTCAGAGTTAAGAAAGACCTTGAAATCCCAGCAGGTCCTAGGCTCAGTTATCCTTTTCTGCTTGCAGAGAAGCTGCAGCCAGGGCGACTGCCATGACAGGCTGGGCGATTCCATGGAGCTGCATCTTTGCAAGTTTCTTCTGTTCACACTCTGTGACCAAACGGTTCAACTCTGCCGCACTGTATCCAATAAGAGTCTTCAAGTCACAGACAAGCTTGTACACAAATCTCTTGCCCTGAACTTTACAAATCACGTCTCCATCATAATAATACCTTAACGCACGACTGAGTTTCTCATAGTTCATTGTAGGCTTATTTTTACGTTGTCCCCATTTTTGTGCAACCAGTTCAGGCTGACTTAGTTTAAACTCGCCTTCATCACCAACCCAAGAAATGCAGTCTCGAGCATCCCTGTCAGTAAGAAGTTCTAGCAAAAACTGCCACAGTTGAATCTGGCCATTGTTTCCTGTTCTGTTCCCAGGTGAAATCCTTGGAGCTCTTTGTACTTTAGCTGCCTTTGCACTGCTGTTTATACCTTTAATGGTAGTTGGTGTTGAGACTGAACTGATGCTGGAAGAATTTGGACAGGTTGATCAATTGTAACTATCTCGTTCATCTGTTGTTCCTGGCTCGCCAATACATATTTTCGAAGAAGCTCCAGATTACCCCAGAGAATGTCTCCCCCAGGGACCCTCTGAAAAAAATCTTCCTGGTTGAGACTACATAATTCTCGTCCTGAAATGTTGAGCGTGCTGAGGTCTATATCAGTCATGCTGAATTCCTTCCTCACCCAAACTACCCAACGCAAGACTTGGTCTGTAGACCACTGTATAGGGTCATACGGTATCCCAAGGCGTTCTTGCTCTTTCCTATAGCCTTCTAGTGCAGCAGCCCATCTTGTCACTTGCTCCCGAGGTTTCATCTGAAATGGTGGTCATGTGTTCTGTGCCATCAAGAGTTACCACCTGAGCTTCTTCAACAAGGTGTGCTTCTGCTTCAGCATGATGAGCATCTGGATCAATGACTACTTCAATGGGTTCCACAGGTTTAACCATTTCAAGGATGTTGAGCTTTGGTTCCATTCCTTGGTAAGAAGTCACCTGCACACTAAGGTGTACAGTTCCATCTGTCTTTACTCCTTGGTCAAGTAAACTTCGTTCTGGATCCAGCTGAATATCTTGTAGACAAATTTCATGAGCATCCAAAGAACACTGTAGTCTTGGTTCTAGTAGTTTCTTTAAATTGCCTATTGGCTCCTTGATGTCGATGGCCTGGCTTGCACATTCAGCTGGGGTGTAGGGCTGTTCTACAATGCTTTCTCCTGTGCATTCTGTTTTCTCTGTTCCATCAATTTCAATTTCTACCAGCTCCTCTGCTCCTCTTTTTGTCATGGTTGAAGTAGAAGCTCAGCCCCTCCTCTTCCTCCCGTTTGCCTTCTGCCTTACCTAGAGGCGTCTGGATGCAGACTGTCTCTCAGGTGTTTCTTATCTCCATTCCAGGGAGTAAAGATTATGTAGCTTAAGCGTGATTGTTCGTAGTTAAAGTGATTAACTGCCCGCCTGGCACTTAGTTAAGGGGTTTTATTCCCTCCCTAACTTCAGGGAAAAATCCCTACCTGGGGAAGCAACCTTTCTCGGAGGGGTGACCTTGGTTAAAACACATAGCGCCAAGAAGGGGAGCAAACATATTAAGAACAGTATGCCATATACGCCAGATCCCTTGAAACATATACTGTGCAGATGTTTCTTCCCTGCAGTGACTGTGTCAAGCAGCAAGGATGGACCGGCTTCCGGCAATGATAGCCATTCTGACAGGTATGAGATGGTACCTCATTGTCATTTTGTTTTTCTTCTCTTGGATGATTAGTGAGGTTGAGCATGTTTTCATATGTCTCTTGGCATTCCTTATGTCCTCTTTCGAAAAGTATCTATTTAGATCTGTTGCCCATTTTTTGATTGGGTTGTTTGTCTTCCTTCTGTTAAGTTGCATGAGTTCCCTGTAAATGCTGGAGATTAAACCCTTATCAGAGATATCGTCGACAAATATGTTCTCCCATGCAGTGGGGTTTCTTGTTGTTTTGTTGATGGTTTCTTTTTCCACTTCTCTCATTTGAAGAAGCCTTCTAGCGTTTGAACCCTTGTTCTTTGTCTCTCCCAAGGCTTCTATCAACAGTCCTACCTAGAGGGCACCCAATCTGAAATGGTCTTGGGTGAGAGATAAGGTGCTAGGATAAAGAAACTGTGATAATTTATTTGGATGTACTAAAACCCCTTAACTAAGTGCCAGGCGAGTAGTTAATCGCTTTAACTACGAGCAATCATGCTTAAGCTACATAATCTTTACTCCCTGGAATGGAGATAAGAAACGCCCTAACCTTTGGAATAGAAATTGATAGGACTAAAATCAACTGGTATAGCCCTAGCTGGTTTGCTCAGTGGGTAGAGGGTGGGCCTGCGGACTGAAAGGTCCCGGTTCAATTTCAGTCAAGGGCACATGCCTGGGTTTCGGGCTCGATCCCCAGTGGGGGTGTGCAGAAGGCAGCCAATCAATGATTCTCTCTCATCATTGATGTTTCTATCTCTCTCTCTCCCTCTCCCTTTCTCTCTGAAATTAATAAAAAAAACATATTTAAATCAACTAGTATAAATACCGATGTAACAAGACAATAAAACACAGAACCTGGTAGGAGAACCTTGCTATGCTGGTCAACTGAACACTGTCTCTGTGTCATTCCTTCTTCGCCGACTCCATCCACACCTTTGGGAACCCCTGGACCTGTTAGGGTTGGACCCCAACATTCCAGACAGGGCTCAGAGGGCACCTTTTCCCTGTGGACGCTTCGCTCCCATGGCACAGTTCCTGTTTGACAGCCACCTGCACTCCCTGATGCAGCTGGACACCCCCAACGCCAGTGCGCCCCCTCGCCACTGGCAGCACAAAGCTAAGGAACCCTCGGGGCCGCCCCCTCACCCATGCGGGCGGCCAATTGGTCCCAGCTGACAGGACCCCAGGCCGCACTCAGGGTCAGTGGGGGTGGCAGGGCACAGGATGCGGGGAGGGAGTACACAGGGCTGACAGCCGCCTGCGGGTCTCCTCCCTCAGGAGGCGAGTGGGACTGTCTGCGTCCCTCTCCACCCTAGGCAAATCCAGCTCCAAGATTCAGACCAACCCCAGCAAACCTGGCGGGGACCCCTATATCCTCCATCGCAGTGCGACCCAGATGGAGGTGGCCAGCTTCCCCCTGAGTAAGGAGAACCATTCGGAAAACAGCCAGACGCCCACCAAGAAGGAACGTCAGAAAGCCTGGGCTTTGAACCTGAACGGTTTTGACGTGGAGGAAGCCAGAATCCTTCGGCTCAGCGGGAAACCACAAAAAGTTCCAGAGGGTTACGAGAACAGACTGGAAGTCCTCTACAGCCAGAAGGCCACGCCTGGCTCCAGCAAGAGGACCTGCCGTTACATCCCTTCCCTGCCGGACTGGATCCTGGATGCCCCTGAAATCCGCAATGACTAGTACCTGAACCTGGTGGATTGGAGCTCGGGGATGTGCTGGCCGTGGCTTTGGACCGCAGTGTGTACTTGTGGAGCGCTAGCACTGGCTGCAGGTGGAGCAGCCTGGAGACTATGCTTCTTCTGTGTCCTGGATCAAAGAGGGCAGCTACCTGGCTGTGGGCACCAGCAGTGCTGAGGTTCAGCTATGGGATGTCAGCAGCAGAAGCGGCTTCGGAACATGACCAGTCATTCTGCCCGAGTGGGCGCCCTGCGTTGGAATAGCTACATACTGTCCAGTGGCTCACGCTCTGGTCACATCCATCACCATGATGTTCGGGTAGCACAACACCATGTGGCCACACTGAGTGGTCACAGCCAGGAAGTGTGTGGGCTGCGCCGGTTCTCAGATGGACGACATTTGGCCAGTGGCGGCAATGATAACTTGGTCAATGTGTGGCCTCGTGCTGCTGTAGAGGCGGGCTGGGTTCCCCTGCAGACATTCACCCAGCATCAAGGGGCTGTCAGGACTGTAGCTTGGTGTCCCTGGCAGTCCAATAGACTGGCAACTGGAGGGGGCACCAGTGATCGGCACATTCGCATCTGGAACGTCTGCTCTGGGGCCTGTCTGAAGGCTGTGGATGCCCACTCCCGGGGGTGCTCCATCCTCTGGTCTTCCCACTACAAGGAACTTATCTCAGGTCGTGGCTTTGCCCAGAACCAGCTGGTTATTTGGAAGTACCCAACCATGGTCAAGGTGGCTGAGCTCAAAGGTCACACAGCCCAGGCCCTAAGTTTGGCCATGAGCCCAGATGGGGCCACGGCGGCATCAGCAGCAGCAGATGAGACCCTACACATGTGGCGCTGCTTCGAGTTGGACCCTGCACGGCGGCGGGGGCGGGAAAAGGCTAGTGCAACCAAGAGCAGCCTGTCCATCAAGGCATCCGTTGAGGACCAACTCACCACTTCAGTTTTTATGTTTGCTTTCTTTATTTTTCGAATAAAGTCATGTCTCTCTTCTCCTTGCAAAAAAAAAAAAGAGAGAGAGAGAGAGAGAACCTGGCTATGATGATCACCTGAACGCTGCTGCCGAGTCCTTCCTTCTTCGCCGACTCCTTCCACACCTTTGGGAACCCCTGGACCTGCTGGGGCTGGACCCCAACGCCCGTTCTCGCTCAGGTTAGAATGACTCTAACCCCAGGGGTACCTCGATGTGTTACCCATCCCAGCGGGAGGGCTGGGTGTGCCGGGGGTGGGAGTGTGTGCGCCTGTGCAGTTTACATTTCAAACATTTGTCCCTGAGAGCTTTGTCCAGCGGGCGCCTTCAGAGAGCCAGGCCAGGAGGCTCAGCCAGAAACGGGCTTTGATATCTGGGAGCGCATTAAAGAGCTGCTTTTGATAGACCCAGTGATTCTCTGGTTCGCGGCTGCTGAATAGGAAATAGTCCTCATCCATAATGCATGCCCTTTAGAAGAAAGACAGAGATGCAAGGCTAAATGTGGCAGAGGCTGGGGAAAGGGGCCGCGTGACTGAGAACACCACTCGGAACAGGCTGTGCCCTGTGCTCAGCGAACTCCGCGTCCCTCGGCGGGCAGGGCACGGTCCGCATGGGGCTCACAGGGTGGGGGTGTCGGCATCAGAGCGGCCGGGGCACCTCTCAGGAGGTAAGGAAGAGGTGACGGAAGGCAGACAGGGACCACATACTTAGAGGGGATTTTTCTAACCCCCAAATTGACTCAAATATTTTAGATCTTTGTGAGGCTTTATTTTGGGATCTTCATTTTGGCTGGCGTGTTCGCCAATGGAAACACAACGACAGAAACATATGGGCTTGGGGGGCCTTGACTGAATTACATTTCCCGGCCTAAATATATCACCAGGCACAGGCAGCAGCCTGTTGAACGTGTCGAGCCTCATTCCCAGAGCCGGAGATGTCCATTCGTTGTCGGGTGTTCGGTGAATCACCGTGGCAGGGGGGGACTTCCCAGGACCCTTTGCTGCTGGGAAGGGTGAGTTTTGGAAGCACTGCGGGAAATGCTTTTAGTGGGTGGAACAGCGTCCCCAGCGAGATACGTCCAAGTCCTCACCTGCAGCCCCTGTGATTGTGACCTTGGCAGAAACAGGGTCTGGGCACGTGTCATGAAGTTCAGGTCAGGGTGTCTTTCTGGACTGGATTCTAAACCCAGGGGCTGGTGTCCTTCCACAAAGAGAAGAGGACACAAAGGAAAGAGGGCTGAGTGAAAACCGAGGCAGAGGTTGGGGTGATGTGGCCACAAGCCAAGGACACCTGGAGCCCCCAGAAAGGGAAGAGGGGAGGCATGGATTCTCTCTGGAGCCTTCGGAGGGGCTGCAGCCCTGCCGACACCTGGATTTCAGACTTCTGGACTGTGAGAGTGAATTCCTGTGGTTTAAGCCTCCCAGCTTGTGCGGATTTGTAGGAGCAACTGCAGGAATCTCACAGAGCTATGCAGGCCTGAACCCCTCGGTCCCAGCTTCCCCCTTCCCCCCGCTCTCCCCCAGGCTCCAGCCACTCCGGCTTCCTCCCAGTCTCCAGTTCTTTCCCCAACAATGGCTTCCCCCATGCTGTCCCCCTGCCTACTCGCTTCTGGTGCTGACACCACCACCCCTCCCCTCGCCCTTCAGAATCAGGCTCTCCTTATTACAGAAGCTTTTCCCGACACTCTCATCTCAGAGGATAGTTCATCCCCCAAATGGTCCAGGGACTTCCTGGGGTTGGGGACAATAATCCACGTGTGTGACGGACCTGCCTCTCCCACCAGGCCTTTGGTTCATTCACACAACAACTGTTTACTGGACACTTAGCACCTCGCGGGCACTAGTCTAGCCGGGGCAATAGAGAGTTAAAGTGCATATGAGACATTTTCTTTTTGGGGGAAAAAATCGGTATTCTGATACATATTAACAAGCCTATACCTGATACTGTGGCTTTAAGAATTAGATGGGGAAATATGCAAAAAGCTCAAAACAGTGTCTGGTCCACAGGAAGAGCTCAGTAGATTCTAGTTGTTGTTATGGTTCCTGTTATTAAGGAGTTATTATTGGAAAAAACAGCGTGTAGCCCAAACAGAGCGTGAGTCTGAGCCAAATTTTGCCCGTGGGCTCACTATTCTTTTGTAAGCAAGAGAAGGAGGAGGGGAACTGTTGGCTGTGGGGGAATGGACGTTTGCCACTGTCTCCAAGTCTGCCCCTGTCCGTATCTCTCTCTCTCTCTCTCTCTCTCTCTCTCTCTCTCTCTCTCTCTCTCTCTCACACACACACACACACACACACATACATGCACGTGCCCACACACATGCACACACACTCAGCCATGCCACCCAGGGAAAGTCCTGAGGCCACAGGAGGGGCCTCAGAATTCACTCCCTTCCGGGTCTGAGCTCACAGGAGCAGCAGGCAGGCCGCCCATTGCTGCTGTAACAAATCCCACAAGCTTTACGGCTTAAAACAGCACACATTCATGACCTTGTGGTTTGGAGGTCAGAAGTCTGAAAGGGATCATCAGAGGTGCGCTCTTTCTGGGGAGAATCCATTTCATGGTTTTTTCCAACGTCCAGAAGCTGCCTTCATGCCTTGGCTTACGGCCCCCTCCCATCTTCCCAGCCAGCAGTTACATCCTCAAATCAATCTCTTCCTCTCTCTCCCCGCCTCTCTCCAGTCTTCCCTCTCTCCCCCCTCTCTCTCCCCCCTCTTTCCCTCTCTCCCTCTCCCTTCCTCTCCTTTCCTACCCCCCCCCCCCCGTCTGACCTCTCTTCTGTCATCACATCTCATTCTCCTGCTCTGAGACTCCTGCCCCCTCATGAGGACCTGTATGACTCAAGAGGGCTGACCCAGATAATCCAGGATCATCTCCCCAATTCCAAGATCCTTAATTTAATCCCGTCTGCAAAGTCCCTTTGGCCTAGTAAGGTAACCCATTCACAGGTCTGGGGCTTAGGACGCGGACATCTTTGGGGAGCCATTACTCTGCCACACCCCACGCAATTGGCCGTGGCAGCTTTCCCAGGGGATCTCGGGCTTCAGGGAAAGTTCTCAGAATCCACTTCGCTCCAGGTGTGAGCAGGCAGGACACAGCTGCCCCCGGCCAGGCGGCCCACCTCACCAGCCTGCAGGATGCGCCTTAATCACGGCTGGTTTGGCGGGTGGACCTTGTCAGTGTTCATCTCCGGCGGGTCAACTGCGGTGCAGGGACCGATGGGTCCCGTGGTGGGGAGGCCAGCATCTTCCTGCAGCGGCGGGAGGTGGGGAAGGAGGTGCGATTCACCCCCTTTCCGCTCCTGCCTCCGTCCCCCAGGACTTTGGGAGCTGGGGAATCTCATGGGGGTGAAGTGCACTTCCAGTGACGTGTTTGAAGCAGTGCCTGGGGAATGTCCGCCGCTGGGAGGGAGAGGCAGGGCCATTCCGTGCGCTGGTTTAATTCAGAGGAGGGACCAGGGCCACAGGGCCCACGGGAGGGTTGGGGGCTGCGTGGTGCTTTGAAAAGTTGTGAGCTAGTACTCAGTGCTTAAAAATGGGCAGGTTTCACGTGTTCATTCCGGTGTTTGAGACCTAGAGAGCTCTGGCCGTGGGAAGTCTGGTTCTCTGTTGGCCACAGAGGGCTGCGGCCTGTCTCTGTTCCTTTTAGATGAGACACGTGCCCACAAGTCCCCACCCACTCACTCCTCGCCCACCTCCGAGCTGCCCTGCAGGGCTCTGGTTCCCCGTGGCTGGTTCTTCGGCTTCGAGGGCACACAGCCCCAGCCCGTGCTCGGGAATCTTTGCCAACAGACCCAGGACCGAGGGCAGACGGGAAGGTTAAAACCCTATTTGTCCACCACCCTGGGGGCTCTGTGCCTCTCCCCCAGGCCTCCAAGTCCCGTCTCAGACACAGCAGACCCGAGGGCACGAGGAAAAGCAGCATGTGGCTGTCTATGCTGAAGACATGTGCGTTTGCACTGATCTAACTCCAGCCTGACACCATGGGGCTCCGCCGTGCCCATGTGTGCCCGCAGGGGTATCTCCTCTCCCACAGCGGCAGCCTGGGCTTCCAACTCAGCCGGTATTTACTCACCGTTTAACCCTCAGCACACTCAAAGCAACCGCAGAATGACGATGCCCAAGCCACTGCCACAAATGTCTGCTCACTAGGGCGCGAGGGTCATTCAGGCCTCATCAAACGGAGGGCTGATCGCCCAAGGCCTGGGTTCAAAGTGACCTGGATTAGTGACCTCTGTGTGGTTCCTCTGATTTTGTTTTTATTCCACGTTAGGGGTTTTCTCTATTCTTGTTCATATAATTATATTTTTATAAAATATTTATAAACATATATTCATGATGTATATAAAATATATAATGTTATTTTTTGAAAAAGAAATGATTTTATTTTTTGAACTTGAAATGATTTTTTTAAAATGTGCTTTTATTGACTAGAGAGAGACGGACAGAGAGAGAAACCTCTATCGGCTGCCTCCTGCACACCCCCTACCGGAACTTACAACCCGGCCACATGCCCTGAGGAGGAGCCAGGAACCAGATTTTTGGTGCATAGGATGGCGCTCAACCGGCTGAGCCACACGGGCCAGGGCGAACATGAAATGCCTTTATCTTAGTCTTGTTCAGGATAAGCAGGGCTCCAGAAGGTTCTTACTGTGTAAAACAGTCCACACAGCACGGCATCCCTCCCTCCCCTGTCCTCTACCAGGTTCTCACCACCCCCTGCAGGCACCAGGCTCATTAGTCTTTACTTCTTTTTTCAAAACTAAACAAATACCTGTAAATCCACAACAATAATTATCTCGGGAGGAGGGGAGAAATGGTGGGAGTTCTGTGATTTGAAGGGGCACGGGTCCATGCAGCAGGCCACCAGATGCGACTATAAAATAACGCGAGGAGAGGAAGCAGCGAGCGCTAAGGTTGGCCAGGTTTCCCTCCTGCTCTGCGCCTCCTCAGGCAGGGAGCCAGGCCTCATTTGGGGTCTGAGGTCGCTGGTCCCACTGCTGTTCCTTGTCCCACTCCCACCCGGGGAAGTGTGGGAGCTCCACAGACCCCTGGCACACTGCCCCCTGCGGGCATCACAGCTCAGGTGAGCGCCATTCCTCCAGGACAGGTGATGTTACAAACACAGGTGTGTGTCCTCATTCGCAGCCCCCAGTTCCTGGGGGCCTGAGCCTTCTGCTGGGTGACTCCCCTGCGGATCTTGGGAAGCAGGATCCTCTGGTTGCCTTGGGCTGGCAGCAGGGCTGGCAGATGCGAAGGGAAAGGTGCTGTTTGTGGGTTCCGGGATCCAGACCTTCCTAAAGGCACCCTGGAGATGTTCCTAGATGAGGCCTGGAGTTAAGTGATGTACGATATAGTGTAAAAGGGGCTGGCTGCTCTGCAAACGTGCCATGGTCTGACCCTGCCTACCCACCCCCTCACCAACCTCCCTCCCCACTTCTTCAAGGTGACCAGCTGCACTGAGTCCTCGCTCTGCCTACCCCTCTCGGCCCTCTGCACTTCCTGCTTCCTGCCTGTAGAATAATTTCTCCAGAGCTCTCCGTGAGGCAGGTCGTACTTGCCATTCAACTCCAATGTCACCTTCTTGGTAAGGCCTTTCTGACTGTATTAGTCAACTCCGGCTGCCACAACAAAGTCCCAGTCTGAGTGGCTTAAACAACAGAATTTATTGTCTCACGTCCTGCAGGCTGGAAGTCCGAGATCAGGGTGTCTGCGGGGTTGATTTCTTCTGAAGCAACTCTCCTTCCTTGGTCTGAAATCTGGTGTGTACTTCACGCTCAACAGCACATCTCAGTTTGGCTGAGCCACATTTTAAGTGCTCAAGGGCCACATGTGGCTTGTGGCTCCATATTCGGCCACGTGACTTTAGGCTATAAGTTCCAGGAGAGCAGACCCTTATTCCTTTGGGTTGGCACTGTACCCCCCAGGCCCAGAGTGGGTATCGATACTTGCTGAATGACTGAGTGGATAGAAAATGTGTTATACGTACCCCAAGCCAACTTTGTTAACCAACCAGGGTGGTTTTCCCTAACAGTTGGGAGAAGATCCTGAATTCTTGTTGCTTCCATGCCAAGTGACCCTATTTGCCGTCTCTTACCCACCTCATCCCCCCGGTTGCCTGCCCTTGTCTGATGCCCATGTTTCTGCTGTTTGACTCGCAGCTTCCTTGCTTGTCTGGGGTCTGAGCATTACCAGCGTGAGAGTGAGATGCAGATCCTCACTTCCCAGGAAGCGCCTGGCCAGAAGGGGCGGTGAGGGTGCCGTTTTGTCGGGTTGGTAGAAAGTTTGACTTGGGGTGACTTCCTTGCTTCCTAAACATCCTTCCGGGGTAAGAAACAATTGTGAATGTGTGCCTTTATTTACCCTGGAGAGCCCATCACACTGCATTTTGCTCGATTCCATGTTCTTCCGGTTGCGGTGTCGTTGAGCGCTACGCTGTGCTTGAATCATGACTCAGCTCCTAGCCTGTGCCTCTAGAATCCCATCCCAGCCTGGTACAAGCAGCCCCAAGCTGACACATTATTTATAAGTCTCGTTCAGCTCATTGGCTGTGCAGCATTTCTGCTGGAGTCTGCAAGCCAGGATGGCTTTGATCTTGTTTGAAGTTCTTCGCATACGGAGAACGCCTGGAGCTTTGGCTGTGCTGACCTGTGCTGGCTCACAGGCCCCATCTCCCGGCCACGAGGCCCTGCAGGACCTGGCAAGGAGTGGGGTTTGATTCGTACGCGCTGGGATGTCATAGGAGTGCTCTGAGCAGAGGAGGAACAGGACCCGACTCGGGTTCCAGGGTCCCTCTGGCCGGGAGAAGGCGGGGAGCAGGGGAACCAGGCCGGAGGGAGGCCTCTGCAGGGGTCCAGGCAGGAGAATGCCAGGCCCTGGCTGGTCTGCAGGTCCAGGGGCTTCTCTGTCACACCTTCCCATCACCTTCCCCCGGAGGTAGGAGGAGGCACTGGGCTCATCGCTGCTGTGCTGGAACCTTCCTGAGGAGTTTGGGGAGCTCCTAAGAAGGCCCTAACATGCATAATAAGGATCATTTTTTCTGGAACACGCATAGTCAGGCTGAATGAGATGCCTCCTCAGAAGCTGGGAGTATCTTTTGGAAGAGGGTTCTTTTTACTATTCTGTGATTTGTGGAGAGTTCTAAATTATCTGGATCTCTTAAAAAACTGTCTAAGGATCGTGCCAATCCTCAAAGAAGGAGTGTGTGGTCTGTTAGGCTGGAGGAGTAGAGGAATGTTCCAGAACCCTTTAAACTCCCAAATGAGTGCCTGGCTGCTGCCTGAAATGTCACCATTAGACCCCTTTGGGCCATGCCTCACCTCCTCCTGCTTCCTCTCCCCCCTCCCCGCCTACCCTGGTTTCTCACTGCAGACCCTGCGGGCCCCATGATTGCATTTTGTCCTTTCTCCCAGCAGAAGTGGCTAAGAGGGTGGGCCCTGGGGCCAGGAGGCCTGCACGTGAGGCCCGGCTCCGTGGCTTCCTGGCTGCGTGACTTTGGACCAGCTCTTAGACCTCGAAGCCTCCCTGCTGAGTGGTGATAAGGAGCTTGTTAAGAAGATTAAAAGAATTAATCCCAGAGGCTGGGCTCGCAGAGGTCTGGCAGATGGAACCTGAGCCGTTTGTCCGAGGACACTCAGCCAGGAAGAGCGGAAATCAGCGTCCTGCCTGGGACTCCTGGCCACGTGGTCCCCTCAGGAAAATGGAGGGGCGGTGGGGTGAGAAAGGGGAGGCCTCCCAGCTCACAAGACGATTCTGTAAGAAAGGCTCTGCCTCCCAGAGCTAACGTCTTTCCACCCCCACCCTGTGTCCTCCATAACAGCTTCCTGGGAGAGCCAGTGGGTGACAGAAAGCTGACCCAGGGCCGCCACGGAGGACACTCTGCCTTGTTCTTGCAGGACAGGAAGTGCAAGGGATCGTGTCCAGTTGTCCCGGCACAGCGCGGAGCCAGCGGCCTCCGCAGCAAGCAGTGGGCTTTCAGTGTCCGGGCTGCAAATCGCCTTGTCACCCTCCCCCATCCTCACCTGCCCAGCCCCAGCCCCAGCCCCAGCCCCAGCTCCAGCCCCAGCCCCAGCCCCAGCTCCAGCCCCAGCCCCAGTCCAGCCCCAGCCCCAGCCCCAGCAAGAACTGTGGGGAAACACCTCTGAGGCAGAGCTGCAGTGGGTCCTTTTCAAAATTTATTTTACTTTTTAAGTTTCTGCCGTTTGGGAAGCTGTTTTTATCACTTCTCGGTCCCCTTTCAGCGCCCCTGGCAACGCTTCCTCCTTTAGGAGATGGTGTTTCTCCTGAGAACGTTGTTCTGCGACCTCCGTCCGTGTGATCCTGGGCGATGAAAAGAGCTCCTGGTGTCTGGGTGCCCTTTCACACGCATCACCCCGAGGAGGAGGCGGGGCGGTGGGTTTGGTTCTCCCAGTTCAGATGATGAAGCTGAGGTTGGGGAGGAGATGTTTGCGGATGAGGGCAGCCCGCTGAGTCGTCTGTGCAGGCGTGATGTCCAGTGCTGAACAAGAGGCAGCTGTGGGGCTGGAGCAGGGCCCAGAGGCCTGGGCTGTGGCAGGCGCTGACTATTTAGCTGCAGCGTCGCAGGGAGGCCCAGGGCACCAGGGGCAGGTCTGGGTGACAGGAGGGCACTCATGTCTGTGGGCAGGAATTACTTACCAACTAGTGCAGGTTACTTACAGCTGGTGCCAGTGCACAGCATTCAGGATTGCTGGGTTGCCAGCAACAGAAACTACATCTGGCTAAATTAAGCATCAAGGGGCTGTCTTCCTCTGGGCTGCTGTGACATATAACCATGGGCTGTGTGGCAACAAACACTTATTGCTCCCTGTTCTGGGGGCCGGAAGTCGGAGGTCGCAGTGCCAACACGGTCAGGTTCTGGTGAGGACTCTCTTCCAGGTTGCAGATGGCTCCTCCTTGTATCCTCACGTGGCAGAAAGAGAGTGCTCCTGGGCCTCTTCTTAATAAAGGCACTAATCCCGTGTGTGAGGGCTCCACCCTCCTGATCTCGTCACCTCCCAGAGACCCCACTTCCTGATACCCTCACACTGGGATCAGGGTTCCAACATTGGCATTTGAGAAGGACACAAGCATTCATTCCATCTCGGGGACTTTCCTGAAGGACATGGCGGTGGCTCACAGAGTAGATGGGAAGGTGACCGACCAACCAGGCCCAGGGAAGGAAGGGGGGCAGAGCTCCAGGAGCCTGTGTGGCAGGAAGTCGTGGGCAATCTCTTTGGAGTCCTGTGTTAGGAACAGCCTAGACCTCCAGAGTATTGGTCCTTACACCATCCAGGAGAAAGTCTGGTTGGTCCAGCTTGGGTCACATGTCCTCTTCTTGGAGAGAGGGCAAGGTGTCCTGATTGACAGCCCCACCAAGACCATGTGCAGTGGGGGGTGAGTGGTGCTCCAAAGAAATATTCAGATGCTCTTACCAGAAACAGGGGTAATGGGAGCTGAATAGATGGAAGAAGCAGATGTCTGTTGCACGTGGAGTGAGAGCAATCAGAGAATGTTCTTGCTAAGCAGGCCCATCATTGAGCAAGTGGGAGCACATGGGCCCAGAGAGGCTCAGAGACTGACCTGTGATCACACAGCGGGGTATTTATTATCACCCAAAATTATCTGGGGTCATCAGCGGGTGATCTTTTCTTCTCCAACCATAGACTTCCTAAGAAAACTTTGCTCCAATAAATAGGTTCAGTAGATGTTGGCTTATCTCCTTTTTTTCCTCACTGGACACACACCGTGTGCCAGTCGCTATATAGCTGTGCAGGTGACAAGGTCTCCCTCCCTCCCACCCGCAGCAGCTCAGGAGCTCTGGGGACGAGGCCACAGTTTCACTTTCTTGGTGAACTTCCTATCCTGGCACAGCTGCCAGAGCCTGATGTCAAAACCGCGATTTCAATGGTTCACTGACACTGTTTTCAAGCTCTGTCATTCAAACAAGACTTGTCAACCAAGCCAAGAATCTGTTTTTCCTCCGACGCTGTGGCTATATTTTTGCAGCCAAGTGGGCTTCCTCTTTCTTTTTTTATGACAACCAACTCTTCCAGCTCATCTGCATATTCCTTAAATGTCAAGTGCATTGAAGGGAGACACTACATCCATTTTCAGCACAAGCCACCACCACTGGGTTGTCATTGTTATCACCATCGTCATCACCACACGGATTTCTATTTTTAGAGTCTTTTCACATTGTCTCACTTGACCCCCACAGTAAACCTTGAGACAGCAGCAGAGCAGGGAAATGGGGAAGGGAGCGGCGAGTGAGTGGGGCCAACAGTGGCTCCTGCAGAATCAAGTCTCATCTACGCTCAGGTGTTTGGATGCTCATGTAGAGGCTCTGAATTTTTAAACCACAAATTCAGGCATGCAAGAAATGTGTACTTTTTTCCCTACGGTTGAACTTCACCTTCCATTCTGCCCAATGGTAGAAATCTTAACTGGCAAAGGAGTCATTTCCAGGATTTTTTTTCTCAGTTGTTTCAGGTTTAAACTCAGCGGCTTCAGGATCCCTTTACCCCCACCCAGGGTAGCACCAGGGGCCTGCTTCTCCAGCCCCAGCAGCTGATCTGAGTCCCCATGGGTTTCCAGTTATGGACCAACACCAGCCTTGTCCCACCATGAGCTTTTCTCTGCCCCTGACCCACTCTCTGTCACCTCTTTGCTTTCCTTAAGGGCTTGGGACACTTGCGGGTGCCCCCTGAACCCGCTGGGACCACAGGCAACAGGAGCTCACAGGTCCTCTCCTGCGACCATGCTGGTGGGCAGGGAGTCTGCAAGTCCCTCTGGTCACTTTCTATCATGTCCATGTGGTGTTGCTCTCTCCCTCACCACCAGGTCTAGATGGAGAAAGGGAAGGGGAGGGAGGCTTTCTTTAAATGCCAACGTTTTCTTCTCTCTGATGCCCCGCCCCCTTGCCCACTTAGCCTATGGAGTCATGTTATTTTAAAGGCACATTCAGCCCATCACCTGTATCTTAGAAGGGTTGTTTTCCCTTCTGTTGAAATGGACTGCCTCTCAAATGATCATTGTTCTTCCTAAAGATGGTCTAGGCTTGTATGTTGCTTAAGTTTGTGACGCATTGTCGTTTGGACACAAGTATTGGCTCTTGCCCGCTCTGTGTGACATGTGCTGGGACTTTAAATCCTGCATCCGGAGATGTTCACTGTTTCCTCTCGACCTTGTGGTGGTTGCTGTGAACTCTCCACCAGAGGCAGAAGGTGCAGTGTACACCCCAAACATAGGGAAGAGTGATATCCCCAGGAAAAGGGACTTATTAGAAACTAGAGGCCCGGTGCACGAATTCGTGCACACGTGGGGTCTGGCCGGCCCACCCTGATCAGGGCCGACCAGGCCAGGCCAGCGGGGGAGGGGGCGTGGGAGGTGGGCTGGCTGGCCCCGCCCCCTGGTCAAACTCTTGGTAGAACTCTCAGTCGAGGGGACAATTTGCATATTAGCCTTTTTTAAAAATATATATATTTTATTGATTTTTTACAGAGAGGGAGAGGGATAGAGAGTTAGAAACATCGATGAGAGAGAAACATCGATCAGCTGCCTCTTGCACACCTCCCACTGGGGATGTGCCCGCAAGCAAGGTACATGCCCTTGGCTGGAATCGAACCTGGGACCCTTCAGTCCGCAGGCCGATGCTCTATCCACTGAGCCAAACCGGTCAGGGCTGCATATTAGCCTTTTATTATATGGGATGATAAATCACAGACATTAACAGCAATGCATCACCTGCCTATAGTAATCATGCTGAGAAAAAGGTTCACGGGCATTTCATTTTACTGTGAAAAAAAATATAATTTCAGAGAAGGCGATTCCTGTAGGTGAATCTTAGGAGGGTTGTGTGAGCTTTGAGAAACCCCCAATATTCCATCTCGTGTTGAACCTAATGACGGGACCAGCGAATGGACAATCGCCACGTCACTGCTCCCACACCTGTGGCTGGTTGCCATAGGCGCGTGATCCAGCAGAGGCAGGCCTGTCATTCCTGCTTTGCTGGTGGATTGAAGGGACTGGATCGGGCCCCCCAGAGAGGAAGCAGCAGAGTCCAGCTTCTACCTGGCTCCATGGGGGCCACACTGGCCCCTGCCTCGGATGTAGGGCCTCCCTCCGTGAAGGCCCAGGGAGCATGGGGCCCAGGACCCTTTCCCATTCTCTCCATCACCACGGAGAAGCATTTGCACTCCCTTCACAGCCACTGCTCAAAGCAGCACACTTTCAAGGTGCAAATGCCACCCCTGGGCAGTGTGACTTTAGCACCACTTTTTAATAAAACCATCTTCTCAGAAAAGTAAAGTGAGGACCGTGGAAGGCTGGACTCTGACCTCCACGCCCAGCCTCACACCTTCCTCCCGGGGGCTGGCTCGGGCCAGAGGTATCAGGAGAGACTTGAACAATGAAAAACGAGGAACCGGCCATGGCAACCTCCAGGCCATGTTTTCAGGACGCAGGAGAGTCTCGAGATGAGTGAGCTTCAGTACCACTTGGGGAGTTTGTGGGCAGTGCCAATGCTCGGGCCTCCCCCACAGCTTTGGATTCCGTAGCTCTGGGGTGTGTGGAGGGGTCAGGCTTTTCCCAAGCTCCCCACGGGCACTCAGCGCAGGGAATCCGCAGGCCCCTCCTTGTGAAATTCTACATCGAACCTTCCATCGTGCGGAGGCCCAGCTGATGGTGGACTCTGGACTTGGCACTAGCTTCAAAGCAGGTTGGTGTAGTGGGGCTCAGGGGACCTGGGTCAAGTTCAGGCCTCATCCTAAGCAAGTCTGTGCAGCTTCTCTGAGCCTCAGTTTTATCCTCCGCAAACAGGCAGTCACCAATATGCACGCCTGAGTTGAGCAGTCCCTGGAGAGATTTCACCTCAATCGCTGTGGCTGGAGCAGACGGGGAGAGACTAGGCTTCAGGAGTGGGCGGGGCCTCACCAGCCTCCAGAAGTTTGAACTTCTGATTTGGACAAAGGACTGATAGGAGTGGAGGTAGGAAGATAGGTCAACAAGAGACGGATACAAGAGAGTGAGCAAGGAAGGGCAGTGATCTGACCTAAAGTGGTGGCACCATCGTTAGAAAGGAGTCGGCTGGAGAGATGTGAGAGGGAGAGGATGAAGGGAAGGCCTTGGAGACTGACCCAAGCAGGAGAAATCTGCCTCCCACCCCCAGCTCCATCTTAACACCCAGAGTCATCCCTGGCACATGGTGACACTCAAAAATAACTATTGGATGAATGAACAATTGACTGAACTATCTTAGTTCTAGACCCTGTCTGGCTATGAAGAACAGATGAGGTCTTCACATAAAAGCATTGGAAACTTGTATAAATTTAGAAAGTGGTTTGGCTACTGAAAGCCCCAAAATAGCAATGGCCCCAACCTAACCAAGCTTTCTCTCACTCTCTCATGCGATCCTCTGCGTAACCAAATGTGGCCAGTGGGCCAGCTTCACAGTCGTCTGAAACCCAGGCTTGGTTCCCTTTTTTCTTCCCCCTTCTCTCTGTCGTTGTTCTTCCATCCTCCATACAGAGTTTCTACGCCATGGCCCAAGGTAGCTGCTCTAGCTCCTGCCGCCACATCTGCATTCCAACGTCTTCATTTTACCTGTGTGCCAGCCACTGGCAAAGGAGAAAGAGTGTGAACTTCCTGTAAGGACGTGACCCAAAAGCTGTTCACATCCCTTCTGGTCAGATACGATAGGCCCATACGCAGGTGTATGACCACACCCAGCTACGAGAGCCTGGGAACTGCATTCTTATTCCAGCAGCCACATCCCCCGCTGAAACATGCGGGCTCTATCTAAACAGAGAGAGAAGAACAAATAAGAGGCGAATCTTAATGGGGTGAAGGTAGCATGAGGAGGGCATCAAGGGTTCCAGGAGGCAAGACTGATGAAGGGCTTCAGGGATTTAGCAGCGAGTGGGGCCAACTGCCCCCAGGGGAATCCACTGGCAGTTCACTCACCCAGCACAAAAGAGGAGAGCAAGCGGAAACTTCCAGGCTCAGACTCCCATGAGCTTCCCTTGCAAAGTGCCCTGTTCTGTTAGATGCAGACGCTCGCCTTGTAACTTCTTCCTCATTCTCTCCAAAACCTGCCCTCGCCCCATCCTGGCCCCCACCCATCAGAGGAAGGGACTTGCTGAGGGGAGGGGGGAAGGACTCCTTGGAATCCTTGCCCTGAGAGAAGGTATGGCCCAGCTGAGGCAGAGAAGGTGCAAATTTAACCAAGCCCAGGGTGGTAAACCCTGCCTTTCGCAGTCAGGCAGGCGCAGGCAGGAGCAAGGGAAGCAAGGCAGCAGGCCGCACGGTCAGCGGGCGAGCTGCTCCGGGCTCACGGAGCTTTTGCCACTGTCTGGCTGGGCGTGGGGCCAAATGCACAGCCCAGCCTCTGAAGCGCTGCAATTGGTTAAATGTGCCCCCTCGCCCCCCGAGGAAGTGGACAACACTATCGATTTTGCAGATTCTCGAAAGTAGTGGTTAACGTTAGCATGCTAATGGTGCCATGCAACTTGGCGTCCAGTTTATTTTTGGGGCACAGTTCATGTTAATTTAGAGCATCATGAGGTCTGCAGGGGACATTTTCGTTACCTTTTCCTGAAGTTTAGAGAGACATTAAATATGGCAACAGGGATCGCCAATTTGGGCGTTTGTAAGGCCTCTGGAGGCAGCTGTTGTGAAGGGCGCCGGGGTGTTTTGCTGGCAAATGTGATGGTCAGTGGAGAGACGGCTTCTGTTTTCTGTCTACCTTGAAGCCCCGCCCACCCGGCCTGGCTCCCAGCACCTGGATGTGACTAGAACCCTTCAACAGCAGGGAACAGAGGACAGCAGGTGCCACTTTGACTTTTATGTTCAGGCCAACAATTGTGGGCAGGTCACTTGGGCTCCTGCGGCCTCAGTCTCCTAATGTGTAAAATGGAAATAACCATCCTTCCTAAGGCTGTGGTTAAATGAGACAGTGACTAGCAAATGTGGGCACTGCTGTATTTGGTGTTGGACCATTTCCTAAACATTAGGCGCCGCTTGAGCTGATGATGTTATTGCGACCATGAGGAACGCTGGCACACATGGCCAATGCAGGCCGGTGGTGGAGGCAGGAGGAAAGGCGTGGGCATCTGAAAGCAGAAAGCGGGTGTTTTCCACCAGCCAAATCTTCTCCTCTCTCCCCCAAGCTCCCAGCATTTCCCTCAGGTAAAAACCCTGTCGCTGGAAGTCAGTGCTTTGGAGAAAGCTGACTCCACCCTTTTGTTCCTGTGGTGCACCCTGATTGGCTCACAGGGATTCACAAAGCCCATTTCCTGCCCAGTCTTGGTTCACAGGCCAGCATGTGACCCAGGGGGTCCAATTAGGGTGCCTCTTGTTTGGACCGGTGCTCACCAGCCCCGGGATGTGAGCAGGGTACAGGTGCCTGGCTGGGATATTGCTGAGAGGGCAGAGCTAAGACATAGAAACCACCTGGAGCACAGGTGACGTTGGTGAGCCTCTGGACCGCCCGGCCGGAAGCTTGATCTTACCTGAACATTCCCTTTGCGTGAAACGCGTCCCCCCGATTGCACCAGCGAGTTCACCACGCAGCTGCACCTTCGCACAAGCAGTGATCTGCCTTGCAGCGGGCAGTGACCTCTTAGTACCCTCCGCACTGCCCGCCAGTGTCTCGGACACCCAGGCACCTCATCACTGCTTGTGGCATTCGTAGGACATGACTTATCTCATGGGCCCTGCCGTCTCCTTGAACAGTGAGACACGTGGCTCTGAATGTAAATAAGTTGTGAGATGAGCTGGGACCAGTCTCAGAGCCGGTTCTCCAGGCAACAGTGTTGTCACACCCAGGCCTCCTCCTTGAAGAGACCTTGTAAATGCTGTTTTGAATGAGCAGGGCAAACAGCAGATGACAGACCCACTCATAGAGACCAATGGCTTTAGGGAAGATTCACCGAGAGGCTGGGGGTTTCTGTTTTTCTCAAAAAATAAGCTGGCCGAGTCGGTGTGGCTCCGTGGTTGAGCATAGTCCAGGCACCGGGAGGTTACCTGCTCCATTCCCAGTCAGGACACATGCCCGGGTTGCAGGCTCAATCCCCAGTAAGGGGCGTGCAGGAGGCAGCCAATCAATGATTCTCTCTCCATCTCCCTTCTCCTCTCTGAAATCAATAAATACGTATTTGTTAAGTAAGCTGGAATGGTACTGAAAGGAGAAGACAGGCCCTGAACAGTGTTCCATTAGGACACTTTTGGTTGAAATAGGACAGAAAATTGGCTGCAAAATAGTGTAAGGGGAGAGAAAGAGAGAGAGAGAGAGAGAGAGAGAGGATTTATAGGTTGGTGTAAAGCAAAATCTAGGGGTGCATCGGTCTTCAGGCGTGAAAATGTGAGTGAAACCTCAGCCTCTGGCCATCGTTGCTTCAGTCTCTTGCTCTGCCTGGGACATGATGGTGGCAGCAGCTGCCACCCGCACATCCCCGCATGCTCACAGTGAGTGGGAAGGAGCTGGGGCCTTCGCCTACTCCACTGGCCACGTGCCCATTCCACAACAGTTGCTGTGGCTGGGGTGGGGGGGCGGGGGGTGATGCTTTGATGCGTTTAGGTTTCAGCCACGGGCTTTACCCTTTAGTGCAGGCCCACTGTCAGGCCTGTGACACTGGGGCCCTAGTGCCAGAGAAGGGTGAGGGGTGAGGGGGACAAAATCAAGAGCTATCAACCATGTCGCGTGGTGGCACACATCAATGGCAGTGAACACAGAGGTTTGCCTATTCTCACAGCACACACTCTGGACGGTCTGCCACTCGCCAGACCCTGTGCCAGGGGCATGGGGGCAAATGAGAGACAGGGCCTGGCTCTGAGGCTCACAGCCAGAGGAAGGTGGGAGTCTGACTCCTGTTCGGCTTGGGATGAGAAGGAGGCACAGAGCTGGACATGGCCTGTGAGGGGCGCCGGCCTTGCCCAGTGAGCTAGGAAAGACCCGGGCAGATGGAGCCTTGGTCTTCTGAGGGGGACACGTGGCTTCAAGGACAGGAGAAGAGTAGAAAGTGAGAGAAAACAAGCTCTCGGGCAATGCCTTCTATAAAGGCAGAGCTTGCTCCCTATTCCTCAGGGCAGCCCAGGAGGTTGAATAAGTCATTTCTTGCAGTTTTTTGTTTATTTTTTAAGAATTAAACTAAAGTCTTAAAAATACTTTTATTGATTTTTAGAGAGAGAGGAAGGGAGAGGGAGAGGGAGAGGGAGGGAGGGAGGAAGAGAGAGAGAGAGAGAGAGAGAGAGAGAGAGAGAGAGAGAGAGAGAAACATCAATGGGAGAGTGAAACATCTATCACCTGCCTCCTGCACACTTCCTACCAGGAGCGAGCCCACAACCTGGGCATGTGCCCTGATGTCATGCCCTGACAGGGAATCGATCCGGCAACCTTTCGGTGCCTGGAACGACATCCAACCAACTGAGCCAGATGGACCAGGCCTCTTGCTGGTTTTTGGGTTTTATTTTTTTTGTTTTTGTAATTTCCCCCCCCCCCCCCCCACTTCACTATACTTCTAAGACTTGGCCCCGGAGGTGAATGTTGCCTTATAGTTTATTTTAATCTGCAACATGGAGCCCAGGGCCTGGCACACAGTAGGTGATCAGCTGTTCGGCTTCCCAGCATGTCCATAAACGCATCAGGCACCCCCAGTCCTCCAAGAGAGGGGGTCGCTATCCTTCTAACCTTCTTGCTGCAGTCAGGGCTGGAAAGGAGAGAAACAATAACAGACCTAATGAGAATGATCCCCTGCTGAGCACCTACTATGTGTTAGACTCTGTGCCAGCACTTGACATGTTCTTTCAAATCCCCACCAACCCTTCCATGTGGGGATTATTATCCTCATTTTCTCAAGAGACAGCTGCGATGTAGAGATGGTGAATAATTAGCTGTTTCCTTCAGAGCAGGCCATGGGTCAAATCTGGCCCACCACCTGCTGCTGTAAATAAAGTTTTATTGGCACACAGCCACAGTTATTCATTTACATAATGTCTACATCTTTGTGCTGCAGAGGCAGAGTCGAGTAATTGCGACAGAGACCATATGGCCTGCAGAGCCTGAAATATTTACTATCTGGCCCTCTACTGAGAAAGTTTGGCTGGTTGAGAGGAAACATTTGCATACTTTGCTTTTGCCAGGCTGGAGATCAGACCAGGGAGGACTTGAGACTCGGGCTGTCAAGGGCTGGCCACTGCGGGGGTTGGAACAGAGAAAGGACAGGGCTGGCTTTGTGTTTCAGGGCGACCCGTCTGGCTGCTGAGGGGGAAATTGCTACAGCAGGGAGCCTGGAGACAGGGAGCCTTAAGAGGAGTCTCAAAATAACCCAAGTATGAGAAGACTGGGGGGGACAGTCCATGGGGTGAGCAATTTAGGGGGGAGAATCCACAGGCGTCCACAACCGATTATCTGGGCTGAGGAGGGAGAGAGCAGTCAGGGAAATGCTTCAGTTGGGGGTTTAGAGGCATCATGCCCTGAGCGGAGCTGGAAGCCCAGATGAAGGGGCAGGAGCAGCTGGCGTGGGAGCAGGGGGTTGCGCTTGGGAGGTGTTGCGTTTGAGGTGTCTGTCGGCTGTCTCAGCCAAGGTGTCCAGCTGGAGGTCGGCTCTGTGGGTGTGGAGCTCAGAGGGAGGGGCAGGTGTGAGCTGGAAGGGGGGGATTTAGGAATCCAGCGTAGAGATGTCCATGGCATAACGAGCGAGCTGAACATGGGCTGAGGTGAGGAAAACCCATACTCCTGCAGCTCCAGCACCGTGTCCCCCTGTGTCCCCCCGAGACCCTCTCTGTGCACCGGGTGAAGCTGCAGGCGGAGAGGGGAGTCCAGAGCCCAAAGCCCAGGAAAGCCCAGCCAGCCCCCGGACAGCCGGGCCCTACCCCAGGCCTCAAGCAGGGAAGAACCTCCTACCCAGAGCCAGAGATCCACGAGCGCTAGAGGCTGTCACTCTTCTTGAGAAGTTGACACCTGTCAGGCTGATGAGGCCCATTGGTGCCTTGCACCCCAAGCTGTGCTTTTGCTCTGCAGACTGGCTCCGGGAGCTGGTTGCACCCCCGCAGGGCTGTTTCTCTGAAGTTGTCTCCCCCTGTGGGCTCAGGTGAGCACAGGAGAGAGCGGGAGAGGCCCAGCTGGCCCCCGGCTACCATTTCGAGCGCACAGCATCCAGGAGGCCTGCCTGGTGTGGGCCTGGGAACGGAAGGCAAGCGGAGGGCATCCAACAGGCCGGGCCTGTTTTGCACCTTAAAGAAGGCAGAGGGAGTCTTTTCCTCCAAAGATATGCCTAGTGCCCGACACCCCAAGAGGAGTGAGGGAAGCAGGGCCCTCGAAGCCCGCTGCATAGCTCAGCTCACGCTCCCTCTCTCTGGGAAGATGCGGTTTCTTCGTCACAGCTTTGGTTGGCTTTGGGTGGACTTCTGGCTTATCTGCCCTCCGGTTTTGTCTGCCTCCCCCCTTTCTAGTGGAGAACATTGCCTTCCATCTGCCCCGAGAAGTGTGGGGAGGGTGGCGGTGACCCCAGCAGCTTGGGCCGTCGGGGGAAGGTGCCCCTCTCTCCATGGCTGGTGCTCTCCGTTCTTCTGTCCCCCTGCCTGCCTCCTCACATGTCTCAACTAGCCAGCTGTTGACTCATGCTTGACCCAGGAGCAGAACAATTTTGGTGGCAAGTGACAAATTCAAGTCCAACTCACTTAAGCATAAAAGGGAATTTATTGGCTTGAGCCACTGAGCATTTCAGGAGCCGAGCCTGTGTCAGGTAAAGCTGGATCCAGGTGCTCAAATGATATCATCGGAAATCTGTCTTTCTCTGCCTCTGGGCTCTGTGCCCTCTGTGCCGGTTTTATGCTCAGACCGGCTGTCCCCAGGCCGTGGGAAGAAGTGGGACGATGGCTGTCAGCTCCAGCAACTGTGGTTTTACACTTACCTGGCATGACGTACCCAACAGAGACAGTGCCTTTTGCCAATTACCCTGCAGCCAAAGTCCTGGGACTCAAGGTCATTGGCCCCAGCTGGAGTCATGTGACCATTTCTAACCAATCACTGTGGCCAGGAAAATTCTGTATTCCTATTGCCCGGGCCTGGGTCATGTGCCCAGCGTGGAGCTGGAGATGGGGTGGGCTCCATCTGAGCTGTGGGGGCTGAGGGTGCGGGAAGGGAGGTTTTCCAGAGGCAACATTGGGGATCTGTTCCCAGATGGGAACAGTGTGCGGGAGGCAGGCAGAAATAACAGATGAATAATATGCTTGATCCTGCTGAGAACAGTGACGTGGAACTGTTATCTGTGAACTGGACTGGCTGTCGAGATACAAAGGAAGGAAGTGCTAGTGCATTGGAGTCCAGGGCGGGTTGTGCGTGAGGGGAACGTGGGCAGGTGGTGAGGGAACCCAGACCTGGGTGTGTTGGGAAGAGAGGCTCCAGAATGGGGTGGGGAGATGGGTCTCCAGCCTCCTCCTCCCCATCCCACCTTCTCACCCTCCCTCTTTTCTTTCTTCCTGTCTTAGTCCTCCTCCCTCCCCAAATATCACAGGGCCTGTTCTGTGCCGGCCACTCGGCACTAGGAGTACAGAGAAGAACACGATGGAAGTATTCTCTCCAAGACCTGAGCTAGAAAGCAACTGAAGTGTGGGCAGCCGCTTTTACCAGGGTGGTCAGGGAGGGCTTCATTGAGGAGGTGATGTTTTGGCTGAAACGAAATGATGGAAAGGAGCCAGCCCTGGAAAGAGGGGGATGGGAGAGGTAGGGGCCGTGAGCACAGAGGCCCTGAGGTAGCAAAGAGCCCTGGGTACTCAAGAAACAAGCACCAGCCACGTGCGTGGAGCCTGGGGATGGAGAACGTGCTAGAGACCATCGCCAGGAAGGCCAGGCGAGGAGTTTGGATTTCAGGGCCATTGGGTGAGGACTGAGCATTGCTGCCTCCTGGACGCCATGACGATGGAGCCACCCTGTGGCCCAGCTTCCAGGGGGAGAAGGAGAAGGCAGAAGGACCAATGTCCTCCAGGGCCACCTCTGTACCAGCTGCCGTGTGTCCATGTCCCTGATCTTCAGTGACCCTATGAAAGGTACGATCCCATTTTATGGATGAGGAAACTGAGGCTCAGAGAGGTCACTGGCCTAATGTCTCTCACCAACCTGTAGTAGAGATCCAATTAGAACGCGGGTCTTTTCAACCCCTAAACCCTCCCTCCTCCACAGACCTGCCTCTCTCTCCACGCTGCATTCGAGCGAGGCAGCGGTCCAAGTGATTCATCACTTTTCTTCCACCGCCCGCATTTCCTTTCTTAATTTCCACACTTCTGAGCTGAGGCAGGCTGGTATTTAAATTTGCCAGTAGCAGATGGGGGTGGAGGTGGAGGCAGCACTGGCCCGGCAGAGCCTGAAGGATGGAGGCTACACCCCACCTGGCCGCTGAGGCTGGCAGGACCCCCGGGACCAGATGCTCCCCGGGACCACATGCTCCTAGGAGATGCTGGGGTGCGCGTGCCAGCGTCCCCCTCCCCGGCTCCTGAAACGGTCTTGGAGCAGGAGAGAAGCGATGCTCCTCCTGGTGGGCAATGTCACTTTGCCTCATGCCTCCCCCTCACGTCCGCGCAGCTGGAAAGTGGCCGCTACCTCCAAAGGGCAGGCTGGCTTCCCCTGCCCAACGCCGCTGCCATGGTCACCCGCCGCGGCCCAGGGCCCAGGGGCAGAGCATCTTTGAATTCTGAGAGCATCCCTGCCAGGCCCGTGGGAGACTGGAAGGTCGCTCTCCTAAACGACCAGGTGTCCTGTGTCACGGGGATTTTCAGGGCCCTCACGAGAAGCCCGAATTCTGGGGTTGGGCGTGGAAACCCTGCCCTGGGCTGAGGCTGCGGAGTTGGCTGTGGAAGAAAGAGCTCCTGTCTCACGGAGACATTTTGTAGGTGTCTCTTGATTTTTCCTGCCCGGTCACCTCTGAGAATAGGATCTTAATTCCCCTGGGGCATTGCTGCCGCCTCTACCCTGGGCTCATGCGTTGTGGGTGAGGGTGAAATCCACCCCGCTGCCCGCCCCTCACATTTTGAGGAGCCGCCACATTACCCAGGTCTGGCCAGCGGACACGTTCTCCCCCTCATCTGCCCGGACGATTCAGACATGAACAGGAAGCCCAAGCCAGGCCAGCAAGGTTTGGGTTCGACTACAGACTTCTATGGGAATCACGAGGAAAGAGAAGCTGTCCTGCTAGGAACTGGCTGAGGGGCTCAGATGGAAACCAGGAGCTGCTGGTGGCCAGAGGTTTTGGGGGGAAAGTCTCCTTGATAATGAAGTCAACACAGAGGAAAACAGAGTTAAAACTGGGGGGAGAGGAGAAGATGGCGTTCTGACGACATCTCCTGAGCACCTGGATCCAGCCATTCCTGAAGCTAATTAATTCTGAACGTGGTAGTTACAGGAGTTCATAAATTTAGTTTGATGGCCGGCAGACTGACTAATTCCTGTTGGTGTGATCCTGGCTGCAAAAAGCAACCTTGTCTCTGAATTCTTCCACTTTCATATGTTGCTGCAAAGATACAGCTCAGAGCAAGTAGGGTAGGAGTAAGGCAAAGACACCACTGCTTCCCACCCAGGCGGACCCCATGGGGCCTCTGCTGAAGGTCCAGCTGCTCTCTGGGGTTTCCTGAGAAGGATATTCAAAGTATAAAGGCAGGGCTACCAGCTGGGACAAAGTTGGAAGTTGGGGGGAAGAGAGGGACAGGACTCTGGGGTCCACAGAGTAAAGGCCTCCCGTAGGACCTCTCCCTTCCGCCCCCTGCCTCCCCCCATCCCCGCTTTAACACAGGGACCTCAGTCCTCCCAGGTTGCATTCGGTAAAGGGCTCTTACAAGGGCTTTCATTCTGCTGACTCACTGTGACTCAGCCAGTGCTGACTGAGGCCCGTGCCAGGCACTGGGGGTTGACAGACTTGGGCCTGGTGACTGAGTGGCGTGGAGCAGGGTCTCTGTGCTCAGAGCTTCCACGGCCTTGTCTGTAGACCAGGGATAACAACATCCCTGCTTCAGAGGGTCGTTAGGGGGGTCAGTGTCAGCTCTGGGCTGGCACACAGTAAGCAACCGATAAGCATTTGACCGCATTCCTGTTCCACAGGTGATAGCATCCTAGTCCCCGGGAGGGGGTGGATGGAGGTGGATCGAGTTTTAAAGGGAGAGTTACATAAATGGATCGTTTCTATATTGTGTAGTTGATGATAAGATGGACATGAGCCACAGGTACAAGCAGCTCCAGGGGCCCAGGAGGCGTGTCCACCCATAGGTGGGATTCAGGGAAGGCTTCCAGGAGGAGGTGACCGTGGAGCTGAGTCTCCAGGATTGAGGAGAAGCTGGTCCAGAGAATAGCAGGGGAAGATGCTTAGGGACACAGCATGAGCAGGAAGTGTGCCCCATGTTGAGTGACTAGACAGTGGAATACGATGGGATGTGTCAGAGGGTGAGATTAGGTAGACCCGTGGCGGGAGGGGGGATACAATGGCGAACGTTGGGAGTGGAGCCTGGGGGCAGGCAGAAGCCCTTAGAGGGTTTTCTAATGAAGAAGTGGAATGATCAGATTGGGTTTTAGGGTGTCTACCCCATTTGTTATGCAGTGGCGAGGTTAGAGGGAGAGGTCCCGTTTGCGGGAGGGGGTTGCTGGTGGCACCTGGACAGAAGCGAATGCGGTCCAGGACGGGAGGTGAGGGGCAGGGCCAGCGATGGGAGGGAGGCGGGGACTCACCTGGATGAAACACCGAGGCCGAGTTCCCCTCGGGCCGCTGCTTCCCCTTGACCGTGATTTGAAAACACGTTGCACGTGCCTTACCGAGTGACGGGTTGTTTACCAGCCTCTCTACACGCGACATCATCTCTCCCCAAATTAGCCTCCTCTTTCTCAGCCAATCTGCCATTTCTGGGCATGTTGTGTTTTGATCAACAGTTGTCTTATTTTTATTTTTCCCCCCGAACCTAACATGTACCTCAACTGTTAGTCATAGACCTGATTCTCTAAATTGGTGCCTTTGCCCGACCGGACAGCCACTGCTGAGGGGGCTTGTCCATTTCCTCGTCTGGAGAACTGGGTTACCTATCGTTACAGAACTTATTTCCTCCCGTCAGAATCTCAGGAGCTGGAGGGAGGGCTCAGGAGGATAATGCAGGTTAATCCCTTAGCCCAGCGTCCAACCCTAAGTGAGCCTTCCTATTGGCTGATGGAAGGGAGGAGTCCCGTATTCAGCCAGAAGAATCCTTTATATTCAGGGGGACACTGTTTACAGGAAGGATTTACATACATCGTCTCATTTAATCTCGCCAGTGGGTACCGCCACCCCTATTTCACAGGTGAATTAATGGGGGTTCAGAAAGACCTAGCCGTTTGCTCCAGGCCACACAGATCTGCAAGCAGCAGAGTCAGGGCTGGGAGCCACGCCTCCGACTGCAGGAGCCGGCCAGGGGGGTGGGACCAGTGAGGCGCTGGCCCCAGGTGCAGAATGTAGGGGGCACCATGTAGCTCAGTCATCAAGATGAATTATGTTTGAATGCAATATCTTTTTAAAATAAAAATTGATTTTGCAAAGTCTAGCCTGTGTTGCTCAGTGGTTGAGCATCGACCTATGAACTAGGAGGTCATGGTTTGATTCCCAGTCAGAGCACGTGCCCAGGTTATGGCTCGATCCTCCGTGGGGGGAGTGCAGGAGGCAGCCAATCAATGATTCTCTTTCATCATTGATGTTTCTATCTCTCTCTCCCTTTCCCTTGCTCTCTGAAATCAATAAAAATATATATATATTTTTAAAAAGGCACACACACACAAAATTGATTTTTAGAAAGTCCATGGCAAACCCACAAGGCAAAATATCAAAATTTACAAGAAAAACGGGATCATTCTGACTTATTGTTCCTTTTGCGCAGGCTCAGCGTGGCTCAGCATGGGCTGTGGCTGACCTTGTGCTGGCGGGCGAGGTGAACCCCCAGCAGCTGCGGGCATGTGTCCTCCTCCCCGCCGCGCCCCCCCCCCCAGGAAATGCAAACAGAATCAGTGGACGGACCAGATTCTCATCTTCTCAGGGGAGCAGGCCTGACCGCCTGCTCACATCCAGAAGTGGGAGGGAAACCAACCCGATCACATATGGTGACAGTTGGGAAGGGGTGGCCCGCAAAATGTTGGGGTGCTGTTTCAAGTCTAAAAAGACGACTGGATGTCTACAGCAGGGGGCAGTGGCGAGCTAAAGGACTGGTGTCCAGTGGGTAGATGCTGCCTTTCGCCCTGGACCCCAGCATACACACACGTGGGGAAAGGCCGTATCAGCTCTCCCGCCTACCTTTGAGCACGAGGACGAAGGCGCCTGCCATGCCCCTGCCCCTGCAGGGATAGAGAGCCATTCAAGGTTGTCTGTCAAGCTTTCCCTGAATGTCGGAAGTTTCAAACACCGGACAACGCTCTATGAGTTACAAAGTAAAGCTGGAAACACCGCCCACCATGTAGGGTAACGTGAAACTGATAAAAGTGATTTGAAAAAAACTATTCAATTTATATCCAAAGACTTTGACAAGCCAGGATCTGGTGGGATTGGTCCATTTAAAACTCAAAGGAGCCCTAGCCAGTTTGGCTAAGCGGTTAGAGCATTGGCCCGCAGACTGAAGTGTCGAGGGTTCAATCCCGGGCACAGGGCACATACCTTGGTTGCAGGCTCGATCCTCAGGGTGCGTGTGGGAGGCAACCAATCAATGTGTCTCATTCACATCGATGTTTCTCTCTCTGTATCTCTCCCCCTCCTTTCCACTCTTTCTAAAAATCAATAGAAAAAATATCCTCTGGTGAGGATTAACAAAAACAACAACAAATTTTTTTTAATCAAAAGAGAGAAAAATTGGTAAGGATAATGACGGGGTTAACTGCTTGGAACAAGGACACCCAAGGCTGAGTGTGTCCCTTGGGAAAATGGGTCCAGCCTGGAAATGACCCTCTTCATAACAGGATTTAAAAATGGAATCTTAAGTCAAGGATGTCATTTGTGTGGTGCTATCAAAATTTTTGTAGGGAAAATTACTTCAAAAGAAAACACCGAATCCATTCATTCTATTGTTCATGGTAACAACTTCGCATTTAATTATAACTTAAAATTAATTAATTATATCTGAAAGGGTTTATCAACTATTGTCTCGGCTTTGTATTCGGCATGTTTCAAACTATAGCATAGCATCTGTTGCTGTTGTTCCTGTGAAATGCAGGTCCAAGTTTCAAGTGTAACCTCCTTAGGAGATCATTTGCTAGAATCAGCTTCTTCGAATATGAGACGCCTTTCATACTTTCCATCAGGCGTGTGGGACTGGCCTGCTGTCATGCTCTGTCCAACTGTGAAGAGTTGTGAGCACTGTCACCTGCCTAAGGTATGGGTGTGACTAATGCCAACTGTGAGGCTGGCACCTGGGTGAGCCTAGCTCCCTGCCCAGCATCCACACCTTAAAGTGCAAACCTTTTGAAAAATCAACTTTATTGAACTATAATTTAACATACAGTGAAATGCACACATTGGTAGTGTGCGGCTTAGTGAATTCTGACAAGATAAAGAACATCGCCATAACCCCAGACTCCCCTCTCATCTCTATGTGGTCGACCTCTGGCCCCCTCCCCCACGGATCTGATGTCTGTGAATATCGGCAAAATTTTGCCCATTCTAGAACGTCGTATAAATGGAATCACGATAGCATGTACTCTTTATATCTGGCTTGTTTCAGTTCATTTCTGTTTTTTGCTTGAATCGTTATTTCCTTCGTTGTCATCATAAGTAGTAGTTCATTTATAGGAGGCGTGACATGACCAAGTGTTGGTGAGGACGTGGAGTAATCAGAACTCTCCTACGCTTGCCTAGGGAGCGTGAAATGGTACAATTGCTTTGAAAATATGTTTGGCAGTTTCCTATGAAGTTGGAACACACCCTTACTCTGTGCCCCAGAGGACAACTGTTCATAGCAGCTTTACTCGTAATAGCCCCCAGGTGGGAGCGGCCAGGGGACAGAAGCCACGCCAGAAATCTGAACATGAAGTAGGAAAAGACAGCGGCCTACAAAGTGGGTGAAAGAGGACTCAGGAGGAAACGGTGGTGGCAAATCCTGAAATCAGCAGGGAGGGGTGAGGGAGTGAGCAAGGAGGGAAGTGGGTGGCAGAGGACCTGCTGGTGGCCGCGGCCGAGGGACCTGCTGCAGGACGTGCAGGCCAGGCTGGCCAGTGAGGGCTGCTGCGTGAGTGCCACCTGCACACCATCTGCTGGCATCCCTGCCCTCCAAACATCACCAGGACCGGAACCAGGGAGGGAAGGCCTTCCCTGCTGCAGATCGCAGTGCCTCTCTTGCGCCCTCTACTGACGAATCGTAGCATCGGCTCAGCTCCCAAAGGAGAAGTGTTTACATTGCAGGGTCACCCAGCAGGGCCAAGCAGAGCAGATTCGGTGCGGAGAACCAGTAAATCCACACCCGGCACCCGGCCCATCGCCCCAAATCCCATCAGCTGGTGCGTGGACAAAACCGCCGCGATATGTCCACACAGCACGGCTGCCATGTGCTCAGCTGTGCGGCTGCCCGTGCGTGTGTAGCAGTAGAATTGCTTGAAGTCTCCAGGGAGGCAGGTGGAGAGGACGCGAGCGGCCCCACCTGGTGATGGGTCCTAGATGGTGGAGTTGCGGAGGCCGCTGTGTTGGTGACATAGAACTAGAGGCAGAGGGGTACCCTGGGGCCCAGGAGTCAGACAGCGCTGGGTTCCAGCCCTGCCTCGTTCAGTGCCTGTCAGCTGTGTGGCCTCGGGGAAGTCACTCAGCCTCTCGAAGTCAGTGTTTCCACATCTTAAAAGTTTTGCTGTAAAGGGTCGGAGGATGAAAAGCCGGGATCCACGAACCACAGCCCCAGGACCAGCTCTGTCCAGCTTCCTGTTGTTTCTAAGGTCCACAAGCTAAGAATGTTTTTTTATCACACTCATTCTTCAATGGTTACATTTTAAATGGCTAGATAAGTACCCATATAATAGCCTCAATTTTGCCTCTACCCTGCAAAGCCCCAAATTTATTTACTATCTAGCCCTTTAAGAAAAAGTTCATGAACTCTTGATGAAAACATCTGTGCATAGAAAAGTGCTCAGTAGATGCCAGCTGGTGCCGCTTTCTTAAGGAGCATATCCCCAAAGGCCTTCATCTGTAGCCCTCAGGAAGGTCAAACATCCTTTAAAAATACTTAGCTGGCACTCACCATGTCCCAGGCATTGTCCTAAGTCCTGTACATATAGTAATTCATTTAATTATTATTATTTGTTCATCTTCACCAGAGGATATTTTTTCCATTGCTTTTTAGAGAGAGTGGAAAGGAGAGAGGGAGAGGGAGAGAGACAGAGGAGAGAGAAACATCGTTGTGAGATAGACACATCGATTGGTTGCCTCCCGCATATGTGCTGACCGGGGCCGGGGATCGAACCTGCGACCCAAGACATGTCTTGACCGGGAATTGAACCCGAAACCCTTCGATGCACAGGCTGATGCTCTAATTGCTGAGCCACACCAGCCAGGGCTCATTTAATTCTTAAAACAACCCCCCTGAGGTCGGTACTATGATGCCCACTTTAAAGGTGAAGAAACAGGCACAGAGAGGGTAGATATCTTCCTAAGGTCACACAGCTAGTGAGTAATGGAGTTACTATTCAGATCCAGGCAGCATGGCTCTAGGCTCTGTGCCTGAACCTCGATACCCACTGCCCTTGACAACATCCTCTGGCCCAGGGGTGCTCAGGAAGCATCCGTGACATGTGTGGAGCCTGAGGGCAATCCCGGGAAATGTGGGGCTTTTCAGAGAGGAACTCGGGCATCCCTCGGGGCCTGGGGCCCTGGTGGCGACAGATGGGAGGGAACATGGCACACAGGCCCCTCCTCTGGTGAACCCCATTAAAGAGAACACTATTGCATTCAGGTTGTGCCCACAGTCCGATCTAATTGTCTTCTCCAGGCACCTATCCAGTAGCTCCAATGCGTGTGTCCTCACAGAGAAGGGAACCGAGGCACGGAGAAGTAAAGGGTATCACATACCTGAAACACGGTTGTGTCAGTTCGCACATCCAGGTCCAGCGACCGCAGAGGCCCGACCTCTGGCCAGGGCGCAGGGACGGGAGACTGTGGCTGCCACTCAGCGTGTGTGATGTGATGTTTGGCATGAGTCTTCACGGAGACCCCGATGGACAAATCCCAAATTCACAAAGCGGCGTGCTGCGGGCCGTGACTCACGGGTCCTCTGCCGGCTTCCCTCGGTAAGGCGTGCCCTTTGGCCCATCTCTGCTCTCAGCTCTGCAGAGGTGAGCTGCTGGTGCACTTTCCCAGAGGCCATCGGATGGGACATCAGGGTTCACGTGAGATGAGGGCACGCTGCGGACAGCCATCGCCGCCATCCGTTTTGTTGATGAGCATCTGAGGGAGAAATGCTGACACTGCCTGATTCCGTGAAGGCTCTTCCCGGGAGGTGAGTGTGAACGCCGGGGTGACAGCCAGTGTAAGAGGAACGGACGATATCTCGCGTGAGGTGGGGATGATGTGTGTGTGTGGAGGGAGGGGGAGAGCTTGGGGAGGAGACGAGAAGAGACCTCAGCTTTCGTGTCCAGAGCAAGATTTGTTGTGGTTTGTTTTTGGTTAATTTTTCTGTCTTGCCCTGGATGGTGTGGCTCAGTTGGTTGGGTGTTGTCGGTGCACGGAAAGGTTGTTGGTTCAATTCCCGGTCAGAGCACATGCCAGGTATGGGGCAAGCAGGAGGAAACCCATCGATGTTTCTCTCTCACATCAGTGTTTTTCTCTCACTCTCCCCCTGCTTTCCTTGTCTCTAAAAATCAATATTAAAAAAAAGAATAGTCAAATATGTCATTTAAAAATATATAATTTTTCTGTCCTATTTTCTTGGTCCAGAATTTTTATAATTGCAAAGAACAGAAACCCATTCAAAAGGCCTCCAGCAAAAAGGACAATGCATTCATTCATTGCACAAGTATTACTTGCATGCCTGCTGTGTGCCACACACTGTGCCCTTGGAGGGAGGTCAGTAAACCAGGTACGAAGTAAATGAACAGATAATGTTAATTGCTTGAAGAGATTGAACAAGGTATATTAGTGCGATGAGAGCCGGCCGTTAGAAACTTGGGTGCAGACTTCGCAGCGGGAACAGCAAGTGCAAATGCCCTGGGGTAGGAATGGAGTTTGCATGGTGGAGCGTCAGGAGAGAAGGCTGGTGTGGCGGATAGAAGGCAGGCAGGGAGACCGGGAGACCGGGAGACCAGGTTGCAGCAGGGCCTTAGAGGCTCCGGCTGGATTTTATCCTCGAGCAATGGGCAGCCACTGGAGGGTCAGAAGGGCCGGCGACTGTCAGAACATTCCCAGGAGGGACAGGAAGTCTGGAGCGGGGTCCGGGCTATTTTTCTGCTCCGCCGTCTCCCCTGTGGCGTGTCACCTCACAGTCTCAAAACAGTCACCGGAGCCACCAGCACCCGAGGCAGGAAGTCGGGGTGGGTGCCTGCTGCGGCTGTAAAGCAAATGGGAATTAGCATCTTGTCCAGAAGCCCCAGCGAGCGCGTTCTCAGCTGCCAGTCAGAGCCACAGCGCGGGCGTCCCAGCTGTGAGGGAGGCGGGGGAGGACGCATCCGCCAGAGAAATGGCCCTGGATGGCCGTAAGGATCCCAGGGGCTGGGCACATGGACCCGCCGTGACAAGTGAGGATTCTAAGGGCAAGAAGACAGAGAGGAGCAGTCCTTGGATCAATGAGGAAGGAGGAATGTCAGGCCACGGTACTCCGCTGCAAACTAGAGGCCTGTGCACAGTGCAGAGAAAACAGCCAGGAGTGGGGCCACGCACTCCACCCCCTTCAGGCTGTGGGTGAGCCAGGAGGTCCCAGGCCAGGCTCCCATGTCAAGAGAATCCATGGGGGACTTGCGGGTCTGAGGATGAAGGCCCTGCAGGAGCCCGGCCTCCTGTTCGGAAAGGCAAGTGCTCCCTCTAGTGGCCGCAGGAGGTGAGCCGGTGCTCAGCAGCCCTGGGAGCCCAGGCCTTGGGTGAGCAGAGGGCTCCATGTCTCCCTTCCCAGCCCGGACTGGGGAGGAAGACAGTGATGCGGGTAGAGCTAATACCGACGGGGCATTACGGACGCCAGGGACCCTTCTCCCACCTTTTGGACATCAGCTCCATCCTCTGGACTGTTCTTCGAGGGTGGTCCCACCAGGTATCCATGTTAACGATGGGGTCATGTGTCCAGCATCATGGGGACAGGAAGTGAGCCAGCACCCTTCTCACACAGACGCTGTGCTTCCGGCCCGTGGGTTAGGGGGCTATAGGATGCACCCCTAATGATTACGCTTAGGGAGCAATCGCATTGATCGTGAATTACTTTTTTTTTCTACTTTTTAAACTTGCTTGTTTAAAACACCCTGACCAAGACTCTTTAACCTGGAGACTCAGGGGGTTCGCAGGTGGAGTTTGGACACCCGGGGATGGGGGGTGCTCGTGTGTCTGCACATCTCCCTGGACCCAGGCCCAGAGCGGCCCTCGGTGGGCAAAGGGGTCGGGACCAAAGCAGTGACGGAGCTTCTGTGTCGATGACTTTGCTGCCACGTTGGTTTTTCCATCGACTTGGGAGGGGGCAGGGATGGAGCTGATTAGCGGAGAATGTTTGTCACAAAAGCTCATCTGAGCCCTCATTGATTGCTACGATCTTAGATTTTGCATAAATCAAACTCTTTTGTGCAGCCATGGAAATGCCGCCTTTTGACACCTAATCAGAGCCTCTCCAAGGCTGAGGAAGGCCAAGGCCACCTATTTAAAATTAAAATGCAATTTTAAGCCAAGAGTGATGCGAAGATTGTAGAGGATTTTAAGTATTTGTGATTAATGAAATAGTGTCTTTCACTTAAAGTTCAATGATGATTCCTCTAAGTTCGTGTATAGATGACGCCAAAACTCTAACTTGGAGGGTTCGATGAATACCTGGCCGAGGCCGAATTACCCTGTCCCCTCGCTGTTTGTAAGGGGCACCAAGTAGCTGAATTATGTCAACTCAGGTGCTGGATTTGAGCAGACGCAACAAAGCGCCCGCCATCTTTCCCGTTGGCGAAGAAGATGAGAGACCACAGGCCCCCTCCCCGCACGCAGCAGGTGCTCCAAGGGGGTGGGGGGCAGCCTGGCGCCAGGGGCCGGGGAGGGGCTGGGAGAGTGAGGGAAGGGAAGCCCGCTCCTCCCCAGGTTGAATCCTGATCTGCGGAGGGGAGAAATAGAAGCCACTCGGGAAAACCCCACAGGGGACGTGCGAATGGGCGGCCCGGCTTGGCAGCGTCTTCCGAAGGCAGCTTCCTTGAGCTCTGTCTGCGGAGAAGCCCTTGCGGACCTGGACCTGCTGTCCCCCCAGGGCCCCCATCCGCTCGGGGCTGCGGGAGAGGCCGGCCCCTCGCTCAGTGGACTCGCCGCTCGGGGTCGGAGCTGGTCTTGGGGCTAATCTGGAGCCGTCACAGGGACCCCTTTGACCACCTTCAGCGCTGGACTCCGCCCCGCGCCGCCCCCCTCCCCCCCCCCCCCCCATTCCCGATTTCGCTCTTCCATGAGAAACCGCAGGTTAGAGGACGTGGTCTAGGGAGGACGAGCCGAGCAAAGGCAGCATCGCTCACGCTGGTCTAGCGCTTCCTAGTTGCATTCTGTATTGTTTTCAGCCGTAGTTGGCGTGCATTATTCTATTTGTTTCAGGGGTTCCACGCGGTGCTTGGATGTTTGCATACCTTAGGAAGCCAGGACACTTTGTAGTTAGCAACACTATCAGGGCTCTGCCTTCGTTCACGCTCAGAGCAGCCCCTGGCTGGTCAGCATGACCCACCCGTGACCCGCCATGGGTGACAGGTGAGGAAACGGGCTCAGAGAGGTGAGCCCATCGCTGCAGCTCGAACCACCAATGAGGAGCTTGAACTGAGGCCTGAGGCTGCAGCTTGGAGCCATCCCTGCAGACACCGCCTCTCAGGTCCAAAGTCTCCCCGGCCTGGACGTGGGAACCACGAGCTCTGAGCACCTGGGGGTTGGGGAGGGCGGGGCAGACGGAAGACCACCTGGGAGCCCACTGGTGTGTAGTTTCCATAATTGCCGGACTGTGCTGAGTCCATTGCACATACGGCATCACTCAGTCCTCGCAGAAACACACATGAAAGGCTAAACGTTGCTATTTCTGGAAGGAAATGAATGTGGTTCTTCCCGGGAGGAAAGAAGAAGAAACCTGCCGAGCATTGTCCAGAGAGAAGGGGCGGAGGCTGGATTCGAACTCGGTCTCTGCTTCTATAGCCAGGTGCCTACCGACTGCACGTTACTGCCCTCAGTTCTCAACGGCTTTGAGTCGCTGCCGTCCCCACTTTGGGCCAGTTAGCACATGGGCATCCTTCCTCATGTATGTCCGCCTTCGGCCATGAGCGTGCTCAGGGGATGGACTAGGGCTTTGGGGTGTGCTTTGTGCCTTAGCTTCTGTGTCTGTGTTGAAAGCGCTATTATTTTAGGAAGGTTTCAGAGGAACTGGCTGTGTGTGTGTGTGCATGTGCATGAATGTGCTTATGTGTGCATGTATGTGCTTGTGTGTGTGTGTGCGTGTGTGTGTTTAGCGGACAGAGTGGAACTGCTGTTTGCTCAGAGGAGAGTGGAAATTTTGGGGGCGTTTCCTTGGTGACGTGTCTTTCTGGGGCGCAGGAGAAGGCTCCGCCAAATCATTTCAGCAGTAAGTAGTATTTTAGAAATGTATTAACCGTTAACCCGGAAGCCCCTCCCCGCAGCACCCATAGATTTGGAAATTAATCTTTGTTTATGGCAAGTCCATTAACAGCTAATCCTTTCCGCAGCCACCAAATCCATCTTGCCGGGGCCAGAAATAGAAGCGCCCAGGGTTTTGGTGGCCAGACAGAGGGGAACCTCCCCGCCTCGCAGGGCCGGCCTCTCGGGGTTGCCCTCGCGTCACGTCTGGGACACAAGCCGCAGTGATGTCACCGGTGCCGCCGCGCGGAACTCCCCTCACAGGGTCTGTGGTCAGCCTGGCCCAGCAGGGTCCCCTTCCTGGGCTGCGGCACCCGATGAAGTCAGACGTCCTGGCCTGTGGATTCGGTTACCGGTAATTGCCCTGCGAACTGGCAGATGCAGAGTAAACATTTCTGGAGCCTGAAGCCACCGCGAGCTCCAGCGCGGGCCCGGGAGGGCGGGAGGGGGCCTGCGTGGCGGCGGTGGGGGCGTTTAGGGAGCCTTTCTCGGGCCCAAGGCCCTGCCGTTGGGGTGCACACCACGAGGAAGGCTGGCACGGGGGGCGGTGTGCCTGCTTCACCCGGCGGCCGGCGGGGCAGGGAAGAGGAGGCCTGTGACGGGGCGGCCTGGGTCCCTGGGGGAGTGTGGGTTTCCCACACACACACGGAAAGCAGATACGACAGTGGGAGGGTCCCTGCAAGCCCGCAGTGAGTCACTTTTTCCACCCCCGGCCCCCCTCCGAGTCAGCTCGCACACTGTGCTCTGTGGAGGAGAGCAGAGCCTGCCCTCTGGGAAAAGGCCGATTCTGAGCCCGGTTGAAGGGACTGACCGTGCCCTTCCCACTGGCCAGGTGTGCGCAGGGGAGTGGGCCCACCCCCAAACAAAGGCTATCATGGCCCAAGAACTAGCCTCCCTGAGAATAAAATCCAAATTCCCTACATAACGTAGGACCGGCCTGGCACTGCCTTCTGGGAACTTCAACCTCAAAATCCACATTCTCCCCCCCCGCCCCCCCCCCACACACACACTGTTTCTCAGGTGCCCCAGGCTCCTTCCCAAGGTCTGACCTCAGGGCATTTGCACTGGCTGTGACCTTTGCCCAAAATATTGGTCTTGGGTTTTTACTCAGTTGTCACCTCCTCAGGGAAGCCCTCCATGATCACTCTATTTAAAATACTATTCCCACAACTTTCTCTCTCTTACCCTGCCCACCTCCCCCAGCCTTTGTAATTACCTGGCATGATGCCATGAGTTGGATTAGTTGCTGATGGTCTCTCTTCTCCACAAAAATGGCAGCTCTGTGAAGGCTGGGATTTTCCCCTGTCCGTTCACTACCATGTCCTCGTGCCTGGAACAGAGCCTGGCATAGTGGCTGATCCATAAAGAGAGGGTAAATGTGTGGGTGAGCGTTGACCATGCAATACACATCAGACAGTAAAGCATGGGCTGTGAGCTGGACGGGGGACCGGGTGAGAAAAGGGCACCAGGGTTCAGAGAAAGTGGGGCTCCCTTTGAGGTGGGTAAGCCAGACAGGGCCTCGTGAAGAACCTGGGCCCACGTTGCCTCCCATGGAGGCGGTGTCTTATGCGATCTTTCTGCGGCAGGAGAGAAGTGGGAGGAGGAAGGACTTCGGAATCTGACTGCTTAGGCGTAAGTCCCTGCCTTCCTTCCTCCCTGCTGTGTCTGTTCCCTCACCTAAAGCAGGAGTTAGCAATAGTATCCACCTTACGGCAAAATACAGCCAACACATCTAGCCTCGAGCTTGGCGCACGGTATACCTACAATAAACGTTAGCTTTGAAACGATTCTGTTGTCTGAGGGACTGTCCTCGTCTGTTTAGGCTACTCTAACGGAATGCCACAGACACGGGGTAGCTTATAAACAACAGACATCGATTCCTCAGAGTTCTGGGGGCTGGAAGTTCAAGATCGAGGTGCCAGCAAATTTGGTGCTTAGTGAGGACCGACTTCCTGGTTCATAGACGGCCGCCTTCTTGCTGTGTCCTGCCTTGGCAGAGGGTTGAGAGAGCTCTCTAGCTCTTTTATAAGGGCACTAATCCCATTCGTGGGAGCTCCACCCTCATGACCTACTCACCTCCCAAAGGTCCACCTCCTACTATGATCGCAGTGGGGGGAGGATTTTAACAGGTGCATTTGGGGGACACCTAGTCCACAACACCAACCGACATCTGGGCCTCGGAGGAAGAGTGAGCCACCTGTTCCTCTCCTTGGGTTTTCACGGGCAGTCCTACCTGTTCAGCTGTTTGGGTCAGACCTTTTATTTTTCTGAGATGTATTTTTATTTGCAAGCCACTCTCTACCGAAAAATGTAAAACTCTTAAAATGTAGAATAGTTATGAAACCTAACTGCTTTTCCTACGTTTGGTGCCTGTCTGGTCTGGAAACAGGTGTATTCGTTTTTGCTGCACAACAAATGACCACAAACTTAGTGGCTTAAAGCAACACACACTTAAAACCGTCACAGAGTGTTTTGTGGCTTGGCTGGGCCCAGCGCTTCAGCGTCTCACAGCCGTCACCACGGGCCGGCCAGGGGGTGAGGGCCACTTTGCACGAGGAGCCAGGATCTCCAGGGGAGGAAGACATCTGACCTCTCCTGCTCAAGACTCGATGTCAGGAAAACCCACCGGAGTGGACCAGGAAGTTCCCACTTCACGCCACTGGCTGGGAAGGACCAGAAACCCACATGGGAAGTCATTGGGATCAGGAGACCTGGCCAGTGAGCGTTGGGGAGGGCTGCCTCTGACAGGACCAGTGGAGAAGCAGGAGCCCCTGCAGGCCCGCCACCCCTTGGCTGTGGGACCCATGGCTGATCACCCGCTCCCAGAGCCAGGATGAAGGTGCACAGCCCTGCTCAACAGCGACCCCTAGTGGCAGTGAGAACCAATGGCTGTGTGTGTGTGTGGTTCTGTTTAGAAGCAGGACTGACCCGTTGGACCCAGGAAATCCCAGAGATCTGGGACAGTGGGAGTGACGAGCAAGTGAGGGGCTCAGGAGGAGGTGTTAGCTTCCTGATGAAGCTCAATTAATTTATTGGAAACATGAAAACAACAGGGAAGCAGCTGAATACCTCATAGGCCATAGCAATGATGGAATAAACCAGATTTTAGCAAACTTTCATTAAAGGACCGCATAATAAATATTTTAGGCTTGCGGGCATATGTCTCTATCCCAGCTAAGGAACTCTGCTCATGTAACATGAATGCAGGCATAGATGATAAGTAGAAGGATGAGCACAGCTGTGCTAGAACAGGGGTGGGGAACCTTTTTTCTGCCAGGGGCCATTTGGGTATTTATAACATCATTCTCGGGCCATAGAAACTTATCAACTTAAAAACTAGCCTGCTATATTTGGTCAAACATTTCATTAACTCACCCCTCCTGCCTTGGCAGGGCCAGGCCAAATGATTTCGCAGGCCGGACATTCCCTATCCCTGTGTTAGAATAAAACTTTATTTACAAAAACAGCCCACCCGCCGTGGGCCAGAGTTTGCCGCCCTCGAAGATAAACAGTTGAGGTCAGACTTTCCACCTTTATAAAAGAGATTATTTATATTTTTGTAAAATGTTCTTTCCTCCTTGAGTAAATGAAGTCTCATCCATGGACTGGCCGATTGTTCTTCTCTCCTTTAAATAAACAGGCGCTCATCGGCAGATGTTCTAATTGCTATTTTTTTCTTTGTATAAATGGGGTTATTTATTAATTATTATTTTATCCTTTAGGATAATGGAGGCTCAACCAAGGGTTTGCTTATTGTTCTTTCATCTTTTGTGAGTTCTTCTCGGTTCGGTCATTTCGGCGCATGCACACACACACACACACACACACACACACACACACACACACGTACGCGCTCAGGAATGCACCATTTGTGGTTGTAACAGTGGAGCTGCGCCTCCTCTGCTCGGAGGACCTGGAAAAGTTTATGGATATCAAATAGTGTCCTCTGGCATGTCCACCAGGACACATCGCTTCCCTGTGTGGGCACTTCCCCTCGTCTCGCCGCAAGCTTGCAACACAGGCCCAGGCTGGCATCAGGATTTTCCACTAGACAGTCGTGTTCCCCTCAGAGCCACAGCCAATCCCAGGACCTGGGGGCCATGTCTGGGGGGAAACCACCAAGTGATTTGGGAGAATCGAGGAGTCTGGGTCAAAGGCAGAGGGATTCCCTCCCACCCCAGCCCCTGGGCTTCTCAGACAGACCTGCCATTCATCTTGAGTGTATTTCTTTAAAACTTCAAGCCCAGCTTTTAACCATGATCTGTAGCACATGCAGGCATTTCTTACAGTATGTGCTCATAGGCACTTGATCAAGGTCCTTGCAGACAGTGAAGCTGTGAAAATTGTCTTGGGCTGTTATACTTTAATACATAACATGAGAACTGGCCTTTGTTTACCGTAGAAGGGCTTGATCTGAGAGCATCAAAGGAAGGATTTGTCATAGGATTTGACCTCACGCAAATGTGGGAGCTGACCGAGAGCCTGAGGTCAGCCAGGCAGTGCCATGGAGGATGGATGAGAAGTGGGAGAGGGGAGGAGCCACGAAGAAAAGCTGAAACCATGAGGACAGGCTGCAAGTCCCACCCAAGTGATCTGCAGAAGGTGGGTCCTTCTCCACGGAACTGAGCAGGCTCCGGCCCGACATCTGGGGAAGCTGGCAGAGGACCCGGGAGCTGGGAGCTGCAGGCTCACTGCCGCCTCGCCAGGGGGGCCAGCAGAAGGCGTCGGTGATGTGGGTGAGCAGCGCCACCTGCGCCCACCCTGCAAGCACAGAAACCGTATATCTCCTCCTGCACTCCCACCTTCCAATGTCTTCTGTGGACCGTGCTCACCAGAAGCTATGAGGGAAAGGAATTTTGAGAATTACAATTTAGCTGAGTTGACACAATCCAAACCCACCACAATTATTACTTTAAAAAGCAAATGGCGGGAAGCAAATGGATTTTGGCTTTTGTTAGGTCACTCCCAACTATCTGTTGAAATGCAGACATTTAAAACATGCATAAGAGAAAGTTCTGGTGTAGTAGGAGAGGTTTAGGGGCCAGAACACCTAGATTCCAATTACTAGCTGTGTGACTTAGGGCAAGTTACCTAACCTCTCTGAGACCACATTGCTTCACTTGTAAAATGGGGATTAAAAATACCTACTGCATATAGATAACACACACAAGATTTAGCACAGTGACTGCATGTAGTAGATGCTCAATAAATGGAAAAGCTATTTTTTTCAAGGTGCATAACAACAGTGAGTCATATTGGGTGGTGCTGTTTGCAGAATGCCCCAATCCATCTGCATCTCACTCACATGAACAAATAAACTATGTCCCTGGTCACCAGGCAGACTGGGTGTGGTCACTCCCATTTAAATATGACAAACTGAACTATAGTAGTTTAGTGTAGCCAGGACTAGATGCCTGGCCTTCTGATATCTAACTCAGTGCCTTGGCCACACAGCCGCACATCTCTCCTGCCAGTTGGGTCATTCTGGAAGTACCATGAGGAAGTGGCTTTGTGGTCAGTGGCTGTTGCCCTTTAAACAATTTTCCCATTATTGTGAAGCTGTAGAAGGGTTCGAGCCCCTCACAGGCTGCCGGGAGAAAGCCGTGCTGGGGAGGCCTTGCTTCACCCCTCCTCACAGAGGTCTTCGTGTTCCGCTTTGTCTGAGTTCCACCTGCTTCTGTCCCTTTGTTCGGATAGTCAGTTAGCTAACAAGATGTGTTAAGAACCTATTACGGGCCAAGCATGGTTCTAATCTGAAGACACAGCAGTGAACAAAACAGACACGGTCCTGCTCTCATGGTATTTACATTCTGGTGGGCTGCGGTAGGGAGCCTCCAAGATGGTCCCAAGGATCCTTGCCTCCTGGTATTCACACCCTTGTGTGGTCCCTCCCACACTGAATAGAGATGACTGTGTCTTGTGCACGTGTGTAGACACACACACACACACACACACACACACACACACGGCAAGGTCCGCACAGTGCGGAACTGAGGCCTCCTGCCAACAGCCATGTGAAGGAACCATACTGGAAACAGACCCTCTAGCCCAGCCGTGGGCAAACTACGGCCCGCGGGCCGGATCCGGCCCATTTGAAATGAATAAAACTAAAAAAAAAAAAGACCGTACCCTTTTATGTAATGATGTTTACTTTGAATTTATATTAGTTCACACAAACACTCCATCCATGCTTTTGTTCCGGCCCTCCGGTCCAGTTTAAGAACCCATTGTGGCCCTCGAGTCAAAAAGTTTGCCCACCCCTGCTCTAGCCCCAGTCGAGCCTTCGGATGACACAGCCCCAGCTGACAGCTGATGGCCACCTCACGAGAGACCACGAGCCTGAACCACTAGCTAAGCTGCCCCCAAGTCCCTGACTCACAGAAACTATGAGATAACCAGTGTTTGTTGTTTTGAGCGATTAAGTTTTGTTTGCAGTGATTTGTTATGCAGCAAAAGATAACTAATACATGGGAGAGGCAGACAGTGCCTGAAAGAATGCCAGATGAAGGGTGAGTGCTGTGGAGAGAACGAAGCAGGGGAGGGGACTGGTGAGGTGGAGGGCGTTACTGTTTTAAATAAGGTCGTCAGGGAAAGTCTCTCGAAGAAGGTGGCAGTCATTACGGACTGGGAGGAGGTGAGGGAGTGAACTGTGTGAGAGCCTTCCAGGCAGAGAGCTCAGCAGGTGCAAAGGCCCTGAGGCAAGAGCTTGCGTGTGTCAAAGGATCAGCCAAGAGGCCGATGTGGCTGGACCGCCTAAAGGGGAAGACGGGAGAAGATGAGTCAGAGAGATGCTAAGGGCCCAACTGTTAGGCACAGAAAGCTCTGGGATGAGGTGATGACCGTAGTGGCTCAAGGTCCTGGGCATGTCTCGGTGCCAGGTACGGCCCTTCCCATGCATTGCCTTCTTTCATCCTTACCAGATGGGGTAGTCACTGTGACTGCTCCCATTTGCCAGATGAGGAAACTGAGGCCCACCTAGGTTATATGACTTCACTGAGGCCACACAACCGGGATGCGGCAGGGCCAGGATTCAAACCCAGGTCTGAATAACGGGCTGGAATGTGGGTGGGGAGGGAGGGAGGAAGGGAGGCTCTGTCTGTTTCCCGGAGGAGGGATCATTGTACTTCCCGCGACGCTCGTGTGAGTTGGGATCTGTGGAACCCATGTGGTAGGAGAGAAGTGTGCCAGTTTCGGGCCCTGGGTTGAACACAGGCCATACATGACCCACCAGGGCGGAATTTGGGGTGGGTCCAAGGTTCTCAGGATCAGCAAAGAAGCTGGGGATCTCCAGCCCAGGGGAAGCAGGACCCGCGAGGCCCCACAGACATGCATGAATCACCGGGGGCAGCACTGCGCCGCCTGCCCTGGCCGGCTGTCCTGCGGGCACCCCGGCTCCCATGTGAGCAGGCACAGTCTGTGGAAAAAGGCTGCGGTGGGGACGCCCTGGCACTCCGCTGTGCTCTGTGCTGCCCCGAATTCGCCCTTGGCCTCCTGCCAACCAAGTGGGATCCGGTACATTGGTTTTTAAAAAAGCCAATAGAGCACTTTTTGAGAAGCACAGGGCCCAGATGTTAGGTCTCGCTGCTTTCTCTCCAGGTTATAGCCACTCAGCCCTGGGTGACATTTCCTGGCTGCGGGCTGCGTGCCAGGTGTGGTACCAGCATACACATTGTTCTGTCGCCTGTGGTCCTCATCCCAGAGGAGGAGGCGGACGAGTCCCCCGGGCCGGGACCGGGCTGGCTGTCGGGAGGAGAGCTGTGACCAGACCTGGGCGTGTGTGGGAAAGAAAGCCCACAGCGCCTGCCCTTGGATTGGACGGGGGGGGGGGCCGAGGGAGTGGGGCACTGAGGGGACCGACTGCTGCGATCTGTTGCGGGTGAGAGACGGTACCGGGCCTGACCTTGGCCCGGTCACCTCGCCTCCCCGTCACCCGTCCAGTGGGCTAGGAAATCCTGTCCAGGGGCCGGTGCAGAAGTGGGGACAATGACTAAAGACCCTGGAACAAGACAAAAGCACACGAATGATGTCTAGGTAATGTGTGCTTTGTATGTTACAGTGGTTCTCGGCCTTCTGGCCCTTTAAATACAGCTCCTCAGGTTGTGACCCAACCATAACATTATTTTCGTTGCTACTTCATAACTGTCATGTTGCTGCTTTATGAATCGTCATGTAAATATCTGATGTGCAGGATGGTCTTAGGCGACCCCTGTGAAAGGGTCATTCGACCGCCAAAGGGGTCGCGACCCACAGGTTGAGAACCGCTGGTCCACTACATACATGATTTCTATATCCTATCCATGTTATATTAACACACCGGAGAAGGAGCAGTTTGGGGGCCTGTCAGGGCAGGAGAGAGGATCACCTTTGGACGCTCCTCTCCAGTCCGTCCCTGGGGAGACACAAGCCGCTCCCAGGAAATGAACACCGTCTCGATGGAACCCCCGGCTGCCAGCTGTGGCCAAGGCAAACCCCATTGCGTTTCTGCTGCCGTCGGCAGGCGCGCCCGCCCGAGAAGCGGCCTCGGCTCAAACCAGCAGAACCTCTGAAACCGGACGCTCAGCGGGATGACTCATTCGGGCCCACTCGCATCTTGACATCATTCAGGGTCTCGCTGTCCTGTCTCGCCACGGCAGATGTATGGATTGCAGGGTTTCGAGGGCCGGCAGGGAATTGCGACATATTTGTGGGCTCGAGTCATGCCTTCGCTTGGAGGCCCCATCGTGCTTGCTCATGTCATGGCTATTTCAGGATGCTGACCGAGGTGCTCACTATCCTGTGTGTCAACTGGGTGATGTCAGTCTCTGAGGTGTCCTGAAGTTTCAGAGTCTCAGGCGAGTGCAAGTCATCTTCAGGCTCATCCTGTCCCCCAACCCCCCACCCTCCCTCCAGCGCCCTGGCCCCCAGGCAGCACTTGGCAATGTCCAGAGGTGTGTTTGGTTGCCACACTGTGTGTGTGTGTGTGGGGGGGGCATGGGGGGGTGCGGGAGGTGCTACTGGCATCGAGTGGGTGGAAACCGGAGGTGCCACTGACACCAGAACTGCGGCCCAGCACTGCCCGCAGCAAGGGGCGACCCAGCCCCAAAGGGCAAGAGGGCTGCGGTCGGGCTGCGGTCGAGACAGTCTGCTCCAGATTTGCTTCTTATTGAACAAATTCGGAGTACCACTCAGCGCTGCGAATGAGGCCAGCGAGGCTCCTCCCCTCAGGGAACGGACATTTTGGTAAAGACAGGTAAGGAACCATTATGCAAATAGGTGTGTTTCCTAAGATGATTTTAGATGATGGACAATGCTGAGAGAACAGGCCTGTGTGTGTTTTCGCAGTTACTTCCCTTGCGCCTGGCACGGTGTTTGGTGTGGAGTGGGCTCCGGGGTCTTTAATGACTCCACGGTGGTTACGAGTACTCAGCTCTGCTGTCAGCTCACTGTACGCCCTTGGGCGAGGCCTTCTTTCTGTGTCTCAGTTTCTTCATCTGTACAGTGAGGGCTACCAGAGGATCAAATCCTACGATGTGGGATCAAATGCGAGAATATGTATAGAGCACCTGAAACATACCTGGCCCAGAGCAAGTGCTCAATAAATGTTAGTGAATTCATTCATTCACTCATTCATTCATTCATTCCTCCCCACACCATGGGTCAACGTTCCTTGCTGACTCCTGGTTGCTTCTCTGCCCTTCCCCTTTGCTGTGGTGGTTATGGGTGCCTAGCACCGTACCTTACACCTTCCAGAGGTGTGAGAAGGATGGTGACAAAGGGCTTGGAGAGAAAATGGATGTGGAGAGTCATCCGTGCACTCCTGGGGAGGGCACAAAGGCAGCTCTGTGTCTGCAGGTGGCCCTTCCGGGTCGTCACAAGGAGCCCGAACTATGAGCATGTTTCATGTCCAGGCACCTTGGTAGCTTACACAGGTCCCCGCTGGCTTCGGATCTCTAGTTAGATGTCTTCTGCTGCCGACTTCTCCCTCCCTGTGGCCAGTTCCCAAGGGGAGCTACGGTCTAAGGTCTCGGTTCCCCACCTGGGCGAGCCAAGAGCCTTTTAATCACAGGTAAGAGGAATCCATCAAAATGGACATAAGCAAAAAAGGGAATGCATCAGCTCATGTAACAGAAAAGTCAGGGCAAGGTAGGGCTCAGGAAGCAATGTTTCCAGGATTCTCTCTCTTGATCTCGACCTCTAGTTTCCTCTTCCGTGGCTGTAATCTCTGACAAGTCCTTCCCAAGCACTGGCTAAACCTCTCTGTCCCACCCCCACCAACAACTCTGGACTCACATTTGACAAGTTTAGGAACTTCAGCTGAAAGACAGCATCTCTTTTCCCATTGTTCCAGCAAAAATCCTGGGGCCAACTCTGATTGGCCCATCTTGGGTCATGTGTTTATTCCTGACCCAATCACGGTAACTAAGGCAGTGGTTCTCAACCTTCCTAATGCCGCGACCCTTTAATACAGTTCCTCATGTTGTGGTGACCCCCAATTTCATTGTTACAAATTGAACATAATCAAAGCATAGTGATTAATCACAAAAACAATATGTAATTATGTATGTGTTTTCCGATGGTCTTAGGCGACCCTGTGAAAGGGTCGTTCGACCCCCAAAGGGGTCGCGACCCACAGGTTGAGAACCGCTGAACTAAGGGGATGTGGCGTTTTGAGTGGCAAGGCCTGAGTCATGTGCCTGCCCTCTGGTCTGGAAAAGAGGCAACTCCACCCAAACAACCTAGATTGAAAATGGTCAAAAGAAAATCAGAGTTTTCTTACAAAGGGTGATAGTCCAAACAACAGATGCCCCATATGCCATCTCTTTAAACATGAACCCTAGGCCTGGAGTCTCCCAACTCTTCCTGACTGAACCCAATGTTGGATTGACGCAAAAATGTTGCGGTGCTCAGCTGGTCCCAGCAATCTCCCAGTGCCAACTGCTTCCTAGGTATGGGCCACAGACACACACACCCCTCTTCCCTGGCATGACCCCATGGACCCACAAAAGGCCCCTAAGACCCCATTTCTCCACATTAAACTCATCTAGATTTGGAAGCAAACCCACAAGCCCAGTTTAAAAATAAAGTATATGTAAGAGGAAACCTGACTATACACAACAACCTTATTTTTAACAGAGATTTGGATTTGCCCTCAACTATTATATTGAGTTGTTTTTTAAAAAATTAAATATATTTTATTAAATGTTTTTAAATGTTCTTCCAATGTTACCTGGTTTTAACATAACAGCAGGAGGGAGAAATGACTCTATGAACTTTCTCCTAGTTCAATTTTTAATGGAATAAATATTTAAAAACCATACAAACTAAGCATCCAATAAACAACTCCTTCAGGGGAATTAACTTCCAATAGAACCCGTGGTATGATAGTGGGAGCAGTAGGAGGAATAATAGCTTGTCTATAGTGTTGTCCATCCCCGCTGACCCAGGCATCGTTGTAAGCATTTTATCAGTATGCCCTGGATTCTATTATTGTCCCCATTTTATGAGGACACCGAGGCACAGAGAGGTGCAGTGGCTTGGCGCAGGTGACGTGGCTAATAAGTGATAAAGCAAAGATTCGAAGCAAACTTGCCTAACTCCAAAGTCTGCGTCCCTACCTCCTGGCCCGTAGGCCTGGGGCGATCTGGTTCCCAGCCATCGCCTCTGAAGGAGACTTCGCCCTTTGTAGATGGCGGAAAGGGAGGCCACCTCACTTGAACCTGCTTTGAGAGTCATTCAGCAACGGCGACGTTTCCTGGCCGCTTGGTGTTTTTGTAGTGAAGGCTGAGAACCCATCCTGGTGAATGGACTCTCTCAAACGCTCTCTCCCCCGCCCCCACCCGCAATCCTCAGAGGCACGGTCACATATACAAACTTCAAAGCCACTCACATCCAGCCTGACGTGACCCGACCGAGGCTGCCTCCCCAGGCCCTGGCGGAGATGACAACTGGCGATGGAGCTGTTTTTAATGATGTTGTTGTTTTTTTTAATCAAACCAGAAAAAATGTGCAAATGCTCAAAAGGCTATTTATAAACTCCAGCTGTGGCCGCTTACCCACATCTAATGCTGCTAATCACATAAACACACTTTTATCCCCACCCGTGGAACGCACTCCCAGTTCATCCCCACTGTCTGTGCCTCCCCCATTCCTACCCCGCCCCAGCCAGCAAGACAGCGTCTTTGTCGCTCGCAATGGCTGTAATTAGTATTGTCTGCACAGGCCTGTTCCCCTTGCTGTGCCCTGTCTGAAGCTACCCTATTAAAACAGAAGTTTTGACTTTTGGGGAAGTCTGAATATCTCAAATGTGCCCGGCTGTATTCATAAAGAATTTCACAGGAGAGTCCCACTTCAGATGTCCATTTATAACCAGGTATACCTGTTAGGATTAAGCTTCACTAAATATAACAGAAACACACACACACACACAAACATGTTATCCTTCAATAAGATCAAAGTTTATTATTGTTTTATAAAAACACTTTTAGAGATCCAGATGGCTCTCTTTCTGTTCTGTCATCCTTAGCATGTCACCTTCACCCTCCAGGTCATCTCAGGAGTCAAAGTGGCTGCTGCAGCTCCAGCCATCACGTTCACCTCCTAGGCCAGTAGCCAGAAGAAACTGAGGAGCCAAAGGGCCCTTGCACTCTCCCTTTTATAGAGCCTTCCTGGCAATAGCCTGTCACAGCTCCTTTTTGTATCTCCTGGGCCAAATCATAGTCACATGGCCATATCTAGCTGCAAGGGATGCTGAGAAATGATGTCTTTGAACATTGGCTGACAATCAGCAGTCTCTGCACCATCAGAGATGTCGTGTGACGAGATCAGCGCAGACCTGGAGTTCTACCCACCCAGCACAGTGCTGGGTACCAAGGAGTCCTCTGGTGCTTCTTCCATTATTCACCGGGTCGTCATTACTTAGGACAAACTCCCTTCTTCCAGAGGAACTGTGATCTGGGAAGAGAAGTGACTTACTGGTTTTAGGTAAAATTGGCTCAGCAAAACCGAAGAAGCGACCTTGTGTTCTCAGGAGTCCATCTCCACGCTCTGCCCCAGAGGCAGCGCAGCACCCCATGATAACGCTGTAGCTGAATCTGTCCCCCCGATTCACAGTCTGCTCGCCTGACCTATTAGAAAAGCATTTCAAGGCCCTGCTTTGGGTTTCTGTGTCTCCTCCAAGGTTGCATGGCCAGCATATCGGCTCTTCTGCCATCTGCTTTGTCTTCTTTCTCTCAACTTATTCTCAGTGTCCCATCAGTGCTTTCTAGAACACTACAGGCCGGCTCTAGGGTAGGGAGGGGATGCAGAAGAAGTGGGGTCGCCTCCAACAGGAGCCCAGTAGAATGGCTACGATGGGGGGGGGGCAATGGAAAGAGATGACAAACAGTAGGACAGAGATTCCCACCAGGGCTCAAAGCCCAGAGGAGCGAACTGGGGTTACAGCAGGCGATCTCACCCAGAGCGGTTCTGCACCTCCCAGGGGGAAGCTGGCAACGTCTGCAGACATTTTGGGTTGGCCCAACTGGGGTGAGGGGTGTTACTGGCAAAGAATGGGTAGAAGCCAGAGATGGCTCTACACACAGTGTGAGCACAGGCCCCCACAGCAAAGCATCAAATCCCCATAGAGTTGAGGCTGAGATCTTCCGGCTTGAAGGGAGCAGAGATGACGTACCGTTACAGCCAAGAGCGTGCGCTCTGAGGTCAAAGGCTTGGGCTGGCCCCCTGACCACTCTGGCCTGTCTGCATGTTTGCATATGCGTGCTACCCTCTGGGGTTTTCTTTCTTTTTTAAAAAAGTGTATTTTATTGATATTTTACAGAGAGGAAGGGAGAGGGATAGAGAGTTAGAAACATTGATGAGAGAGAAACATCGGTCAGCTGCCTCCTGCACACCTCCCACTGAGGATGTGCCCGTAACCCAGGTACATGCCCTTGACCGGAATCGAACCTGGGACCTCTCAGTCCGCAGACCGACGCTCTATCCACTGAGCCAAACCGGTGAGGGCCCTCTGGGGTTTTCTGACGGTTGAATGAGATGGGCCCCGTAGAGTGTTTGTACAACACCTGGCACCTGGACCTTTCCCAAGTTTGCAGAGTGGAACTGAGCAAGAGCAAGTCGTGTATATGTGTCGGGATTTCCATACTGAGGGTCATACCATCAGCATCCTCTCCTGCAGCTAAAAGGGAAAGCCAAGATTGATCCCAAAGTCGAGAAGCAAGAAACAGAAAGCCAATGTGATTGTACAAATGCTGTCTGGTGCCGAACCAAGAGGCGAGGGTGCCCCAGAGAGCAGGAAACCCCATCCCGCGGCTAAGCCTGAGCCGTGCGCAGGAGGGCGGGGGGAGCACGGGCCCGGGCCCTCACCCCCGACACGCCATTAATGCTCAGAACAGGGCCCCGCTTTGCATGGCTGGAGACTTGGCCCTGCCTGCCCTTGGGGAAAGCAATGGCCTCATCGCTTTTACGGGGCTGGTTACGCAAAGGCGTGAGAGAGGCGAGGGGGGAGTTGTGGGAATGTTCCCAGAAAGAGCGACCCCGACAGGGGGACAGGAAGGAAGGCCCAGAGCAGAAGCAAGTCCAGTGTCCTCAGGAGCAGCAGGGCTCCGGGCAGCTGGAGCAGGACAAGGGGAAGGCCGAGTAATGGTGGGACAGGGCGCGTGGGGCCGGGCTGGATCCTATGGGTCAACATTAGGACCTTTGTTCTGCTCCTGTTGAGACGAGAAGCCGCTGAAAAGTCTGGAACAGAGTAGGGGCAGGAGGGGCCTGGTTTTAACAGAGCGCCTCTGCTGCTGTGCTCAGAATGCCTGGGGGCTCCAGGGAGGAGGCAGGGAGCCAGAGCAGGTGACATGGAGTCCGAGTGGGAGGGTGGGAGTGGGATGGAAGAGGTGCTGGTGGAGGAGGAAGTTTGGGATCTATTTTGAAGCTGGGGCCACTGGGATTTGCTGACGGATGGGTGGTGGGTTGTAAGGGAGATAGTCACTCCAGGGTTTTGTCCTGAGAAACTGTGTATTGGGTTGAACAGTGGCCCCCAAACCATGTCCAAGTCCCAACCCCCTGGGCCCAGTGAAGGTGACCCAACTTGGAAAGAGGGATGTTACAGAGGTAATGAAGTTACAGATCTCAAGATGAGGCCATTCTGGATTTCAGGTGGGCCCGGGATCTGATGACAGGTGTCCTTATAAGGAAAGGAGGGGCCCAGAGACAGAGGAGAAGGGTGTGTGAGGACAGAGGCAGGGACTGGAGGGATGTGTCTACAAGCCAAGCAGCACCAGGACCCACCGGAAGCTGGGAGGGCCGGAACCAACCCTGATGACCTTGGTATCGGCCTCCCGGCCTCCAGATCTGTGGGAGAATGGATGCTGCTGTTTAAGCCACCTCGGTTATGGTGCCCTGTTTCAGCAGCCACAGGACACTCATACACGCTGCAAAGGTGGCGTGGGCTGGAGTTGAGATGGAGACCGTAGGAGGAGGAAATCTGTGTGAGAGGCGAGGACGGGACCCTGAGAAAGCCTGTGCAGGGATACCGTGAGGGTCACATGAGGCGGCCTTGCTGTTCCACCTGGAACCTCCCTGACTCCCTGTGCCCGGCCTCACGGCCCGTGCCCCAGAGGGCTTTCCTCAGCCGTCGCCTAAAATAGCCTGCTCCACCCCGGGCCGCCATCCTGTCTCATCTTCCTCCCGGCATTCTCTGGAATAATCTTATTCTTTATTTGCTTTTGTCATCTGGTTCCCCGACACCAAGACACACGCGTGCCCTGCACTGAAATTTGCGCAAGGGCAGGGGCGTCTCTGTTTTTATTTCATTTTAGCTTTTGTTTCTCTGTTTTCCTTTGTGTGCTTTGTTTTCTCTTAGGAATCCCCAGGGGTCAGGCAGGCCCCGCCTGATAACCACGCCGGGGAGGCAAGCGCTCCTCCAGCATCCTGGGCCCCTGGGTCTGAAGTTCACTGTGAGGACACCCACCTGGGCCACCTGCTAAAAATGTGGCATCTTGAGATTCTGACGCACTAGCTCTCGGTTAGGACTTGGAAACCCGCATTTTTCACAAGATCCCCACGTGATTCCAAAGCAAGTGACCTGGAGGGCGCTCACGTGCCAAACGCCCTGGTCCAGGCGGCTCCGGAGTCGGGAGGGAGTACGGGCTGCTGCTGACAGCTGCCCCAGGCGGCTCCTGCCTGCCGGGAGGGGAGCGTGATGATTGACAGATCACCTCAGCCCAGACTCACATCCAGCTCTAGGCCCCTCTGAGAGGGTGCGGGGCGGTGGGGGGCGGCTGGGTGCTTCAGACACACGCAGGGTGTTTCTGCATTTGTCCCTGCCTGACTCACACGCCACTCGATGGAGCCAGGAAGGAGCCTCCCCGCTGGACGCGGCTTTGCTGCCAGCCCCGGAAGAATGTCACTCCAGATGCCTGTGACTAACCCACGGCCCCACGGGCGCCCCTGGGTGGGGAGGGGTGAGGTCCGGCTTCTCCAGACATCTCGAGGCGACTTATTAAAGCATCGGGGACGCTCAGGGAAATTCAGATCAAGGCCAGGGCTTGAGGGCCGGGGCAAGGACGCTGGCCAGGAGCCGTACTTGCAAACTTGACCAATTAAGGGCATGGCTTCCGGAGCCTTACGCACAGTTGACATTCAGAATGATGGCTGACCTTGGGCAGGCGATGAGTCACAGGCTCCATCCAGGGCCTGGTGGCAGAGCTTCCGACCTCTGAGAGCCCCGGGCGTTCCTGTCCCCAGGACGTCCACTTGGGGGGTGTCAGCTGCTTCTGCCAAAATGCAGTGAGGCATCTTGTCCCGGAGCTGACCTTGCCGGGGAGAGGTCAGCCTCCAGGGGAGGACCCGGATGATAAAGGCGCTCAGCATCTCGGATGGGTCTCAGCTGGTCCCGGGTGTGGGGTGACCAGGGGACGCTGGGTCCATGCGTGAGGACACATTTTGTGGGCGTGCAGAGGTGAGGCCAGGGAGAAGCAGACAGCAGAGGCCAGGCGGCTGGCGGGGAGTCTGTCTCTCTTTCACCGTGTGCCCATCAGTAATGGCACTAGGCTGGAGCAGCCCCGTATTCCAGACGGAACAGGGGAGAGCTCTGCTCCCTGTTTCTTCTCCCCCCGCCCCCCACACCAGATGTGTGGGTTTTCCATGCACCCAGCAATCCTCGACACCAGCTGCGTGCCCTGGACTTCAATTCGATCCCGACACTAACCGGAGTTAGCACTGCCCCACAGGTAAAGGCTCAGACCCACAAGACTGGCCCCCTCAATGCCAATTGCACCTATGCTATCGCATCCAGGTTGTCACCCATGCTTCTGACAGACCAACAGTAAGTGGGGGTGCCCATCCTCGTTAGTTTGGCTCAATGGATAGAGTGTCAGCCTGCAGACTGAAGGGTCCCGGGTTCAATTCCGGCCAAGGGCACATGTCTGGCTTGTGGGCTTGATCCCCAGTAGGGGGAGTGCAGGAGGCAGCCAATCAATGATTCTCTCTTATCATTGATGATTCTATCTCTCTCTCTCTCTCTCCCTTCCTCTCTGAAATCAATAAAAATATATTTTAAAATAACTAAATAGGAATGCCCAGAACCCCCTCCTCAGGTTTGATAATGTATTAGACTAGGCAGGGGTCCTCAAACTACGGCCCGCGGGCCACATGCGGCCCGCCGAAAACATTTATCCGGCCCGCCGGGTGTTTTTGCCGCCGCTGCCTGTTGCTGAATTTGTTCATAGTTTTTTTTTTAAACTATAGTCTGGCCCTCCAACGGTCTGAGGGACAGTGAACTGGCCCCCTGTTTAAAAAGTTTGAGGACCCCTGGACTAGAGCAACCCAGAGTGCCGGGAAGAGTTAAGTTACTATTTCCGATTTATTACAAAGGCTCTTTTAAAGGATATGAATGAACAGCCACATGAAGAGATGGATAGGCTGGCCAGAAGGATCCTGAGTGTGCGGGCCTCGGTGCCCATGGAGTTGGGGTGTGCCACCCTGGCACCTGGATGTGTTCACCAACCCTCAAGCTCTCTGCATCTCATACTTTTGGGATTTTTATGGAGGCTTCCTCACTAGGTGTGATTAATTATTAACCCGCTTTCCAGCTCCTCTCCTCTCTCTAGAGCAGTGGTTCTCAACCTTCCTAATGCCGCGACCCTTTAATACAGTTCCTCATGTTGTGGTGACCCCCAATTTCATTGTTACAAATTGAACATAATTAAAGCATAGTGATTAATCACAAAAACAATATGTAATTATATATGTGTTTTCCGATGGTCTTAGGCGACCCCTGTGAAAGGGTCGTTCAACCCCCAAAGGGGTTGCGACCCACAGGTTGAGAACCGCTGCTCTAGAGGATGGGTGAGGGGCTGAACGTTCTAAGCTTCTAATCATGGTCTTTCCAGTGATGAGTCCCCATCCAGGAGCCCACCCTGAGCCACCTCATTAGAACAAAAGATGCTCCTATCACTGGATTTAGGATCTCTGTCAGGAACCAGGGTTAAAAAACAAATAGTAAAACAAAAGATGATCCTAGCAGCCCCAATGATAAGGATTATAGGAGCTCTGAGTCAGAAATCAAGGGCAGGGACTAACATATGTCTTTTCTATTATTGCACACAGCCTCTGCAAACATCTCATCTCTCTTCAGAGGTGGAGAGAGAGGGAAGAGCAGGTGTGTGTGTGGGGGGGGAACTGAGGCTAAAGACTCCGTCATATCTCAGTTGTTAGGGGCCTGTTAGGGGCCTTGAGCAACTATGGCCGATGACAACAATATCAATGGCCACAGTGGTGACACCCTCTCACTGGGCATGTGCACATGCCAGGGGCTGGGCTTAGCCCTTCTCACGCATCGGCTCCTTCCATCCTCAGGCCTCAAGGCCAGAGACTCCAGAGGCAAACAGAGGTGGGATTCTGTGGTTTATAAACTGGTGACCTGGATCGTGTTACTTAACCTTGGCAGTTTGAAAAATAGCCGGTTATTTATTCATCTCATAAACCTTCAATCTGGGCAGAGCTCAGTGGAATAGCTCATCTCTATGTGGTGTCAGCCAGGGTAGGTTGCAGGAAAGCTGGCATCCTTGAAGCCTGGTTCACTCACAGTTGATGCAGATGCAGATGCTGATACAGAGGCAGAAGCTGATGCTGATTCAGATGCAGAGGCAGAAGCTGATGCAGGTACAGATGCAGAGGCTGATGCTGATGCTGGCTGCCGGTTCAAACAGCTGGGCCTCCTTGGGCAGCTCTCTCTATCTCTGGGTGATCTCTTTTCATGGAATGTCCAGCATGGCAGGTGGCTTTAGAGTGGCCAGAGTTCATATGTGGGAGCTCAGGGCTTCAGATTTCCTCTCTCATCTAAGTGCCTTTGGACGTCCTAATTTTTCTGCACTAAACGTATATTACGAGTAAGAAAAGCAAACATGTCATCAGGATCCACTTCATGGCTGTGCAACTGGTGCTGTTGCTCACGCCCTCGTGCCCAGAAAGACCTTACACTTGGTAGTTCCACCCTCTTAAAATTCAGGCTTCACCGCTGAGCTTGTGTTTTGTAGCTGCAGTTCGATGGGACAGGGGGCTCGTGCGTGAGCAGGGCGGCACACGCAATAAGCACGCCCACCGTTCTTTGCCATCCTTTCGCGTGTGGCGTTCACTTTCCCCAGGCTCTCAGGACTCCGGGACTCCCGCCAGGCATGGGCGTTCAGGGACCCCCAAAGCAAGCCCACGGTAAGCGGGCTCCCTCTACCACGGAGTCAGGGCCATGCTCTCTGTCAGAGCCAAACTGGCTTTGAACGTAGAGAGAAGGCAGATGCAGGGAGAAACAGGAACGTCCAAGGATCCGTTCTTACACGTGTCACTTCCCTGGGTGGTCAACCATTTACACAGCCCACTGTCCCCCCCCCCCCCTTCCTCATCAGCAGCACAAGGCAGAGAAGGTTGGTAGGACGTGTGCGTATCAAGAAGTGAGATTCAGGGGAGAGGGAGGAGGGTGGGGGTGGAAGAGGACACAGAGGGGATATGGTGATGGGAAAAGTGAAATATTTTTTTACAAAAAGAACTGAAATGCAGAGTTATTTTGTTTGGCGTTGCCACTGGTCTGGATGAGATGAAATACAAGTCGTGCGATTCTGGTGACTGTGTGTGGATCAAATGCTCTTAGATTTGTAATTAAAATCGGAGTTGTACAGTATAGAAGGACAGTACAAACTCATGCCAGTCATTGAGAATGTCTCTCTACTCAGGAAAACATTAACTAGCAAATAAAAAACAGTCAAGAGAGATCATAGAAGAAAGGAAAAAACTATATTTTAGGACCTTAGCCCTATTTAGCAGCGCTTTCATCCCGTCTTTTTGAAGAAGGGCCCTGCATTTCCATTTTTCATGGGGCCCCACAGGTTGGGTGGCGAGTCCCGGGTGCCCTGTAGGAAGAAACCAGAGAAGGACGAGCAGGGCACAGAGCAGTGCTTGGCGAGGGAGGGGCTGGCTCTGATCCCGGGCCTTGCCTCCCTCCACCAATTTGCAGAGAGGAAGGAGCTGGGAGATTTGTTTGCAGTCAGTTCAGTTAATCAAGTGGCCCGAGTAGGCATCAGCAGTAACTTAGACTTTATCACAATATTTTCTTTGGCTCCCGGCTTCACCTTGAAGGTGAAGTTGGGTTGGGGGCGGGGGGAGCAGCTGCTCTGAGCTCACTCCCTTGGGTCCTTCTGGACGCCCGAGCACACAAAGAAAGCTCATTCTTCTGCTCTTAAAAACAATCAGGCCCTTTCCCTCTCGTATTTATTTTTTCATTTTAAGTCCAATTTAGAAAGGGCCGGGGGCCGTGACTCAGTCCTGCCTCGTGCCCCTCGGAGCGGCAGCGCACGGGAGCCTGGGCCCCGCTAATCTCCAGGAGCGATATTTATGACCCGCCGGGAGGTGGAGGCACACTTTGCTGGCTTTCCTGTCAGAGCAGCCAGGAGCCGTGACGTGGGGGCCCTCACCACCAGGTGGCCCTGGGGTGGCTCCCGCTCTCCCAGAGGGACAGCCACGCCATCACAGCCTAGCTTCTCCCAAAGGCTTCTTGGGTTCTAGGCTGGCAAGGGTCCGAGCCAGGGTGAGGGGCAGCCAGTGGCCTTTCCTGGGCCTGAGTGAGGGATGGGGGGCCAAGAACAGATTGGGAGATGCATGCTCTGGAAGGAAGCCTTGTGCCTGGCGGACCCTCAGTGATCAGGGAGAAAGGAACTGTGGGGAGGGGCTTATGGAATTGATGGCCAGAGCCATTCTGAAGGGTCCCCAGGACAGCATTCAGCACACAGCAGGGTGAGTGGGGGAGGGGCTTGGTTTTGCCATCTCTTGGGTGTGGGTTTGAATGCCAGTCCTGTCTCTGACACACCTCCCTCATATGGCTCATGCAAGGAGGGCACATAGAAGTGCTCAGTGCCTGTTAGTTCTGCTCATTAACCAAGGTGTACCAGAACCTACCATCTCCCGATTTTTACATTTCAGTGTGTCAGAGACTGCTCTTTGTCCCCCAAATTGATTTTTTATCCTCTTTTTTGATAATAGTACTTCTGGATTGGAGCTGGGCTTATGGCTACACCAAATAAGCTATACCTCCAGCAACTGCATGTGACCAAAGGACCAAGCTCAGGCCAACGGGATGAGCGGAAATGATGTAGGCAACTGCCAGGCCTTGTCCTCAAATGACGGGCATGCCTGCTGTGCCCTTCTGCTGCTGGCTGAATGCGGACCCAGTCAACATGTTGGTGAACTCTGGACCTCTGGAAGTAAAGGAGACAGAGTAAGAGAGAGGGAACCCGTGTCCCCGACCCCAGAGCTTCCATATCCACCTGCTTATCCTTGAACTGGGAGAGAGGTATAAAATGTTCTCTTCTTCAGGCTGCTGTTGTTTGGGGTCTCAGGTCAGCGGCTGTACCTGTACCCTAACTAATTCCTTTGGCAACAATCTCAAGTTTTAAAATAATTGCGTGGGCTGACACATAGTGTGCCAAATAAAACCCATCAGGGGGCTGGGCACAATCTGTGGGACCACTAATTTACAACCTTAGCTTTAGATTTGGAAACCTGACCTGGGAGGATGGCACAAGAAATAAATCAATTTTGTTTGAGAGTAATAATAATTAAATGTATAATAGTAATAATAATTAAAAGCTCAATAATCTATTGTGAGTTGTGTATCCAAGACTGTCCTCAGCCCTTTACCTGCTATCTAGTTAAATCCTCAAACAATCCTATAAGGCAGGTCCTTTTACAGATGAAGGTATGAGGGTTTATGGCAATAAGTTTGGACCAAGACATGCTTTGCCTACAGTCAGTGAGAACCTCTGGGTACCTTGGGCCAGCAGGAGGCCACAGGGGCCTCTGATATGACGTACTCTAATTGTCCCACCCCACCCCTCGTGTCAGAGATGAGGCCGAGTCTGGGGATGGAGAGGGAAGTTGGCCTGCGCCTGCGCAGACACTCAGGCAGTGGCACCTCAGGAGAGAAGCCACTGCAGGTAGAGAAGCAGAAAGGGCAGACATGCAGGGGTTCCCTCATGGGCGAGCTGAGTATCAGAACTCCCTTCAACTCCTTTGTAAGTGGCCTTGATGGGAGAGATGCCCAAAGGGTCCCAGGGTGTGTTGGGATGGGGTGGGGAGCCTCCCAGGTTTAGAGGCAGCCCCCTCCCCACCCCCTGCTGTGGTTTCTTGAGCCTGGTTGCTTTGGGGAGTCCCCTCGCTCCAGGCCCCCATCAACACCCCTGATTCATGCTTCTGTCATCACAGGAGAGCTGTTCTCCCAAACAGAGCGAGGAGGCCTGCGGTGTGCTTATGGGCAGCCACAAATGAGGGGTCTCCGAGCCACCCAACTGTAACAGAGCGAAGATTATCGTTTAACCAGAACAGGGAGGTTTCAGGGGTTAGAAGCATATCCTGACAAGTTGGAAAAAGTAAGGCATTACTTCCCAGGGTATGGGTTTCACCCGACACCGTTCCCTTCGGGACCTTACATAAGTTTTCGAAGACGGAGGCAGAAGAGCAATATGTAGGAACGTGTCCTGGCTTCACTGCCGCCTGATAGCTGTGTGGACAATTTACATAACCTCTCCGAGCCTCAACTGCCTCCTCTGGGAGTGAGGGGAGTAGTTCCCTTGCCGGACAATGAGGATTCAATGAATAATGCAAACATCTCATTTGCATTATGAATGTTGGATGAAACTGCAAATGGCTACTTTTTAAGAAAAAATATGTTTTTATTGATTTGAGAGAGAGAGAGAAAGGGAGAGGGAGAGAGATAGAAACATTGATGAGAGAGAAGCATCAACATTGATCATTAATCAGCTGCCTCCTGTATGCCCCCCACTGGGGATCGAGCCTGCAACCTGGGCAAGTGCACTGACTGGGAACTCAACCACTGAATCACACTGGCCGGCCTAATTTTATTTTCTTATGGGCAACATCCTTAGTAATGCATGTTTCCTATTGCCACTGTGACAAATTAATACAAACTTAATGACTTAAAACAACATAAACTTAGTATCTTGATTTCTAGAATTCAGAAATCCCAAAGTCAAGGTGTCCAAAAGGCCTGGTGCCTTCCAGGGCAGTGGTTGCCAACCTTTCGGACCTCACGGAGCACCAGTTGTAGGTCCGCAGACCACTGGTTGGTGACCGCTGTTCTAGAGCAAGCATGTCAAACTCGTGGCCCACGGGCCACATGCCTTGTTTATTTGGCCCGTGTTAGCCTTTGAGTTTGACATGCTTGTTCTAGAGGCTCAGAGAGAATCCATTCCCTCACCTTGCCCAGCTCCTAGAAGCCACCTGCAGGACTTGGCTTATGGTCCTTCCTTCATCTTTAAAACCAGTGTCTCCAGGTCTCTCTGACTCTGCTCTGTCCCCGTCTCCTTCTCTGACTCTGACCCTCCTGCCTCCCTTATAAGGACCCTAGTTGTATAAAAATAATCCAGGACCATTTTCCAATCTCAAAACCCTTAACTCAATCCTATCTGCAAAGCTCCCTTTGCCATATGAGGAAACATATTCACAGATTCCAGGGACTAGAATGTGATCATCTGCCTATCATAGCCAGCGATGGAGATTTTTTTTCTTTATTGATTAAGTTATTACATATGTGTCCTTATCCTCCCATTGCCCTCCCCCATTCCCCCCCACTCATGCCTTCACTCCCCTGGTATCTGTGCCCATTGGTTATGCTTATATGCATGCATACAAGTCCTTTGGTTGATCTCTCACCCTTACCCCCACCCTCCCCTACCTTCCCTCTGAGGTTTGATGGTCTGATCCAGGGGTCCTCAAACTTTTTAAACAGGGGGCCAGTTCACTGTCCCTCAGACCGTTGGAGGGCCGGACTATAGTTTTAAAAAAACACCTATGAACAAATTCCTATGCACACTGCACATATCTTATTTTGAAGTAAAAAAACAAAACGGGAACAAATACAATATTTGTATTTGCATGTGGCCCGTGGGCCGTAGTTTGAGGACCCCTGGACTCTGATCGATGCTTCTCTGTCTCTAGATCTGTTTTTGTTGGAGATTTCCTTTTTTAAACTGGGCCCAGGAAGACATCTTAGGATGGCTGTTTGGACTGTCATTGTTTAAGACACATGCAGCAGAGGCCCAAATGACAGTGGCTAAAGCACGATCTCTCTGTCTCTCTGTCAAAACTGGGCTGAAGGGGCCTGCCTAACCTTCTACTTGAGAAAAAATGAGCCCTTGAGTTGTTTACTTGTCTTTGCTTTGGCAATGAGGGGTCTCCCTGGCCTGCCTGCTGGCTCTCTGCCCTTGAACCCATAGGGGGTCTTGCTGGTAGGTGTGAACACCCACGGCTTGTCCGGCATTCCAAGGAGCAGCCACTTGGAGGAGACCATATAAAGCTGCAGAGAAAACCCAGGCCTCTTAGACGTTAACCAGCTCGATCCTTTATTTGTAAATGAGATACAACATCCGAGGATCTTAAGACGTTGGGAGAAAACACACATCACAAAAGGGAAGATCCAAGTGGAGAAACTGAACACTTCACCCTGGAATAAGCAGAGATAATTCAGGGAAGAGAAGAAAACTCACTTTCACCCGAGTTTGTTTCTTCAGGAGGATCTGAGAGACTGTCGTAGCCACCAGCATACATTGTGAAAGGGAGTAGTCAGAGGAGAAGGAATCATTCTTGAAAATGAGAAATAGGATTGCATTTGAACATTTCAATGAGTGGGCTGAGACATAAAACAGATATGGCCGATGATCAAGTTAGTAATCTGGCAGACAGACTTGAGGAAATCTTCCAGAATTGTAAGAGGCAAAGCAGGGAAATTAAAAAAAAAAATAAAAATGGAGACATAGAGGATAAATCCAGAAGTTCCCAGCTCTGTAAAATGGGAATTTCAAAAGAGGAGAAGAGAAAGAAAGGAGTGGAGGGAAGAATAAAAGAAATGAGAAGCGCATTTTGCTGGACACCAGGGGAGACGAGTCTTCATATTGCATAGGTCCAGTTATGATGCGTAGCCACAGACATCAGGGGACATTTTAAAACTTTACAAAGAAACAGGCTACCCTACAGGTCTTCGAAAATAATGATTTTGAAAGTGGGAAACTACAAAAGATTGAGAAATCAGATGAGCACCACATTTGTCGTCCACTCAGATGCTGGAAGACAATGGAGATATGTCTTTCCTGTTAGGAGGATAAACGATTTTCAGTCTAGGGTTCCTTATATCACTAAACAAAATAAAGGTGTCCTTAGACATTCACGAACCCCAAAATTCACAATCCCTGTACTCTATATGAAGAAAGTATCCAAGGGTCTATTTCAGAGGTGGGCAACCTTTTGTGAGTGCATGCCAAAACCAGCAAAATCTCTGACTCAAAATTCTTCTGTGTGCCAACCCTAATTTTTTGAGAACATGTTACACCTACTTGATATCTCTTGAGGTGTACGTATGTGAAGAACCTTGAAGAAATAATAAAATTCATTCGAGCGACAAAAATACAGTATATGATGATGAAAAATACATTTGTTTTTTAATGTATACATGTTATGTAAAATTATTTATTTATTTAAGATGCACCTACACTGAATTTATCTGAAAAATTAAAAAGTTGATATTAAGAAAAAAATTGTAAATGGAAGATTATAAGAGAGGGTTTTGCGTGCCAGCAAAAGTTACCGGCGTGCCATGTTTGGCACGCGTGCCAGGGGTTGCCCACCCCTGGTCTATCTTACTCTCCTGGAAAAGAATCTGGGAAAGAGAATGGCAGACACGAGTTTGCGAGTAGCAGTTGGCAATTAGATGAAGAAGCAGAGAATACTAGAAATAAACTGCGAGTGTGTACTGGCTCTGACTCCCGGACGATTCCTTTGAGCAGGAAAGGCCCAGTGACTCAGGTTCACATTTCCTCTGCCCGGGCCCTTCACCCCTAGCTCCTCAGTGGGTACTGTTACTTGCTCGTGTAGTAAGGGCTATGGATTGGTTTTCATTTTTTATAGTCAACCTGTTGGCAGTTCAAAGCAGATTTAGTCCTAAATTCTAGAACAGAATCATGAGAAACTATAGCTAACGCTGATTGGGATTTCTTATATAACTTAGCATGAATCAACATATTTAATCTTCATGACAGTCTGATGAAGCAGAAACTGTCATTACCCCCGTTTGTACCAATGAGGAAACTGGAACACAGAGAGGTTAAGTAACTTGCCCAAAGTTACGCAGTGAGAAATGGCAGAGATGGGATTTGAAATCAGACATACTAACTTCAGGGTCCACAAAGTAAAAATACTATAACTAACATTCATGGGAGGGAAGGTGGAGAAGAGATAGGATAGAAGTCAGAGTAACTACACTAATATCCTGCCTTCCAATACTAGGAATCATTCAATACCATTAAAAGCTGACAAATCTGCCCTAACCGGTTTGGCTCAATGGATAGAGCGTCGGCCTGCAGACTCAAGGGTCCCAGGTTCGATTCTGGTCAAGGGCATGTACCTTGGTTGCGGGCACATACCCAGTAGGGAGTGTGCAGGAGGCAGCTGATCGATGTTTCTAACTCTCTATCCCTCTCTCTCCCTCTCTGTAAAAAAAGCAATAAAAAATATTTTTTAAAAAAGTTGGCAAATCAAGCCACAGAAGTAGGCATATTGTTAAAGGTAAACGTCACCATCAGAAAAACTAGAAAAGTCAAACCAAGAATTGATGCCACCGGGGAGTGGGCCTGCGAGTACTCTGGTGGAAGACTTCGCATGTTATACTTTTGCTATTGAAAAAACAATGTTTTATCTTGTGCATATATTACTGAAATTACTAGTTAAAGTTTTCAAAAGATGGTTCTCTAAATGTAGCGTGTCATCTTGACAATCCTGAGCAGAAGTTACGCATTTTGGAATGATTGTCACGGTGGAGCCTGGAGCCCACCTCCAGCAGCCTGCCCCGCCGGTCCTGCCTGCCCAGCCCGCCTCCCTCCCACTCCTGGGAAAAGTCTTCCACGGTCAGAACCTTGGCCGACACCACATTCCAAAGGAAGCCCCCAGATTCCTGGGCAATGGCTGTTTGCCCTTCCCCCGGAGTCCAAGGGTGATGGGGCCCTGGGAGAATCCCGAGGAGGAATTACTGACACAGCCCCGGGGTTCACCATTGGGGGTGTTGGGGACATTTGTCACACCCTACCTAGGCCTGGCAGCATCCGCCAGCTCTCTGGGACACACTGTGGGGGTGGACTCGCTCCAAATTTGGGGTGTCTTCGTGCTCACTCCTTGACTTCCCCCAGGGTCTGCTCTCCGCCAGCCCACCCATTAATGCCAGGTTCCCAGCTGCCGCCTCTGCCCTAGGCCCCCAGGGTCCCCACTCTGCCTTCCTCGCCACCTCTCTGTGGTTCTCGCTGTGAGTCATGATGGGTGGCTGTGCTCCGCGCTATCTCGGAACCGGAGATCCCTTAATTCCCTCCAGCTGCGTCCTGCAGGGCTGAGGTCACTGTTCTGGCGCAAGAGGAAAGCAGGGAGTTTGTTGTGTCTTTGTTTCATTCAAATGGTTTGGATGATGACTCACTCCATTTCTTCTTTCTTTCTATTTAAACCAGGGCACCGTCTGGGAGTCGTTTCTGATTAGAAGTTGACCTCAGAAATATGCTCGCATCATTTTGAAAGCATCTTCCAGCACCACAGAAACTGACTCCACAGGAGAAAGGACAGAGCGCAGGCAGCCCAGGCTGGGCGTGTGCGCTCCCGGCCCCCGCGGGGCCCGGGCCTTCCCACAGGGCTCTCGGGGCAGTGCTGGCCGGAGTCCAGATTAGGACGCCGGATACAGGACCGACCGGGGCCAGCTGGGCATGGTGATGTCATCATCGCATCGTCCATGACGGTCGCTAATATTACTTCGCGCTTACCATGGAGCATGTGCTTCCTCAGGGAGTCGCACGGACTGGGCCCATTCCATCCTCACAGCATCCTGTTTGAGCTGGGAGGTCAGGGTGGAAGGGCAATGCCCTTGACCCACTGGGTCAGGACTAGGTAGCGGGTCGAGTCAGAGATCTCATTAGGAGCACGGAGCCCCGAGGCAAAGCCTGGCCAGGCCTGAGGGCAGGAGTGAACAGGTGAGCGTGTGGGAGAAGGAGGTCAGAGGTGGTGAGCAGGGTGTCTGTGGGGTCAGAGGTCAGTGTTGATAGGAAAGGGGAGCAGGAGGTGGGCAGTTGGCTGCACTGAGGGGGCAGCTGAAAGCTGTGGTTGACCCTGGATGTGGCCCCTGTCCACATTATTTGCTCCCCAGACCACGTGCGGGGATGGGCCAGGCATGAAGTGTCCATTTCCCCAGCAGTCCACAGGCTTTTGGGAGAGACGGGGCTCGGGGAACCAGAGTGGGAGAAATCGCTTCCAGCCAGCGGGTTGGGGAGGCCGTGTTGGAGTTGGGCGGGTGGAGGGGAGCACCTGTGTGTTCAGGTGAGTTACACACCTGTGTGTTAGGGCCCTGCTCTAGTCAGCAGGGGTGTGAGCTGAGGGAAAGGGAATTCTAGAAAATCCAACCGGTAGGTTAGTATAGACAGTTAAGGCCTAACCGTAGTAGCAGCCATAATACCCGAAGAAGCCAGGTATCCTGCTCCTCCCCCTGGAACAGCTCACCGGATGGCGCCTCCTAGTGGCCTCTTGTGAGCCCTTTTGTGGGATGTTTGCGTATTGATAAACCATCTGTGTGGTCAAGGTATGTTTCCCAGGGCTGCCATAAATTGCCACAAACTGAGTGACCTAAGACGAAGACATTTCTCTGTCCCCGTTCTGGAGGCAGCAGTTGGAAATCGAGGTGCTGCAGGTCCATGCTCCCTCCTCAGGCCCTCGGAGGAATTCTTCCTCGCTCTTCCGGCTTCTGTGCCGTGGCTGTGGCAGCGAACTCCAGCCCCTGCCTCCGTCCTCACGTGGCTTCTCTGAGTCTGTCTATTCCCCTCCCAATAGGGACACTTGTCATTGGGCTGAGAGCCCACCCCGATAATCCAGGATGATCTCACCTTGAGACCATTAACTTCGTTACATCCCCTGAGACGCTCTTCCCAAATGAGGCAACATTCAGTTTCCTGGTGGACGCCTTCCGAGGGGGCTCTGTGCAACCTCCACAGTCCATAGGTCTGTTTCCCCACTAAGTGGGAGCTTCTTGAGAATTGAAACTGGGCTCCGCCCCTTCCCTTCCCTTCCCTCCCCTACCCTTCCCTTCCCTCCCTCCCCCCTTTCTTCCTCCCTTTCTCCCGCCCTCATTAATTCCACAAATACGGAGGGAATGCCTACCATGATCCAGGCACCGTGCTAGGCCCTGGGCATACAGAAACAACCCCCACAGATCCCATCCTGCCCTCACAGAGCCAGCTTTGCAGTAGGGCAGGCCGACTCAATACAGACAGAACCACCATTGCACATTGTGAGCGGAGTTGCAAGGCAAGGAGGGCCCAGACCGATAGGGTCAGGGGCGGGTGGGTGGACCAGCTCTAACGGGGAGTCAGGGCAGGCTTCCCAGAAGATGGGATACACAAGCTGGGCCCTGGAAGCTGAGGAGGATCAGGTTGGAAGCCCCCCCTCCTTACTTCTTAGCTGTGAGATCTTGGGCCAGTTGCTTCAACTCTCTGTGCCTCGGTTTCCCCCATGTGAACTGGTGATGGGAACAATATCACAGTCATAGAGGACTCAGTGAGTGAACCCATGGGGAGCCCTCAAAACTGCCGCGTTCCTATTACTTTGCCTCCGGCCCTCGGTCCAGAGACCTGACTCGGCCAGCAGGGCTTCGGGTCTCCTCTGTCTTGTTGACTCAGCAGATGGACTGTGGTCAGACTAAGGTTGTTCTGGGTCGTGCCCAGAGGCGGATTAGGGAGGCCAGTGAGCTGCTCTTCCGTGGGTCCTGGGACAGCATCCCCTGCTGGGCCTCTAGGGGGCGGTGGGGCTCCATGGAGAGTCCCTAACTGGGTCTCCCAGAGGCTGGGAAATGCCCCTCCCCTTAGAAAACGTGCCTCAGTGTTCAGCAGAAAGGCCGACTTCTGCACACATTTCCCCGTGGCTGGGCCCAGGGGCCGTACCTTTCATATTCAGATGTTTGGGGGCGACATGCTCATTGGGAAGGAAGTATTTAGTGTCACTGGAACAAAGGAATGTTTCTAAGAACGGAAGCCCACAGCTGTACCCACTTAGGGGCACATTGGGGTCCCAGCGTCACCCATCAGACTGGCTGGGAAAAGAAGCTGGATTTCTAGGGCTTCACAGGGAGAAGACGTGCATTTCCGCATTCGATCCAGGTCTTCGGGCCCTAGAAACACATCTCCTTGACCGGTTCTTCCTCACCCGTCGTAGGGAGTGTCTGCTTCCCCTCCCCTTGCTTGGCAATCGAGGGTACCCCCCGCCCCCCAGTCCTAGGGCAGCACTGCGACCCCAGAGATCTGAGACTCATGGGCAGAGCCCTCTGTGGCCACGTGGTTCGCCTCTGGTGGCAAAGAGAGCGTTATGAGCCTCTCCACCTTAGGCACACACAGGATGGGTTCCATCCTAACTTTGCCAATTCATGCCAAGCGGTCATTGTCAGGGCTCCTTCTAGAGCAGCGGTTCTCAACCTGTGGGTCGAGACCCCTTTGTCACAGGGGTAAACTAAGACCATCGGAAAACACATATATAATTACATATTGTTTTTGCGATTAATCACTATGTTTTAATTATGTTCAATTTGTAACAATGAAATTGGGGGTCACCACAACATGAGGAACTGTATTAAAGGGTTGTGGCATTAGGAAGGTTGAGAACCACTGGTCTAGAGCCTCCCGCCTCTCCTGAAAAACAGGGAGACACGTCCTTATTTGCAGGGGCTGGGATTCCTGGACACGATTCCAGTGGCATGATATCTGGGACAGGTTGCGCATGGTGCCAGGCATATCACCGAGACTCACCGTACAGGGCCCGCCACATGCCTCCCTGCTCCCACCCACCCTGCCCGTTCGACTCCCTCCACCCTGACCAGCTCCTTCCTGGGTTCCATGGTTACTTAGCTCCTCTGTGCCTACTGTTTGGGGTCTGTCCTTCCTGCTGCCAGCTCTGCTGCTGTATCCCAAACACTGCTCTCGGCATATGTCAGCATCAACAAATATATGCGAAGGGCATGAATGCATGAATGAATGAATGGGAGCTCTTGTTGCAGTCAGCTGGGCCTCGGTTTCCCTAGCTGTGCAATGGGATGATGGTGTTAGAAGTAGCAGAGATTGCTCTGGGTGGATTCTGTGGGCAAACCTATGTAGAGCATGTGGCCCAGGCACTCACAGATGTGACTTTATGTCCCTGGTCACATGTCAAGGTTGTCCACAGCTTGATAGTGCAGCCAAGAGAATCGCCTCTTCCAGCCCCGCCTGCGGCTCAGAGCACCACCAGCACATTCACACAGAGTCAACCTACAAGGCCTGAGTGGGCCTCCGCACCAGGCTCTCTCACACCGGATCCTCCCAGAGGCCAGGCCGGGAGGTCCAGGTCGGGAGGAGGACCAGAATCTCACAGAAGTGGAGTCACTCTCCCGTGTGAGTGGCAGCATGGACCCGGGACTGTCTCAGCTATTCCTCCGCTTAAAACAGCCAGGGGCTGAGTCGCCACGGGGAGAGGTGGCCCAGGGTGGGTGACAGAGCACCCCTGGTGACCAAGAGCAAGGCTTCTGAGGCGTGTGGGTGGACGTGGGCATGAGTCCCGGCTTGGCAGCGTACCGGCTGAGTGGCCTCTGACTTCACACCTCCTCCGAGCTTCTTGTAAAATGGGGGTGATGACAGCCCCTTCCCCTGAAGCTGTCTGTGAGACAGTACCCAGCCCAGTAGATGGTCGTTACTGTGCTGAGTTCAAAGGAATCAAGCGAGAGCAGCAGAATAACGGTCCCCACGATGTCCACACTCAAATCCTGAGAGCCTGTGAGTTTGTGTTATGTGGCCAGGGGGCACTGAGGTTGTAGATGGAATTAAGGGTGCGAATCGGCTTATGGTAAGGAGACTGGCCGTGGCATGCAGGCGGACCCCATGCGACCACAAGGGCCCTGAAGAGTGGAAGAGGCAGGCAGCGAGAAAGGCTCGACAGGCCATTGTTGGTTCTGAAGATGGAGGAAGGAAGGGGCCATGAGCCAAGGAGTGTGGGCAGCTCCAGAAGCTGGACAAGGCAGGGAAGTCCTAGAGGTTCCAGAAGGAACGCAGCCCTGCCAGTGCCTTGCTTGGAGCCCAGAGAGTCTTCTGACCTCCCAAACTGTAAGGTGGTAACTTTTGAACCCCACGTCTGTGGCGATGTGTTAGAGCAGCCGTAAGAAACTCGCACAGGAGGGCCGTGGGAGGGCAGTACTCCACCTGGGCCTCCCTCTCAAGAGCCGAATTTGGCAAAATGAGGAGCAATCTCAGCTGCTCCCAGTGAATTAAAGCTCATAGAATCATGGCCCTTTATAGATGAGAAGAGACCTCCAGGCTCATCTAGTGCAGCATTTCAGAGTGAGACGTCCCCCAAATCGGTCCAGAACATGTGGGCCAGTCAGTTAGGAAAGTTGCATCGGCTCTCCATTTTTTAAAGTCACGACATTCTTCAGCCTCTTAGAGGCTCTGAGAAGGCCCCGCCCACAAGGAGCTGACCTCATGGGGAAGAAAGACAGGGGACAGGTCACATGCTAGGCAGGAGACAGTGGGTTATGGGTTGGGAGGGTGGCAGAAGGGTGACCAGTTAGCCATACTGGGCTGGGGGTGAATGAAGGCTGAATCCGGGGGTTCTGGGTTTGACAGTGGGGTAGATGGTGATGGCATTTTCTGAGGGGGGTTCTCAGGGGGAAACAACATTTTGCAGGCATGGGGGTAGCTGGTGAGTTCCATTCTCGGTGTGACTGCGTGGAGGGCCTCAGATACGGCCACACTGGGTTTCAGACCTGAGCCGGAGCTAAGGAACCGGTGGGCATTGTTCGTCTCAGGATGGGAAGCACAGCTATGGGCACCCATAGATGAGAAGACCAGGATCCGGGGCGGAGGCCTGGGGAGCTTCCACGTTAGCTGGAGAGGAAGGGGGAGGGGTGGAAGCAGGGAAGCTGGGTGTCCTGGAACCCAAGAGCGAGGGCACAGGTTCACTGGAGAGAACTCGAGGGCCAAGCGCTGCAGAGTCTGGGGAGAGAGGGATGGAGATGAACCCATTGATTCGGCCTGAGGGGGCACTGGAGACCTTGAGTTAGCCCAGTGGTGGGGGAGTGGGGCAGAGGCTGAGGGGGCAGCGGGAGGGGAGAAGGGACAACTCTCCCTAGAGCATTGGCTGGGATGGTGGAGAGAGCAGGCCAGTGGCTGAAGGCAGCAGAGGGGTCAGGGGCTCTTTCTTTTTCATGGGGCTTTAAATCTTAGACCGACAGGGTCTGCTTCTAGCTTTAGAACCATTTGTCGACTGAGTGAATGAGTGGAGGAGGCGTGGAGACCAGTACACGCGCGGCCCATCAGCCTGTTGGAGCAGGGCTCCCGGAGCATCCATCTGCTTCATGAAAATGCTGGTGGAAATGTCTGTCTTAACTCAGGGTGTAGAATATTCTGCAAGGTGGTATGTTTTGAGATGAAATAGCAGAGCCTTTAGGGGACAGGCTGGGCTTGGGTCCTGGCTCCCTTCCAACAAGCTGTGTGACTCAGGCTGGTGACTTGACCCCTCTGTGTGTGACAGTCACTGCCGAAAACAGATTACCTACACACTCGGCAGCCTAAAGCAGCACCCATCTATGATCTCACAGTTGCTGTGAGCTGGGAACCCAAGAGCGGTTCCTTGCCTCCTCTGTCAGGGTTTCTCCTGGGGTTGCGATCAAGGTCTCAACTGAGGCCGAAGTCTTCTGAAGGCTCAAGTGAGGCGGGATCCTCTTCCAGGCAAAATAAGCGGCCGCTGGCAGGACTCAGTTCCCCCCTGGGCGGTTGCCTGGGGGCTCAGCGCCTCACCGTCTGAAGGCAGAAGCCGCCCTGAGTTCCAAGCAGAGTTTGTCAGGCAGGTGGGTGACTGTGTCTGGAACCCCGGGGAGGGGTCCAGGCCGATGGTATACATGCGGGACTCCTATGCACGTAGGTGGTATTTAAAGCCAGGAGAGGGGATGAGATCACCCAGGAAATGCCTGCAGATAGAAGAGAGGTCCACGGCTGGGTCTGGGGTGCTCCCTGTTGGGGAGATGAGGAGAACCAGCAGCTGAGGGCGAGGAGGGGCCAGTGGGAAAGAAGAAGAACCAGAGCCGACAGGAACCACGTGAAGGACACACAGCAAGAAAGAGGGATGGGAACTGGCTGTGACGTGACTGCTGATCAATCCGGGGGCGATGATGGACAATTGACCGTGGATTTAGCAGTGACCTGGGGGGGCCTGGGTGATTCTGACGAGGTGGTGTCAGGAAGCTGATGGGAGTGACTCAGGAGAGAATGGGAGGGGATGGGCAGGGAGAAAGTGGGTACACAGCATGTCAGGGGGGTTCGCCATAAAGGAGAACAGAGAAATAAGGCCGCAGCTGAAAGGGATTGTAGCGCCAACAATTATTGTTAAGTAGAGATAATTGGGTGTTCGTGTTGTGATTGGAATTATCTGGCCTAGAAGGAAACATGGATGGGGCAGAAGAAAGAGGGAGAAGCTGGGAGATGTCTTGAGAAGGAGGGAGGGAGCGGGTGGGGTGGCCTAAGGGAGCAGGGCAGTTAAGGAGAATATCAGGAGGGAGGCGAAGTGGAGCGCCAGGGCCCGGATGCTGATAGGGGCTCCCCAGTTCCCTCCTTATGAAATAGGAAGCAGGGCCACTGGGAGAGAGGGAGGGCGGTGGGAGGAGGCGCTGGGAGTTGAAGGAGAAGGCATGAGTCATCCGGAAGAGTTGAGAGTAGCCGGACGAGTGGCAGGAGCCCATGCGTCATGGTGGTCATGGATGCACAGGGGTTGTTGGTGGTTTTCTGCAGCCACAGGCATGGGTGCAGGTGCGGAGGAATCAGCGTTGGATTTAACCAGCTTGGGAGAGCGGCCAATGCTTGGCCGTGGGATCTACACTGGGAAAGGGGAGGAGGGAACATGGCCAGTGAAAGGCTGTAGGGCAAGCATGTCACATCCGCGGCCCATAGGCCGCATGCCTTGTTTATTTGGCCCGTGTTAGCTTTTGAGTTTGACGTGCTTGTTGTAGGGGCAAAGGTGTGTGGTCACAGGTGGGATGTGGAATGAATGGAGTCGGGGCTCGAGAGAGAGAAGATGGCATCATCAAAAGTGGAGGGCCTGAGGTCGAGACCATGGAGGGGCTACAGTTATTAGGCATTTCAAGGTCTAGGGCCGTGGTTGGCAAACTACGGCTCGCGAGCCACATGCAGCTCTTTGGCCCCTTGAATGTGGCTCTTCCTAAGCCTTAGGAGTACCCTAATTAAGTTAATAACAGTGTACCTACCTATATAGTTTAAGTTTAAAAAATTTGGCTCTCAAAAGAAATTTCAATTGTTGTACTGTTGCTATTTGGCTCTGTTGACTAATGAGTTTGCCTAGATTCTCGGGCAATGGTTCGAGTGCTGACCCCAGGCCGGGAGCCTGGGCATCCCCTGGGACTGTGGCAGAAATGCAGGTTTCTACCCCCACCCCGACCTCCGGAATCAGACCCCCTGCGGGCGGGGCCAGCAGTCTGAGTTTTTACCAGCCCCTCCGCTTTTCCGATATGTACTGTGATGTGAGAACCAGGGCTCTAGGGCAGTGATGGCGAACCTTTTGAGCTCGCCGTGTCAGCATTTTGAAAAACCCTAACTTAACTCTGGTGCCGTGTCACATATAGAAATTTTTTGATATTTGCAACCATAGTAAAACAAAGACTTATACTTTTAATATTTATTTTATATATTTAAATGCCATTTAACAAAAAATCAACCAAAACAATGAGTTCGCATGTCACCTCTGACACACGTGTCATAGGTTCGCCCTCACTGCTCTAGGGTCTGATGGCTGGTGGAGGAGGACAAAACTCACAGGACAAGAAGAATTTAGGAAACTGAGAAGTTGGGATGTGGCAGATGAAAGTGCCAAAAATTAGCTGTTGCAGAAGTAAAGCAAACCAAAAAAAAAAGAAAGAAAAATGTGCTTGCCCAGAAGCTAAAATCATCAAGAAATGAGGACAATGGCCCTGGGGTAGAGAACAGTCTAGACGTGGCCAAAGGGAGCAGGAGACGCCCACATGGGGGCTGTGGGGGGCGGGCAGCAGCCCCCAGGTCCACCGCTTAATGCCGGCACCTGGGGACCTGTTACCTGACAGCAGGGACTGGCAGGTGTGATTCCTAAGCTTCAGGTGGGAGGAGCGTCCTGGACCATCCAGGTGGGCCCAATGTATGCGAGGGCGGCCTGAGCAAGGGGCAGAGGGATGGGACGCCAGGAGCAAGAGTCGGGGAGCGATTTTGGGCTTTGCCAGGACATGGGTTCCCCCTGGACCTGCAGAATGAGCACAGCCCCGCGGACACCGTGAGGATGGCCCAGTGAGACTGACCCGCAGAACCGTAAGCTAATGAATTTCTGTCCTAATTTATCAGCGGCCTGCGAGGGAAACGGCCGCAGGAGTGTGGCGTTCAGTTAGAGCCCAAACAGCAGGCCGCCTTGGGAGCGGAAATTGAGGCTGGGGGGGGGATTGTTTATGTGGATATGAGATGCAGAGGCCAGAGAAGCAGTGTTTAGGGAATTGGGGGCAGAGGGTGGGGCTGAAGAGCCTTATGGGGTCTGTGAGTGGAAGATGAGTGGGGGTCCTGAGAGTTTGCTGTGAACAGGGGTGAAGGGCAAAAGGGGTCAGCCCTGAGGGTGAGAGGTCAGGAAGGAGTGGAGTCTGGGACCCCCACTGCACGACCCTGAGGGGGTGCTGGCCCCTGAGTAGGACACCCTGGGGAGGTGTCCACGGTGTTGAATTCAGAATGCCTTTTGCAAGGTCCGTGTGGGAGACAGCAGCCATGCCAGAGGCTGCAGGGCCCAGAGGGTGCACACCTGCAGGATAAATGAGGGTGTGGGTTCGGGAGCCACGGCTGCAGGTGTATCTGGGAGGACGGGTGGAGAGGAGCGAGCCGGGAGTTAACACAATATAACGTGTCCACAGAGGCTCACAGTCCCGTCGCTCACCTTGTCAAACAGACTCCCCCAAGTCTCAGTTGCTCCACATTTGGCTGGTAAATGGCAGCTGGCCGGCTGCCCTCTCTCACCTGCCCCCAGGGGCTGCTGAACCGGCGTTTACAGGCAGGGGGGCCGCGGTGACCGCAGGACGCCAGGGAGTAGCCAGCTGGCAGGCTCTGGTTCCAGGGCGGTCTGCCTTTGTCCTACCTGCGACAAGGCAGCTGGCTGCTTCCAGAGCTGGGCTGGGGTGCCCCGCGTGCCCTTAGCACTGAATAAACGGAGCCAGATGGGACAGAAGAAAGGACTCTCAAGGCAGGTGTTTGGCTTCAAAAATGTGTTAAATATGAGGAAACGATTCATTTTCCATGCATTCCAGATGAGCCCACTGTTCTCAGTGTCACTTGTGCGTATGAAACGTGTTCACCTTTGTGCCTGGGACACAGTTCCTGAGGGCCTACTGTGCGTGCAGGGCCTGCGCATGTGGCCCTGAGCAAAGGCAAGCACTGTCTGCCCCCTGCATTTACAGGGTGGAGACAGACCACAGGCAAGCAGTTGGCTATCCCAACAGGAGGAGCTTGTGTGTCCAGGAGCCTGCGGGGCAGCGGTAGGTCCCACACTGCAGCTGCTGCGCAGGACGCTCTCTGAGGTTGAGAGGTTTGACTGGAGACCTGAAGAATGAGGGAGCCAGGTCTGTGAAGCCCTGGGTTGGAGCATGTCAGAGATGGGTGGGGAAGGGTCTGGTCTGGGCAAGGAACGGAAGAGAGGCCCGGGTGTGGCCAGAGGTGGGTCTGGAGAGTGGTAGGCAAGGAAGATGGCCGCACGTCTGGCCTGAAATCTGGATCGTTCTAAATGCACAGGGAAGGCCTGTGACCAGCAGACACTGAGGCTCTTGCACTGTCTCAGACCCGAGAGGCTGAGCTGCCTGCTCCAGGTTTGGGGGGGAAAAAAAGTGATGTTTGCAAGATGGCAAAACAGTTTTCTACTGTCCTTCTCTCACCGAGTACTGATTTCTTCCAGCTTTCATAGGTATAATTGACCAAAAAATGTAAGCTATTTAAAGTGTACATTGTGATAAGCTGGTATAGAGATAAGATGTGAAACCATTTCCCCAGTTGCGTAATTAACACATCCATTTCTTCACGTATTGATGTTTTCTTGTGTGTGGGAACATGTAGGTTGTACTCTTCGAAAATTTCACTTACAATTGACCCTTGAACAACAAGGGTTTGAGCTTATATGTGGATTTTTTTTCAATAAATACTATAAATGTATTTTCTCTTCCTTATGATTTTCTTAATAACTCTTGTCTCTAGCTTGCTTTATTGTAAAAATATGGTATGTAATACGTATAATAAACAAAATATGTGTTCACTGACTGTATGTTACCAGTAAGGCTTCTAGTCAACAGAAAGCTATTCGTAAAATTTTGGAGTCAGAGTTTAATACAGTGGGGCCTTGACTTACGAGTTTAATTCGTTCCGAGACCGAGCTCATTAAGGAGCTCGTTAACTCAAATTACTCTACCAACTCAATGCAAAAAATCAGCCGAGAGACAGCTGGTATCTCAAAAAACTTGTTAGTCGGGACACTCGTAAGTCAAGGCCCCACTGTACACAGATTTTGGATTGCAGGGGGTCAGTGCACCTCACCCCCTCGTTGTTCAAGGGTTAAGTGTATACAATAGTGTTGTCAACTGTGGCCACCATGTTATACGTTAGATTCTCAGAACTTATCCATCTTGTAGCCAAACGTGTGTGCCCTTTACCAACCTCTCCCAACCCCCAGGAACCACTTTTCTACCGTTTCTATGAGTTTGACTCTCCCCACTTAGGTTCCACACATAAATGGAGTCCAGACATTTTCTCCGAGTTCCTGTTTTCATTACCTTGGGATGTTGACATAGAAATGGGATTGTGGGTCATATGGTAGTTCTATTTTTAATTTTTTGAGGAACCTCCATATTGTTTTCCATATTGACTGTACCCATTTACATTCCTACCTCCTCGCCAACACTTAGCTCTTGTCTTTTTGATAACAGGCACCCTATCAGCTATGAGGTGATATTTCATTGTGGTTTCGATTTGCATTTCCCTGCTGATTGGTGAAGTCGAGCATGTGTTTGTATACCTATTAGCCATTTGTATGTCTTCTTTGGGAAAATGTCTACTCAGTTCTTCTGCCCATTTTTTATAAAAACCAAATTGTTTGTTTTGCTATTGAGTTATGAGTTCTTTATATATTTTGGATATTAACCCCTTGTCAGATTTGCAAATATTTTCTCCTGTTTTAAAGGCTGCCTTTTCATTTAGTTGGTTTCCTTTGCTGTGCAGAAGCTTTTTTAGTTTGATGTGGTCCTACTTGTTGACTTTTTTTTTGCTTTTGTGGCCTGTGCTTTTGGTGTTAATTTTTAAAAAAATCATTGCCAAGACTGATGTCCAGAAGCTTACCTATGTTTTGTCCTGGGATGTTCATGGTTTCAGGTCTTATGTTTAAGTCTTCAATCCATTTTGAACTGAGTTTTGTGTATGGTGTGGGATAGGGGTCCAGTTTCCCCACGACCATTTAGTGAAAAGATTATCCTTCCCCATCATATAACCTTGCTCCTTTGTCATAAATTAACTGACCATATATGCATGAGTTTATATCTGAGCTCTCTTTTCTTTTCCACTGGTCATGTCTTCTTTTTTTTTTTAAGTAGTGTGTTTTGTTTTATGTTATTATTTTTTAAATATATATTTTTTATTGATTTCAGAGAGGAAGGAAGAGGGAGAGAGAGATAGAAACATCAATGATGAGAGAGAATCATTGATAAGTAGCCTCCTGCAAGTCCCACACTGGGGACTGAACCCGCAACCTGGGCATGTGCCCTGACTGGGAATCAAACCGTGATCTTCTGGTTCATAGGTCAATACTCAACCACTGAGCCACCCTGGCTGGGCTGATCATGTCTGTTTTTATGGCAGTACAATACTGCTTTGATTGCTATTGCAATTTGAAACCAGGAAATGTGGTGCCCCCACCTTTGTTCTTCTTGCTTAAGGTTGCTTTGGCTATCTGGGGTCCGTTGGGGTTGCATACCAATTTTAAGATTGTTTTTTCTATTTCTGAAAAATGCCATTGAAATTTTGATAGGGATTAAGTTAAATCTGTAGACTGCTTTAGGCCATTGCTTTTTACAATGTGGATGAACCTGGAGGGCATTGTGCTAAGTGAACTAAGCCAGATGGAGAAAGACAGATGCTACAGGATATCACTTATATGAAGAATCTAAAAAGGTCGAACTTGTAGTAACAGAGAGTAGAATGGTGGTTACTGGGGATGAGCTGGGGGAAATAGGGAGATTTTGGTCAAAAGGTACAAACGTTCAGGTATGAGAACAATGCGCCCTGGAAACCTAATGCATATTTGGAAGTTGCTAAGAGTGTAGATCTCAAATGCCTCACCACACACACACACACACACACACACACACACACACACAAAGGTAACTATGTGAGCTGATATGTGGCTTGATTTTGGTAATTATTCTACAATTTTTACATGTTGTATACCATAAATATATACAATTTTTATTTGTCTATTATACCTAAGTAAATTTGGGGGGAGGGAGATGAATGCAAAGGGAAATTATTGGGAGTCGTTAAGCATAGGTGTGATGTGAGTTTTCTTTAGGCTCAAGCTGGTGGCTGTGAGTACAGGAGGGAACCCAGACAGCAAAGGGCCACTCTGTCGTCCAGGCAGGAGATAAAGGTGGTCCAGTGAGCCTGAGGCAAGGAGGTGTGATTTCAGAGGTGGACCCACCAAGATGTGCTGATGTGTGGGGCCTGGGGACAGCAAGCGAGCCAGGGTCACGCCCAGGTTATTGACTAAGCAACTGCTCAGATGGTGTTGCCATAAAAAGGCTGTGCTTGGAGGGGTGGGGTGAGGAGACTGGGAATTAGAAAGATTGGGGTCCCCTTGAGCTAGAAATGGCTTATGGCCATCAAGATGTCACACAGGAGGGGCCTGAGTCTGCAGAGTGTATATGTGGAGTGTAGGTAAGACTGCCCTGCAGATGCTTTTACTGAAGGCTGCCCTGATGGCGTGAGGGGCAGGGGGCCAGCAGCAGTGTGTTCTAGGAGTGCTCTGTGGGAAGTTTCATCAGCTTCTCACAGAGGTTGTGATCTCCTCCCTCTCTGCTAATAATAATGCTATATAATAAAAGCATAATATGCTAAATGTTCGGTCAGCCTGTTGGCCGTTCATCGAAGTGTAATATGCTAATGATATGCTAAAGTCACTCAACCGCTCACTATGACGTGCACTGACCACCAGGGGGCAGACTCTCCAACTGGTAGGTTAACTTGCTGCTGCTTGGAGCCCCCTCCTGCAGTCCCTCCCTGGCTGGCTAACCTCCCGCATCCCTCCCTGGCCCCGATTGTGTACTGGTGAGGTCCCTCAGCCTGGCCTGTGCCCTCTTGCAATCTGGGACCCCTTGGGGGATGTCGGAGAACCGGTTTCAGCCTGATTCCATAGGCCAGGCTGAGGGACCCCACTGGTGCACGAATTCGTGCACCAGGCCTCTAGTAATAATCTAATCTAATAATAGACAAACAGGGTAATTGACTGTACCTTCGCTATGCCTCCCATTGGCTAATCAGTGTGATATGCAAATTAACCGCCAACAAAGATGGTGGTTAATTTGCATAGGTAGGCTCCAAGTGGCGGGGTTAAGACTGAAGGTGAGCCAGAGCCACGAAGATGGAAGGCAGCTCTGGCTGGAGTGAAGACCTGGGTCCCGGGTGCCGGAGGAAAACCGGTGCCAGCAGCCAGGAGAGGGGAAGACCTATTGCACAAATCTCTTCGTGCAACAGGCCTCTAGTAATAATAATAAAAGATTAAGATCAGGTTGTCACTGTACTTTGTGTCTGGAGTTCCGTGCAGAGCTTCAGAGTTTAAAATTTCTAGGAAAGCAAGAATATCTGGAAATCCTGGCACAGGGCAGGGATTTTCATCTCTTGGGGAAACTGCAGTTTCCCCACGACCATTTAGTGAAAAGATTCCCCTTCCCTCATCGAGTAACCTTGCTCCTTTATCATAAATGGACTGACCATATATGCATGAGTTTATTTCCCATGCATGTATGGTCATTTACCAAGTTTGACTTCTGAATTTTCCAGGAGGCGGGGGGTGGGGGGGAGACAGTTTAAAGTGGGAAGCCCTTTCTGCAGACAGTTTGGTCCAACCCCATTCATCTTTATACCATAAAATGGCATAGCGTTGACAGCAAACTCGTCCCATGTAGCTCCTCACAGCTACCAAGGTTCCTCAAGCCCAAGAAACAACTTCGCTTCCATTTCATTTGGCCCCTGTCGTCTGTGCCTTCTTCTCCCCGATATTTTACGTTCAACCAACTCCTGCAAAAACCCAGTTTCTTTCCAGTTGATGAACCTGAACAGGCTCGTTTTCTATCTGGGGAAACAAGGCACGGGCTGAATTTGATTGCGTTTACCAGCGTGGCTCACATAGAAAAGGCTTACTTTTTAACAGCTGTATCATTTTATCCTCGTTTTCTGTTTAAGATGGTTCTGGGCTTCTATTCAGGAAAAGCGATAAAAAGTTTTCAGAAAGTGAGTTAACTTCAAGAAAATCACTTGTGTGCAGCCACAGCAGAAACCGTAAGGGGCCTAGTGGCCTCTAGGTAACTATTTTTTGTGGGGCTCCTGTCTACATAAGCAATTTGAGGCGCCCTCAGATAGCTGTCTCAGCGCCATTCTGGTGGGCCAATCTCCCATGATCCCACGGCGAAAAAAGGAAAAGGACTTAGGGGCTGGCCATCAGGGGCAGTCTGCTCACCAGGAAGCTCCCTGGAAACCGGTCTGGACCCTGTAGGTGCAGGCTCTGGGGCTCTTTGGAGCATCTGGTTGACCTGGTGCCCTGAAGGGAAGAAGTGGGAGCCAGCTGGTCCCTGTCACCAGAGGGCATTTCAAGGTCGGTGCTTCCAGCAGCAGCACCTATGCATGGCCCTGGATGTGCGTGGGGCCCCGCCCATATGGTGATGCTGGCTGCAGACCCTGGAAAAATCCCCAAGGAGGCATTCCAAGAGCAGGGGTGAGTGGTCCCTGAGGCAGGGGCCTGGAGCGGGCACCTGCTTGCCTGGGGCTTACGGGTAGCACTGAGAGTGGCATGAAGGCTGAACAATATTGTTAAGACTTAAATAGCAACAACTTCCAAACCTCTTAGGTGCTGTCACTATAAGGTGAGGGCAGAGGGCGTAGTTGTTGTAAGCCAGCTGGAAAATTCTAGTATTTGTAATATCTAATTGTAAAATTCTGTTTGTGGGTTGATGGTAAAGGGTACACTTTTAAAAAAAAACAAACTTGGAATTTTGTAAGATGTTTAACCAGAGATCTGCTTTTGCGTTCTGAGTGGCCAGCTCAGCCTGTTGGCTGTAAATGCTCTGGGCCCCCCTATGAGGTGTGAAGTGAATGGTTAGACGTTATAAACCTAACTTATCTGGGGGCTCCTTCTAGAGGCCTACGGACGCTGGCAATAGCAGGGTCATGAGGGACAAGGGAATCTGACAAATGCAGGTGATTGCATGGCTCCATGGTGTCGGGCAGGTGGCTTCTGCACCCCAGTGGGAGGCATGAAGTGAATGGTTCCCCCTCAGAGGGCTGAGATGAGGAGTAAACATACGCACGGTGTGTGTACCCTAAAAAGGCTCCCTGCTGTGTGAACTCAACACAGAAAGGGGATTCTTGAGCAGCCTGTCTCTCCAGAGAAACGAGACTCCAAAGTAGCCGGTGCTTTCAACACTTTTATTGCTAAACTATCATGATACAAGCCGTATAAAAATACTTTACAGATAGCAAAAATAAACTACATTAAACTGGAGATTAAAAACGTCTTGCATAGGAATGTGATGTATTCAAACTCCTTTAACAGTCGATGTTCAAAACCTAAGCCTCCCAGCAGCACCGGTTGGAGAGACATGGATCTCGAGGAAGTCAGGCGGACATTCTCAGCCCTCTCTCCCCTCGGAGGGCCGCGGCGGCCACTGGGGTCAGTGAGGTTCTGCCCATGTGTTCAGGATGCTAAGCTCGGCCACCCACAGCCAATCAGAATGCTGGAAGCACCTCCTCTCCTGGAAGCAGCATCATTTGCATCCAGTCCATGCAAACCCTGAAGAGGCAGGTGTTTATTCTCCTCGGGAACAGCTGCGTCAGGCAGTGTTCGACCTTTCCCCCGGCACCCAGCACCCAGCACCCCGGCTCCGCCTTGGGAGGGACTTGCTCAGGGAGCACCTCTAGCTCACCAGCACCAGAGAAGTTTGCTTTTGAACAAACTGAGTTAAGACAGTGATATTGGCTATAACTCGGGGACTCGGGAAAGCTGGGGGAATGGGTGCCTGCCATCCCAGCTTCCCTTTTGTTTACGTATTTAGCTGGGATGCAGGAAAACACGCGCATTGGCCGGTGGGGCTCCGTGGGCCTGAATGCCCATGTCTCAAGCTTGGAAGACACCCGGTCAAGGTGTGTTGGGTACCTGCTAGAGTGCTGCCCTTCCAAGAATATAAGTTCAGGGACGTTTATCGCCCTGCTTGCCAAGAATGTCACCACCCCCTGCTTCTTGTAAACACGAAGCGAGCAGTTGTTAACGGGACCCCTGACACTCTTCCCATTTTGAACAATAGAAAGCACTTGGGAAGTGTCTTTTGACATGAAAACAAACAAATTCTGCCTCGCTTTCGTCCAGAGTGACAATCAGAACACATTGGCTTCCGATCTGTCTCAATGGGGCAGCCGCCACCTCGGCCGGGGCTGATGTAAGCAGGAAAAGCACTCCAGCGCTTCCCAGCTCTTATAAGGAGCCAGGCATGTCATCAGAGGCCGTGTCCTCTGCATCGTGTGTGTGGGGGTCATCTACCGGGATTCAGTCAGCTCTGTAAACATTAGCCTGCACTTGGCGTCCTGTGAACACGGGTGCTTCCGGAATCCCCTTACAACACAGGCAGGTATTTGATACCATCTACTTACTGGGGGATCTAAACACTTTACAATACAGTTCCCCTCAGTGACAAGATCGAGGCTCAGAGCTGGAGTCAGGCAGCATTGGCCTCAAGCAAGACAGGTGGTTCCTTCTGCCACAAAGCCACGCCCCCTTTCTCCGGAGATGCTTCTGCCTGGGAGACAGGCGGCTAACAGGCTCTGAGGTGGGGTTTTGTCTTGTTTCCTGGAATGATTAACACCTTTTCAAGAATACATCATTTCTCTTAGGGGGGAAAAATCAACATAGATGTTAAAAGATACACTGGAAAAAGACTTCTGACCATTTATAAATATTCCTCTAATTCCAACTGGGGTGCACTATGTTGAGGACAGATAAAAAGCATAAAAATACAGATAAGAAAATAAAATTTAATGACATACTAATTAATTTGGATCGCTATTATATATTATCAAGCAGCAGTATTTTTGTACAACGCGGGAAGACTGGCAAACTTTGGAGATAGACTACATTCAGCAACACGGTAGGTCTCTGCTAGAAGTGCTACCTGTCGCACTGACCTTGAAAGTAGCAAGTGCAAACGTCCACCTCACCGAGGTCCTTCTAACACATGGGCAACACACACCCCTTCACCACGTAGACGTCCCTGCTTTCTCCTTCTCTTAGAGGACGCGGCGGCCTCTTCCCATCCTGAAAGTAGTTCGTGAGCAATTACTCTTGGCAAAATTTCCTCCGGCATCTGTAACTGACAAAACTTTCTCCATAGCTGTCGGCTCCTAATAGCATGTTTGCTTGCCTATTTTATGTCTCAAAACGAACGCCCTTGCTTCTCTTTCCTTTGCTGTCTGGGATCGTTGTTTTATGGAAATGCTTCCTATAATATCCAGCTAAGATGTCTTAGAAAAAGAGAGTTTGTGTGTGTATAACACACACACACACACACACACACACACACACACACGTGTACATACAGGCGTCTGAACTCACAGGAGGCCCTTGCCACTAACATGGTTAGAAGATGGATGGAAAACGCATTAGTCCTTTTTCACCCCATGCTCAGGGAAGCCGGGCGACTTTGCTACAATAGCAGGAAGGCACTTGGGTAAGACATTCAGATAACTGAGGAAAGGCCAAATTTCCTCATGTGCAAAAGAAGTGGCTCCCGGCCAGGTCCGCGAGAGCATGTCACTCGCCGCACACTCGAACTCTTCCCGGTGAAGTCAGCGTTGCTGGCGAGAAAGGTCTTTGGGTAGAGCTGCTTGTGGAAGGATCTCTATTAGGAAGAATTCTGCATCCCCGAAGCTTTGCAGCAGCGGTCGCCTGCTTACTGGCATTCTGTTTCAAAGGATTTTTGCTAAACTTTGTGCTTGGGTGGGTGGAGGCGTGGGCCTCTGCCCTTGGGGTCAAAGGTTATCTTGAGCAAAAGGTGATGGACAGGAGGGTGCAAAGGCCCAACCTGGGCATTCTGTCCTCTCTCTGGGGCACCAAACACGCCGGGCCACGGTCACCAAGTCCTGCACTCCGGGCCCAGCTCCCGGGGAGGTGTGACCTCTGGGGAACCTCGATGAGAAAGCCAGCACTGAGAAAACCCACAGGGGACCCTCACCTGCCGTGATCCCCTCTACCTAGCGGACTTGATCGGAAATCTCTGGAGCACAGCCTCTCGCAGAGTGCCAGGCATACACTCACTGTCGGTTACTGAGTGGCTGAGAAGGAACCCCCAGCGCGTCCTGGGGTGTCTGCAGGAAATGCAAACAAAATACATCTTTGTGATAAAAACTCACCTGCTAAGAACTTTGAGAGTTTTGTTGGCAAAATTGCACCAGAGGGAGGTGCTGGAGGACCCTGGATGTGCTCAGGGGAGAGAAACGAGGGGGCGGGGCCACACATACCTAAGGGTGCACCATGGGTGGGCCAGCCCTACTCAGATGAGTCCTGTGCTGGAGGAGGCAGCTGTGCAGAAAGGTCTTTGGGGCTAAGCCGGGCTTTCAATAGGTTCAGGTCAAAATAACCAATGACCTTCAGGGCCAGATCCTGAGCTTGCGTGTCCCACTTGGAGTCTAGGCCAGAAAGAGGGAATTCGGCCCTTTCCCCCTGCTTTGGGGAGCCCACTCACTCAGGCCTACCAACTGCCTCTTTTCACAACCGCTTCACAAAAATACCTGTGCTTTTTTTTTGGGGGGGGGGGGGAGGGAGTTGCTTTAGCCCTGTGCCATTCCTTCTGAAAATGCAATGCACATGCGTGGGGTTCTCTTAACGCCTTGATGGGAAAGCACTCTGGCTGTAAGGAAGAAAGCAAGTAGGGTCATTGCAGAGCCGTTAGGTTGTGGCTGCAGCCAGGGCGCTCACTCTGCAGGCGGGGTCACCTTCTCCAGTCCAGGGCGCGCTGCAGGGCGGGAGCTGCTGGCCAGGGGGGCGCCGCCTCCAGCCACCTCGGCCAGCCTTATTAAGAAGCAGGGAAAAAGCATACATGTCATAACTTAACTCCAAGAATTCTAACGGGGGATCTTGTCGGGGCCAGGCAGTTTTGCTTCCGGATGAGAATTTAAGAATACGTGTTAGCCGTGGCCCCGCTGTGGCACGCCCCGGTGGCCCTAAGGACGACGGGCTGGCCTCTGTTTCTCCAGGCTGTGAGCTGGACGCTTGGGCCACGTTCCTTTGCCTGTTCTATTTGGGAACTCTTCTCTTCCGGAAGGTGCGGAGCTGGGAAAATGAGTCGAGGACGGGGGTTTAACCACAGGGCTGCGTCTTCCATCCCCCACCAGCCGTGCCGTGAGCTCGTCACCCGCTCTCAGGTGCGGTCAGGCGTGCTGTCTTGATCAGAATTTGGATTTGGTCAGCAGGCACTTAAGGTTTGGACGGGACACTATTAAAGTCCACCGAGATGCTCTTTGGGATTTAAGACAAAAAAAAAAAAATCAAAAAGCAGAGCATCCTTGCTGTGTTTCTGGAGAGAGGTGGCGAGCTCCTGGAAGAGTCGGCTGCCTGCCAGGAGGAGCGCTGCCCGCGTGGGACTCCGGGTGGGCGGGACCCTCAGGAAGACAGGAGGGGCATGGAGGGCTCCGAGGGGACAGGTACTGAAGGTGTCTTGCTAATGGTGGCTTCTACGTCTGATTTCTGGTAGGAGGTCCTGAAAACTCCTTCCTGATGATTTCGTTAACTACAAAAGAAAAAGAGAGTAGGGGCGAGTGAGAGGCACCAACACACAGATCAGACTCACTTTCTAGAGCCAAAGACAGTCAGCTTTTTTTTTTTTTTTCAAAACACATTTTTGTTCTCTGAAATAATAGATTTGACAGTTTTTAACTTACGAAATGCCTTCCTATGGATTTGTTTGGGAAAGTTGTCTAACCTGTAACTTTAGAAAAATCATGGCAGAAATGGAGTTGGTCCTTGTGGCAGGTTTTCAGTAAGTTTCTCTTCTTCTGTCTTTTATCTTTTTAAAAATATTTTTACTGATTTCAGAGAGGAAGGGAGAGGGAGAAAGCGATAGAAACATTAATAATGAGAGAGAATCATTGATCGGCTGCCTCCTGCATGCCTCACACTTGGGATCAAGCCTGCAACCTGGGCATGTGCCCTGACTGGGGATCGAACCGTGACCTCCTGGTTCATAGGCTGATGCTCCACTGAGCCTTGTCCATAGCCTAGCTTCCCTCTGTTTATTTAATGCGCTGTAGGCTCTCTATTGCACACCAAACTCCTTCCATTATCACGACATCCAGGAAATACCTACTACATGACTGCAATACAGTTCCTTGACCCACAGCATGTACAGCCCCCAAAAGAGGCCTGTAAAAGGACAGTGGGGGGAACACCACAGACAGACTGGCCGCCAATGTACACATCATCTCTTTCAGCACAACCAGGAACCCGCCCCACATGGCGAGGCTTATCAAGTAGAAGGTGGCCTCTTCCTCCAGGACATAGCACCAGCTCTCCTCTCGCGTTTGGGCCACTTATCGAGGACGCTACTTCCTGGAATCAAGGTAGTGAGGTCTTAGAAGAGTGGGCCTTGTGAAAAGCTTCCTTTTGCATTCTTAGAAAGAAGACCCTGCCACCAATGCAGCCCACACAGGGTGTGCGCCTGCCCTAGGGGTGTGCACACCTGCCCTGGGGGTGTGCGCACCTTCGGGTGGGCAGTTGAGCGGTCCCATCACAGGTACATGAACCTCCCTCTCCTTGTTCTGACACCGAGTCCTTCCCATAGCCGCCTCCTAACTTCTCTTCTCATCTCAGCCTCACCCACAGTTAGAGACGGAAAACTGGAAGTAAGGGCTCACTGTGGAGATTTGCTCAAAGTCTCTCCCTGTTCAAGTTGGGTCCTCCTAGGTCCAGGGATGAGCCTGCAACATCCGAAATAGGAGGAGAGCGCGTGTACACTGCTTTAGAGCTGGACAAGTCCGGCGTGACGTAGCTTCCTCACAAAACTGGCTGCCGTGTGACTTGACCTCTCTGTGCCCCATCTGTAAAGTGGGGATCATAACAGTGTGTGCCCTTTGGGGTGGATGTGAGGCGCGATGGACATACAAACGCCTTGCACCGGCCTGGTGAAGGGCGTTCTGTCGCCGGTGGCTGCGATGGTTAGTGATACCCCCGCACTTTGTGGGGGGCACTGGGCTCAATGCTTTCTTTTGCACCAGCAACCAGTCCGGCACGGCTCGCTATTCTGCAGAGGGATGCCGAGAGCACATGCGAGGCAAGAGTCCAGGCTCCAGAGCCTGCCGGCCAGGGTTAGAGTCTTGCCTCTGCTACTCCCTGTTTGCTGAACCCTGCCTGAATGATGGAAGTACTTTGTGCCTCAGTTTCCCCATCTGTAAACTTTATATAAAAATGTTACCTTCCTCTGAGGGTTGTTGAGGAGTTTGAGATGATACAAGTGATAGTTACCACAGTGGCCAGTGTCTAGCAGGTATTGGTTTGTAGAGTAATATGTATGTATGTGACATATATGTACATATTTGAATATGATCCATGTATGTTCATGCATGCAAATGTACGTTAGAATAACATCCATTTCCAGTGTGGAAAGGGGTCCATGAGTGGGAACTCAGAGGATGAATGGGCAGATTCAGCTAACCAGCATTAATTGGGCACCTACTATGTGCCAGGTACCAGGGGAATTCTGGGAGCCCTATACCAGGCACCAATGGCGAATGGCTGCCCCAGCCCTGCCCCTCGAGAGCCCTGCGGGGCCTGATGAGCCAGGGCCTTTGTGAGGCCTCATGAAAGCCTGGTGCCAGGGGGCAGGGGGTCAGCACAGCTTCAGCGAAGCTTTCCAAAGCCCGGATTCTGAAGGGCTTCCTGTTTTCTCAACCTAGGAAACGAGAGGAGTCGATCCTCAGTGGGAACTTTCCACCGCCTTGGCTTCTAAAAATAGCCGGTGGGCAGAGCCGCTGGCATCAGGGCGCTCAGCAAGGGCCGGTTCCCTGGTCAGAACCCGGGGCTGGGGGAGGCCAGGGCAGGGGGTGGACACAAGCCGCTTTCCCTCCTGCTGGCTGCGAGCGACTCAGGTAGAAGCCCAGTTGCCTTTGGAACATGCAGGAGCCGGTGCACTTACTTCGACGGCCGCCCTCAGGGGCAGGAGGTGGCCGGGCAGTGAGGCCCAAGCAAACCCCACGCAACCTCCCGGGAGAGGAACCCGCTCTTCCTGAAACCTCAGAGCTTGCTCCCCTGGCTGTGCATGGGAGAAAGTTCTAGTGCACAAGCGCTAGCTGGTGGTAGCCACGACCGTGCAGGCACATCAGTCTGGAGACTAGGGCTCCGAGAGCTGAGGGGGTCCGTGCGTGACCACTTCAGACTTCCCGACTCAGTCTCCTGCCTGTGGGAGCTCTCGCCTTCGCAGACCCAGGTGTCCCGGCTCAAGGAGAGAGACAGGGAGATGCCACTGCCCTTTGCCTCCGTTCCATGGTGTCCAGCTGGTATCCCTCCCTTTGTCTCTCCCACCTTTTGTCCTTGGGGAGACCGAGAGTCCCCCCTCTCAGCCCTGCTGTCCCCTCATTCTCGCATCCTTAGTCTCTCTCCCTTGCTCTGAACCCCTCCATGCACTTAAGGCCTCCATTCTAGAACCCTGCTCTGAGCCTGGCCTCCCCCTGCTTCCCTGCAGGCCCTGGGACCTGGCCCTGCTGCCCTCCCCCGACTGCATGCCAGCCAGACCAGCTTCCCGGGCCCTGCGCCCCACCGTGCCCCACTCGTGCCCCACTCGTGCCCCACTCGTGCCCCACCGTGCCCCAGAGCCTCTGCTTTTCCTCCTCACTTCATTCACGTCTCCGCCTGGATGGTCTCTTCTGGGAGGCTGCCCTGGGGGTGATGCGATGCGCAGTGCCCCTCCCCATGGTGGGGTCCCCTCGTCTCCCCTATCGGTTCCTGGGAATTCTCTGGTGCTTTGTTAATGTTCTTGCCCCCACCCCATGTACCTAGCTCTGTAACAGTGCCTGGGTACATAGGAAGTGCTCACTAACATGTATTGACGAATGAGAATAGTGACGCTTAGACAGGGGTTACATAGCCTCAGGTCACACTGGCCTTTGCCCCCCGGTCTGACTCTGAGGCCTAAGCCCTGAACCCCTTTTCTATGCCATTGCCATCAGCATTTCATCCATTCAATAAGTGTTTTGAGCATCTATCCTATGCCAACCTCTCCTCCCACTTCTTCCCAAATTGGCCACGTGCAGTTCTACAACTAGCCCCTCTCCTTGTTCAAATCCTAGCTTCCCTCCTGCCCATCCCTACAGGCCATCACACCCCTAACAGGGGGCCCTCACTCCCTCCAGAAGCAAGCACAGTTGACCCGTGAACAACACGGGGGTTAGCACCGACCCCCTGTGCAGGTGGAAAATCCACATAGAACTTTTGATTCTCCCCCAAATTAACTACCAATAGCCTACTGTTGATCAAAGCCTTACTGAAAAACACAGTCAACACAGTTTGTAAGCTGTATGTATTATATACTCTATTCTTACAATAAACTAAGCTAGAGAGAAAAAATATGAAGAAAATCACAAGGAAGAGAAAATACGTTTACAGTATTTATTGAAAAGAATCCATGGATAAGTGGATCCACAGAGTTCAAACCCATGCTGTTCAAGGATCAACTGTATTGAATTCTCAAAATGCTTTGCTCGCCTCTCCTCTGCAGGTTATTGGAGTCACCTGTGTCCTCACTGTACCATGGACTGCACCATGCACACAGCAGGTGCCTAATGCATGTATCTTAGTCCACCACAAGGACCCCATACCAGCAGCCTAGGTCACTTGGTTTAGGGAAGCTGATTTTCCTTTGTTATCTGATTGACAAATTGGTTGCCTGTCTATGACTTGTCTAAAGCATTTTCTCTACAAAAGAATAGAAACCATTCACATTTATTGAGGGCGAACTGCGTGTTGGGCACTGTTCTAAGGGCTAAGTTATTTCTCACACCAAACCTAGTCATAGAATATGGATGGGGAAACAGAGACAGGCAGCCCTCTGCCATAGCAGGTGAGGGGATCAGGACCGGAACCCAGGACCCATTTCACAGACAGGGACGCTATATGGCGGGTGGTACAGAGACCATGCTATTAAGCTCAGTAATCGTCACCCTTCTTATGGGGCCCTGGAGTCCTCAGTGGCTTTTGTGTGAGTCAACAGCAGAGAAAGCCATGAGCCGAGTGGTTAAGGTGGTCACTGAGTATCACTTTCTCAGAACAGAATTGAGGCCAGTGGTGCTAGGTCTGCCACAAGCACCCCTGACCTTCTGTCACCGTAGAGGCACTGTGATGAAAACACCGATGAGGAACACGTCTGCAACCTCAGGGTGCTCACGAAGCCTGACTCTTAAGGCCAAAGCCAGAAAGGAAAAGATGGACAGATGTAAGTACATAAAAGTTATTCACCTTTCAAAATTCCAAATGTTTTCAGTGGGTGACAAAAAGTCATTCATATATAAAGCGGTATTACAAATCAACAAGAAACTAGAATTCTTCTAATATATGGCTGTAGACATAAGGAGAATATCTGAGGGGTCACTAAAGTTTTCCTGTAAAGGGCCGGATAGAAACATTTTAAGGGGCGACATAGCCCCTTAATCCCTCAGCTCTGTGGTTGGAGCATGAAAGCAGCCCTAGCCATAGACAGTATGTGAGCACATGGGCATAGCTGTGTGCCAATAAAACTTTATTTACCAAAACAGGCCGGGAACCGGATTTGGCCTGCGATGTAGTTTAATGACCCCTTAGTGTATACCAATGGCAAAAAAGAAAAGGAAAACCCAATGTTTTCTTCACCTACGTTTTGGGGGTGGCAATGTGGGGCAGCCAATGCCCCTTCCTGGTATTGTGCATCAAGCAATTCTGGGGTGACTTAGGGTTAAATTTCTAAAAACAGAATTGATTTCTGTGAGCATCCCACTCTGCCCCGGGCATTTTCTGGTTGGCTTGGAGGCCCAGACAGATGCATGCCGACTGCCTTCCAGCTGAGCCGAGGTGCTCACCCATCAGCTTGCAGGCAATGGCTGCGCACAGAAAACCACACACACGTACTCTCAGGTACAACTGAAGAGGTTTTCAAGGGTAATTTTGACTCTAGGCCTTTTCCCCTTAACTGCTGACTTTGGAACTTAATCCCCTGAGAAAAAAGCAACAGGAAGGGAGTGGACAGACCCCATCCTGCTTCTCTCCCAAACCTCAAGCATGTTTTCTGAACTCTGGTTAGACCACGTGAGTGCCCACAAGAGCCTGGGGCCAGCCGCAAGGGCCGTGGCCAGAAAGACACTCGAGGTTGAGCGGGAATCGAGGCGGCTGCACGCTCTGGGCCAAATCGAAGAGTCCGAGAGCCACCATGGGCGCCAAGGCCTGCCCACTGCCCTTCTCCGGCAGCGCCCGGCCGGATTCAGTCCCGAGACCCACGCGTGGGGCAAGATGAGAGGGCGGGACAAAGCACAGGAAGTGCCCTCCGGGTGCTTCTGCCCTTCGCTCCAGCTGCTCCTGGGGAAAGCTGCTCTGAAGGTCAAGAGCCAGCTCCCGGCCCGTGTCCCCCATGAGCAGGTGGAAAGGGGCCCTGTGTCTTCCCTGCAACTTTCGTTACACAAGTGAAATGATCTGTGTTCTCCCAGCATCTCTGCTGCTCTGGGAACATGGCTTTCCGGAGGGGCTAGACCTTCGAGGCTCAGTGACAAGGACAAAACCCCTTGGTGAGCCTGCAGCCCAGGGCTGTGGTGGGGTCTGAGGAGCTCCTACTGGTGATCCCCTCTGAGGCCAAGTCCCCGGCCCCTGCGGGTCAGAAGCATTGCCAAGTTCTAACCAGGGAGGGGAGGACCATGTCCCCAGGGGTTACCCTCTCAGCACTGCTGTTGCAGCTGCATTTCTGTCATCCTGACTCCTTGGGTGTGAAGCCCTCGGGGAGCCTGCACCTGGTGGGGCCCCAGAAGTGGGCACTGGTGGTGGTACTGCTGCCTCTGCCTGTGGACAGTGCTTGGTAGTCACGGCTGAGAATGTGCCCCTCCTGACTCGGGGTTCACGCTGCCCGTGGGAGGTGGCATCGAAGTGGCCCCACCCTCTGGGGAGCAGGGTCCTGGACTGCGTGTGCTAAAGGCATGGCATCTGAGGGTTGTTCATTGGGCCACTGGCATGAGGACTTCAGGGTCTGTCCTGTGAGCTATGAACCACTTTCACGGACCAAGGGACCGTTCAAAAACCACAGCCCATTGGCGACCGGGAGGGGTCAGGAGGCACGGGAACCCCAGTGCTGAGGCTGGCTGGCTCCTGGTGCACACTTCCCGGGTGCTGGGCACCACGGTTGGTCTGATCAGAATGGGCCAGGATGACTTCTCAGCAGGAAGCTGAGGCACAGAGAGGGAACGCAACCTCCTCACTGTCCCACGTGGACGCTGCGCCCACAGAGCCCCCCGCCACCTGCGTTATAAAGTGTCAGCTGCCAGGCGCTCTGTGCAGGCCCAGAACCCGAAGCCGATCGAGGTGGATCTACAGCTTGAAGCTCAGTGAGGGGCTGTGCTGAGCTCAGTGGGGACACCGAGCGGCCAGTTAAGCTGATGAGATCAAGACGGGAGGCGGCCCAAGCGTGGTGAGAGAGTAGTTGCCTGGGTTTTCTTATCGACCTGCCCTCTCTCTTTTCCCAGCGCAGAACGCCCCACCGCTGACGGAGAGCCTGCCTAACTGCATACACCAAGCAACGTAGACGAAACCCAAAAAGAGGTGGCAAAGTACAGGAGCAGAATTTTCAAATGGGAGCATGACAAGGCTGCAGTCCCCCGGGAAGGGTGCTGGGGCCCCTGGGAGAGCATGCAAATCCCCAGCGCCCCATCCCCCTCCTTCCCGCCCCAACCTGGAGCTCCAGCCTCACAGACCCAGAGCATCCCCGGGGGGGGAGGGTGTCCCCCAGGGGGCCCCCTTACGAAGTGGCGGGGGTCCGGCCCTTAAAAGAGCAGGAAATGGTGTCTGTGAGGATGGGCTTCAGGTTGTCAAGTTTTCTTTTATTCAAGTTAAGGAAACACACAGCTGGAAAACAAAAGGAGAGGCAGAAGATATAAATTACCTTTAACTTTGATTTCTCGGATCAAAGATCACAGTCATTCTGTTTCATAATATGTTTTGTATCCAGCTAAGGGGTGTGTCTATCAGCTCTGAAAGAGATTTGCAAAACCATTTTTGAGAAGAAGATAAAACGTCATCTTCGACCTCTACTATGCTTGCAACCCATGCTCATATCAGCCATTTAATGAGTATCTCATGAAAATCAGGGCCACGTGGGACCCAGGACAGAACGGAACCCTCTGCCCAAATCCGGTGTCATCTGAACATGGGTGCCAGAATGAACCCCAAACCAGGGCGACCGTCACGGACATGCGGGACTTTGTGGAAAGAAGTGGGGAGGTCGGAGCGCAGCCGCAGATTGTGGCGGCGTTTTGGTCTGATGGTTTAAGCGAGACACAGCAACCGTGCTGCTGCTTATGCCACGGAGCTTCACACCGTGGCCAGCGAATGCGATGCGATTTTAGAAGCGAGCTCTGCTGCAAAGAACATCAATTTCATGAGGGATCGACTCCCATGCAATCCTCCCTCAGGCTTTCATAGGTGCTAAAGTGGACCCCTGTTTTGTTCTTAGTGGTGATACAACCTCAGTGGGCATGCAAATTCCTAAGAATTCAGATTTTCTTCCTGTTGCTTTGGTTGGCAATTTTTTAAAAAAGTGACTTATTTTTATCGCCCCGCCCAATCAGAGCACCGAAGGCCCTTAAAAAGGAGCTGCGAGCAGTCGACTTTACAAACCATTCCATTATGTCACATTTTCATTTGAAAACCACAATAAACTGCCCCCTTTAGCTGTGTAACGCCTACCGCTTTCCAAACGTGTATTCGCGCCAGCCCCTTTCAATGGCCGAAGGACACGGCCAGGGTCCGTTTTGACTCCCTGGTTGAGAAACAGTTTGAGATGCACTTCCCCCGGGGAGTGACCCAGCCGTTGCTAGATGCCTGTTCACTAGCGTCATGAACTAAACCCGATGCTCTCTCAAGGAGAGGCGCTCGGTGAGATGTGAAGCTCCCCTGTGAGCATGACGCACTCAGCTCTTTCCTGCAGGGAGAGAGACCTGAACTCCCAGCTGCTGGGCTCTCATAGGTTTGTTCGGGGTTCATCACAGGCGGCTGCAGCCCAGGACAAAATAACCATCTTCCTGCCCGCCCTCCTCCGTAGCTGCTATAAACACAGTTTGGACCGGGCATCTCAGGCCGTCCCCTGAAGCACAAAGACCCACTCGCCAAAATTCCAGGTGCGTGTGGCCTAGGGCAGCTCGCTCACTGCCCTTCCCCACCTCTGCCGCACACTGGCTTGTCCCAAACCCACCGTTCAGGGCCTTAAAATATCGCCTATATCCTGACAATGGCCAAATCCATGTTTTCTAGCCCAGACCTCACACCTGAACTTCAGATTTAGACACCTAACTGCCCACAGGGCCTCTCAAATATGGCCCAAACGAAACTCCCGACTCACTCCCACCTCCAGGCCCCCCTCTAGAAAATAGCCCTGCTCTACTTACTTGTCCCCATTAGAGGAAACGTACTCCCTACTTCCGGTTGTTCAGGCCAATTTTGGTCACAGCCCACATCCCCTCCGTGTACAAATGCTTCTGGATCTGCCCTCAAAATGCACCCGGAAATGAAAACCTCCTGTGTCCACCATCCCATGTCCACCACCACACGGGTGCCCACCTCCCCGTCTCTGTCCAACAGCAGGTGGATCCCACTGGAGCTTAAGGGAGAGCCTTTGACTCAGTTGTTACTCCGAGAAAATCAGCTCCACGGTGCTGTCCTGGCCAAGACATTCTCACTTTGTCCATATGGACCCATTCAAGCAGCACTGAGCAGGTACCAGGGGCCGGCACCTTCCAAGGTCACACCCTGAGACCAGGGATTTGAACCCAGGTGGAACCCCAGGGACCAGGCTCTCCACACAGCTGGCCAGTACCTGGATGCTCTGAGGGGGAGTCTCAGAGGCTGGTCCCCAAGAAGGGAAGCCTACACTACCTCCACTCCCCACCCCTCTGCACCAGAGTTCAGAGAATTTACAAAGCATCTAACCCATCGGTTTGTTTGTGGCCTTTTGGGGTGCAGCTTCCTGTTTAGTCATGAAGTTTCACTCTTTAATTGTCTGTCTCTTGGCGGAAGACAAAGCAGCAAGAGCCAGAGAAAGGGCCCCTTTTAAGTCAACTAAGACCCAAAATTCAACTCGAATTTCAGCTCCAGACCCAGGCCACCAACCCTCCTTCTTCATAGGTGGGGTTGGTGGTGTGGTGCCCATTTCTCAGATCAATGTACTGAGGCAGAGAAAGATGGAGCAACTTGTCCATGAGCAGCCTCCTGGTACTGCAGAGCCGAGTCGGGCCCCAGCTCCACCACCCTCCAGTGTTTGAGTTACCGTATGCCCCCTGGGTGACAACCACAATCCCTCCCTAAGGCAGGGTTTAAGAGGGAGGCCTCGGCCCTAGAATCACTGCCCCATTCGTGGTGCTTCACGAAGCTGAAGACCTATAGCAGCCGTGGGCAAACTCTGGCCCGCGGGCCGGATCCGGCCTGTTTGAAATGAATAAAACTATTGAAAAAAAAGACCGTACCCTTTTATGTAATGATGTTTACTTTGAATTTATATTGGTTCACACAAACACTCCATCCATGCTTTTGTTCCGGCCCTCCGGTCCAGTTTAAGGACCCATTGTGGCCCTCGAGTCAAACAGTTTGCCCGCCCCTGACCTACAGAGTGAAGCTGCGTTTTCCCAAGCCCAGGCCTAAACCTGTGGCTCGGCCCGCTAGTCTGGGGATTCATTCAGGAGACAGGTGGGAAGAGGCTCACTGATTAATCAACACTGATAACCAACCTGAAAGCCTAAGAAACACGGACCCAAGAACCTGTCACCTTGACTAATCCTACAACCAGCCTGCAGCCGTTGAGAACACAGACAGGGATGCAGTTAGATGGAGAGGCCGGAGCGCATCTGTGTCATGGAGCGGACGGGAGTCAGAGACTCGTCTAAGGTGCTTTCCGCTCGATGGTCCTACAGTGGAAACCAGTCCCAACCAGGACAGAACATGCGACCGTCTCTTCCCCGGCCCACTTCCTCCATAGTCACACGGCGGCTCAGATCAAGGGAGGAACAATTTGGACTCTCTCCAAGCCACGCTGCCCCGCAAGGAAGGACTAGCCACCTGTGTAAGCACAGACCGGAGCCGAGCCTCCCCCGCTGCCCAGGCCTTTTCTCCAATTCAGCAGAATTTCTTCTGATGACATGCAGCTACGCGGCATCCGTCCGGACAGGCAAGCACACAGCTCTCAGGCCGCGACCACAGGCAGGAAAGCATTCTACACACACCCCTGCTTCCTTGTTCTTCAGCCATCTCTTCAGGCCTCGACCCCAAACCTCTGCCGGGAGGCCTCAGCCGCAAGCAAGTGCTGCAAAATAAGTTGCTTTTTTTTTTTTTTTTTTTAACAAAACAGAAACAAAAGAAAAGCAATTTTTACTACATCCAGTTGCCATTCTGGAAAGCAGCAGCGATCCAAACCCACAGAGTGGCCTGCGACCACAAATGAGATGATAAAATAAATACCTAATTGTTTGGGAAGCCGTCTTTCTCTCTGGGGGTTGGAGGAACGAGCCAGGCGTTTGCTCTGACATTTGAGTTGACGTCTCCTTGCTCAGGCGTGAAAGATGGCACTGAGGCGGGGAGGGCGGCGCGGCCGGCCAGGTGGGAGCTGGGGGAGCGGGAAGCACTTCTATCCCGAGCTGCTTCCCTCGCGTCACAGCGTCACTCACAGTGTCCTGGTGGCCTCCGGGAGGAGGTCAGCCCCCACCTGCTCACATGACCTTTCCTCCGAAAACCACCCTGGCCCCTGACGCTTGGTAAAGGTTCACTGGACGTGCACTGAATCGGCCGCACCCTCCCATAAATTCACCTTCCAGATCATTCTGTGTCCTTCCACATGTGTCCCGACCAGCTCAAGCCACAACCACACATTTCCTAAGGCCACCATGGGCCCGTCCTGCAAGGAAGCATCCGATCGTCACCCTCCCTGTCCCAACACTGCCCATCTGTCTGTGTATTGTCTTACGATTCCCCTGCTCCCCCGGGTTCCAGCCACGTCTGCCTCCTGCGAGGCCCTCGGGCATGAGCATTGACTGACCTGCAGACCGCCTGGGCGTGCAGGCCTGTCCCCACATGTACTTGGCAATGCCTCACTATGGGGCCCAGCCCTGGATAAGCCAGCCCACCCACCCGCCTGCCTGCCTGGGGGAGAGGGAGGGAAAGGTCAAGTGCAGGGCCAAGCACCCTCCACCTTCCTGTTCAGCCAAGAGCCTGTGGGGAATCAGCAAAGTAAATCAGGGTCCCCTGGGCCTCCTAGGTCAGAGAAGAGATTCCACCAGGCCTAACTAAGCAGGGACCAGGCCTCCTTGTAAGTTTCCCCAAGTGAGATTCACAGGTCAGACCCTGACACTTACTGCTTTCAACTCAGAGGCTGCCCTGAGTGACCAGCAAGGACTATATGTGAGTGACATTACACCAGGTGCCTCTGAGACACAGTATATCTCCCGGGACATGCAGACAGAGCCTAAACTCCTGACTCGTCCCCTTGACCAAAACTTTCATCTGTACAGTCCCTGCTGTGGACCAAATCGTGTGCCCCAGGTTGCTGTTTAAGCCCTAACCCCCAATGTGATGGTATTTGGATACCGGGCCTTTGGAGGGGGATTAGGGTTAGATCCGGCCACAAGGATGGGGCCCTGCTGATGGGATTAGTGCCCTTCTACGAAGAAGCACCCGAGAGCTGGCTTTATCTCTGCCATGTGAGGGCACAGCGGGAAGGTGTCCATTTGCAAAGGCTTCTCACCTGAACCCAACCACCTGCATCCTGATCTCGGACATCCAGCCTCCAGAACTGTGAGAAAATTAACCCTACTTTTGTGTCCATATCCAGCCTCAAATGCTGCCTGGGTTTCTCCAGCCAACAGCCCCTTCTCTGCCCTCCACTGAGCTCACAAACACAGCCTTTCTGAGCACAGTGGTGAGGGGCTCCCCCACCTTAGAGGGGGCAAAATTACAGGGAAATGCACTGTTGAGAGCCAGGCTGCTGGGATCCAAATCCCAGGCGGGCACATCCTGCTGTCGGGGAGAGCCCCGAGCCTCTCTGCACCTCCCCTGGCCAAGGTGGGCAATAACTGTCCCGGGCAATTTTAAAGAGGATGCCACCCATTTTAGAGGAAATCAATGAGACAACACATGACAGGTGCTTTCCACAGTGTCTGGCACATAGTAAGCAAAGCACATGCATTGAGGGGATGTGAGCCAATCACCGGAGCTTTTGCGCCTCAGTTTTCTCATCTGCAAAATGGCAATAACACCGAGCATCTCAGATGCAATGGATACAGGTGCAGCACTGCCCAGCTAACACAAACCGTACTCGCAGCTGCTCCTGTTCTCACAGTGAGTGTGTGTGCAGCCCATCACACAGAGAGCGCTTGGGTAACAGAGGAACGGATTGGACGGCCAGGCCACCCCTCTTCACTGCAGCACTTTCACCGTGGAGCTGTTCTGCATTTTCTGAGTGGGTGGGCCTGAGGTCGGCCGTGCTCTCGGGTGCGTTCTCACATCCTGCGGAGAGGGGCCCCTCCCGGCCACCCTGCCTGGTGCGCTGGCTGCCCTCTGAGTCACCGACACTCTGCAAACCAGGCCTCCGGAAGCCAGCCCAGGCAGCAGGCCTGCAGCCCCCAGCCCCCAGCACCCAGCACCCAGACATCTTACCAGGAAGACCTCAAGTTTACAAGAAAAATGTGCCACGCTGCGTTCCAAACTGTCCCCAGCTCTCGGGATGAGTAAACGTGGCAGTTCTGAGACGCTGGTTTCGAGTAAGAACTGAGGTGCTAACCGGGAGGAGGGCATGTGACTGGCAGGTGGGGAGGGCAGGGCAGCTTGCAGCCAACAAGGTGGCAAGAGGAGGTCGCCCGCTCTGAGCAGACCTCCAGGGACACACGGACAGGCCACACCCCCAAACGCAGCTTCCTGGGGTCTTAATCCAGCATCTTCCTCAAACCCTGCCCCCCGCCATTAGCGTTCAGGATTCAGAACTCCAAATCCGCATGCCACACGGCGCACTGAGGGGCCGAGAGAGCAGTGCCTGAGGGCAGGAGGCACAGAGCTACTCCCCAAGGCCCTGGTAGGGGACGCCCCTTGGAAGGACAGGAGGGAGGTCCAAGTCCATCTCCGAAGTTCCTAAAGGACGTGTGTCCAGGCTGATGAAGAGATGTTTAGTTGGCACACTCTACGCTGACACCTATATTATCTCATTGATGGCACATCGACAGTTCTGTCCACAAAGGCTTGGCATTAGATGGACCAGGGTGAACCCCCAAGATACACTAGTATAGACACAGCACCCAGTTACCATGGTGATGGGTCCTGGGTTTTGAGAGAGGTAGTGTGGCTCAGCTACAAGGATCCTTTATCACTGGCTTGTGATAGCCCAGCGAAGGCAGGAGGACCCTCATCTCTCACTCACTGCCAGCCCCTAGGACAGAGCCCAGCACATAGTAGGTGGCCAGTAAGAATTTCCTGGAGGGATGGCTGAGCGAATGGATGATGGCACAGGCACGGAGAGACTGAGTCACATACCCAGGTGGGGCAGCCACCAAGGAGCAGAGCCTGGTTCAGACCTACATGGCCAGGCTCTGGCTCCTTGAAGGTGGGAATTCTTTTGCCATTGTCATCTGGCAACCAAAACCTGCTTCTTTGCATGCCACTCGGAACAAAGACTAGTCCTTGGGAGAGCTAACTCGGCAGAGTTATAAAGTCAAAATCACCCATGTAGCGTGTGAGCGAACATGTGGATGAGATTCAAGAAGCAAAGAACAGGTTGGCCACCTTGGGACCACGAGCCAAGCCCGGGGCATGTACCTAAAAGGTGAGGTGGTGCCAGTGCCTCACGAGACTGCCAATAGAGCCAAGGCCGGGGTCCGGCGAGACATGGTGGCTCCCCCACCTCCAGAAGAAGAGGAACGTTCAAGTTCACTCTCTTCAAAACCACCAGCAACCTGTGTTTCGAGACCCAAGGGAACCCCCCCTTCCTGTAGTGCCCACCTGATCCGGGCGTGGGGCTTGGAGCTCTGGGGGCCACGCAGAGCACAGAGGCAGCCTCTCATCCTGGCCTCCACCGCTGGGGGCCTGTTGCATAGGGAAATCGGGTTATCCCAGAGGGTGACGGCGTGAGTGGCTGCGAGCCCACAGCTACCCACAGCAGGAGCCGGGGGCACCCGGGACGTCCATCTCAGGATTCCATTTGGATGGACCAGCCAGCGCCACCCACTGCTGGGACCCAGGGATCCCACTTGGCCTGGGAAAGGACACTCCTCTACGATGGAAGCTCATGTACTTCTCACTGTCCTCTAGACCTCCTCCCCAGCTCTTTTAAACAACACCAAGCATGCACACACCCCAGGGCCTTTGCACTTGCTGTTCTACCTAGATTGTTCTTCCCTTAAGTCTTGGCAAGACGCTTTCGTGGAGAGCTCCGCTCAGATGTCACCTCCTCTGGGGTGCTGCCCTCACTGGAACAGCAGGCCTCCACACACTACACAACCCACTGCAATCCATCCTGCAAGACGTGGGGTGTTGTAACACTGGCCTCAGGAGAGACGCTTCCGAGGGAAACAGCTGTCATGAGGGAGAAGCAAGGGCCTCTGAGCTTCTGGTCATGCTGTCACCTGCCTGCGTTCTTCTCTGACTCATGAAATCCTGGCTCCAAAGTCCCCCCCCCCCCACACACACACACCCTCCTGAGCACTGAGCACCAAGCACGGCACACGGCAGGATGCTGGGAGGCGAGGACTGTGGAACCTGGGCCCCTCAGCCTTGGTTTCCCACTCAGTTTGACTGAAAGGAGAAAGCGTTTCTCCATTTACGAGCATCTCTGTCCAGAGCCATTTCACACGCCAACTGGGATGTGGCTAGAAATTGCCCATGAGAAACCTTGGCAGGAGGCAGTTTTAAGAGTAGCATGTCCTCGGGCAGCCGGAGATGCTCAGAGATGGGAGGGTCTGCCTTTCCAACGAAGACCTCCTCAGCCCCACCCTGAGCACCACCCACTCAGCCGCCCAGCATCGAGGGGGATGGGCTGCAGGACCGTCGTGGCTCCTCAGCTGCATCCCGCCCACATGACAGTTGGTGGCAGGAATGACAGCCAGCCCCTGTGAGAGGCGGCTCTATCTACATTTCTGTTACGAAAAATGACCTCCTGCAGGTTCTAGAAAAACCCACAGAAACTCAGTGCCATACAATGTCCATTTCCTCCTATTTGAGAGAGAGATCCGGCGACCCGAAGTGGAGGTAAAGATTCCATGCCCTCCTGTGGGGCCGGGGAGCTGACGCTAACGGGTCCCCAGAAAAGCAAAAAGCTGAGATCATCCGAGACACGTCTGGGGACCCACAAGCTGGTGACCACGCCGACCAGAGATCGAGAATAGCTGCAGAGCTGCTGGGATTGAGAACTGTTGCCGGGGACAGAAAAGCTCATCTGTAGGACGAAGCCGAGAGACCGGAAGCGGCTCCCAGGCCTGTGGAAGTGACATTCCCAGCACCGCTGGGTTACAGGCCCGCGGGGAGAGGACGGACCTCCCGCTAGATGGCCCGGGGCCGCGCGTGAGCTGCACGGAAAACAATGAAACTAGAGCCTTCACGCAAGCTGGACAGACACATCAGCCCCAGGAGGATCCAAGTCTCCGTGGGGAAGGTGAGACTGAAGTATTTGGAAGACGATACAGGAGACGCTCTTTATAACATCGGGGCAGAAACAGACTTCCTGAACCACCACGTCAGGCTCGAGGACATCACATCACCAGGAGGGACCGTGAACGTGCAGATGGCTGGGCCCCGCCCTGACATTGCTGCTTCAGAAGGTACCATTCACACACGAGCTGCGCAGAACAATGACAACATCTCCCAGCATCCAATGTGGGAGCACGGAGAGCCAGGCAGTGGCTTCTGGGCTGCTGATGGGAGTGTAAACAGGCGCATCCACTTCGGGAGACAATTTGTATTGTCTACGAAATGGCGCCTGTGTACGCCCAGTGACCAAGCAATTCCCCCTGTAGGTCCAACCCTACAGGAACTTCTCTGTGTGCATCACCAGGAGACAGAGAAAGAAGCTTCTCGAAAGCACTGTCTGTCACAGCAAAGGGGAAAGACCCAGAAACAGCCAGCACCTGGCAATTTACCTGGCTGGCTGCAGATGCTGGTAAGTGCTGCCGGCGGCTGGCGGGTACGGAGCACTTGCTCTATGCCAGGTTTTGTCCTGGGAACTGCATACATTAACACCCCCATGTTCACAGGCTCATGAGTAGGTGCTATTCTTTTTATTCCCATTCTGCAGTCCAGTAAACCAAGGCTCAGGGAGCTGCAGGGACTTGCTCAGAGTCACACAGCCAGCAGGTGGCTGAGCCAGGATTTAAATGCAGCCAGCGAGTCCAGGGTGCAGACTTAAAACCACTCTTCCTGCTCTACTGCCTTGCCAATCAATGCTGGTAAAGACAGAAGCTTTTTGGCCTAAAATGGTCAGAGTTAAACACTGAAGTTCAAGGAGAAGCTGATTAGGCCAATGGCTGTTCCTCTGTGCGTAACACACACACACACACACACACACACACACACACACGGACACACACGGACACACACACACACGCGCGGCCACATTGCAACCACAATGCAAGTTACTAAATCAATGTTCTGTCTTGTTTTCTGCCTGGCACATAGTAGGCACTCAGCAAATGTGGTGAGTGGAACTGACTGAAGTGCAAGAAATTGGGGTCAGGATGCCAAACTTTAACAACACAGAAAAGAGAGCTGCCAAGTCTGTGTGACAACAGCCCATACCCTTTCTCCCTAAAGGACCTGCTGGCAGGAACTTTTCCTCTTGGAATTCAAAGCACCCCGAGGAGGGACCCCAACCTTATCAGCCCCTCCCCTTCCAACGGGGTTACCTCAAACAGGTGCCTTCCTTCCTGCCCCTCTGCCAACACCAGCCACACAGAGGGACCTGAGAGGCATAGAGCTCCCCGGGGCTGTCTCTAGAGCAGTGGTTCTCAGCTTGTCTGCACATTAGAATCACCTGGGAATCTTGTTAAAATCCTGATTTCTGGGCCTCATCCTCCGGAAATTCTGTTTCTTTGTTATGGGGTGGGGCCACAACATTAGTAACAAAGAAACAGAATTTCCAGAGGATGAGGCCCAGAAATCAGGATTTTAAAAAGATTCCCAGGCCTTAACAGGTTTGGCTCAGCGGATAGAGCATCGGTCTGAGGACTGAAGGGTCCCAGGTTCGATTCCGGTCAAGGGCATGTATCTTGGTTGCGGGCACATCCCCAGTGGGGAGTGTGCAGGAGGCAGCTGATTGATGTTTCTCTCTCATCAATGTTTCTAACTCTCTATCCCTCTCCCTTCCTCTCTGTAAAAAATCAATAAAATATATTTTTTAAAAAAAAATAAAAAGGTTCCCAGGTAATTCTAATGTGCAGCCAAGGTTGAGAACCACTGCTCTAGAGGCTGAGTCTAGGAATCTCTTCAGGGTAGGCCTGGCCACAGTCAGGCACAGAGCTCTCTTGGGGTGAACCCCGGGACCCGAGCTCTGGCATCAAACAGCTGGGGGATCGGATTGGGGAGGGCCATGACCAAAGGGTGACAACTGCCAAAGGGGCGACAGTGCATCCCCAGAACCCTCTCCCTAATGAGAGCTGGGAGCCAGCGTGGAGGAGCGGGCAGCCCTTTCTCTGAAAGGAGTCGGGGTGGGCAGGAGGAGGGCGTGCCAGCTCCTGGCTGAGGCCTGACTCTCTCAGAAGCCTGGCAGCTTGGAAAACACAGGGCGGGTTGTGTTCTCCGCCCCCCAGAAACGCCTGGACCACAGCAGGAGGGAGACCCCGCTGGCAAGGCCTGGGATGCAAACACTGTGCTGTTTACAGAGGGAAGCTGGCCAGCTCACCAGCTCGGTGCCCACTCCCAGGAGTCCCCAGCCTCCACCGCTCTCCGCGGGCCGGGCCCACAGGGACTCTGCCTTCAGGAGCAGCAGGGAGCTGGAAGGCAGCAGCCAGAACAGGGGCAGCAGGGGCGGGGGGGGGGGGCGGGGGGGGGTGCCAGCTGTGGCCTGAAAAGGGGAAGCAAGCTCGCAGGTCTCCCTGCAAAAGGAGACTTCTGGGTCCAAGGTGAGCCCGCGCCAAGCACAACAGAATGACAGGGAGGAGGAGGAGAAGCAGAACGAAGCCCCAGAGCAGCGGAGCGCTGCCCTGCTCCCCGGCAGCCTGCTCCTGGGCTTGCACAACCGTTTCCATGGCGCTTGGTTTTGCTGTCACAACAACCTCAGGATGGCCGGGCGCGGGGCAGTGCTGCTGGCTGGCGGCGAGGAATTGATTTTTCTAGTGGCCCCGTGGCCAGCGCGTTTTTTGAGGGCCCACCCCAGCCCGGTCTTCGGCTTCGGCCTCCAGCCTGAGGCCTGGAGAGCATGGCCTTGAGAGGGAGCCTCCCGCACCCTTCAGATGGGGATGCGTCCTTCCTTGACGCTGTCCCTGTGACCCCGCAAAGTCCCTGCGGACATTTAAAGTGCCCAGCACTTTCACTTTTGGAAACTCCAGATCGTGCCAAGCAGTTCGCAGGCCCCACTGCTCACAGTAAATGTCATCTAAATGTTGCTATCAAGGTTGAAGGGACTGGCTGACGTTTATGTTTATAGGCGTTTCGTTAAACACTATCACCTCAATTTTGCAATTCTCTTCCTGGAGTTAGCAGTTTATCCCCGCACCCCCACACCCTTACCCTGTGTCTCTCAAGCGTTTTTCCAGGCCGTTTGAAAAGCTCACAGTCCTAGATCCTAAAGCTGACCTGCTGAGGCCTGAATTCTAGGCCCAGGATGCAGGCGGTCTCTTTAGGTTTAGTATGTTATCAAACCTTGCTAGTAGGCGCTACAGGGTATTACTTATACTCTTGAACTCCCTCCTCCAAAAAAACCAACCAACAAACAAAAACAAAAATCCACAAACAAAACAGAACAGAACAAAAAACGACATAAATAACATCTACAATTTTACTCACTGGCTGTGTGACTTTTGGCTAGTTACTTAACCTCTCTGGGCTACAGTTTCCTCATCTGTAAAATGGTAATAACAACAGTACTTGCCTCGTGGGGCTGTTATGGGGATTAAATGAGTTAAAACAGCGAAGTCTTAGGAGAGTGCCACCTAAGTATTAGCTATTATTCTTGTTAAAAATCATTATTGATGTCCTGTGATGATGAATAGTTTTAGCTTATTTAAACCCCAGGCGGAATATGATCTGCATTTCATCCTTAGATAGTCATGCAAACCCACAAAGCGTTGGTGAGCATCTTGTGTGCAGGGAGCCGCACCAGGCTTTGAGCAAAGGGGGACATGGGCACATGTTGGCAAGAGCCTACTATGTGCAAAGTCAGCCCAGGGGCACAGGCGGCACAGACGAGTCAGAGACATCAGTCCTTGTCCCAGAGAGTTGAACTTGAAGCAGGGGAGGAAAAAAATAGATAGAAACACCTGAAAGGCGTATGTGAGAAACGACCACTTTGAAAAAGCACATGTCCAGCCCTCAGAGGAGGAGAAAGGCCCTCTGGCTGCAGAGAGCAGAGAGCTTGTCAGAGCCTCGGAACGCTGGTCCGATTTCAAACGGCATGAGAGGGAGAGGATGGCGCTCCAGGTGCGGGTGGAGGCAAAGGCTCAGAGGCAAGACAACCTCCGCACAGCTGCACGTCACTCTCCTTTCCCAGCGGGGAGGGGTGGGAAAAGACAATCACATCCACATGGTGGGAGACACAGCCCGAAGCAGGAATAAAAGCTTTTTCCCTAAATTCTCATTTTTTTATACTAGCCTCTATGGCCATTTCGAGGATCTGAAACATGTCCTTTCAAAAAAAAATTATTTTAAATAATATGTGCATATGGCAAAGAAGCAAAGAAAATTTAAAAAGTATAGAAACACAGAAACACAGACAGGAGAAGGAACCCTTCCACTCCTGTACACAGCTGCTCAGGACTCCCTTGTGTGGCTGTGCTTTATGAACATTTAGGTTGCTGCTGGTACAAACAAGACTGCGATCCACATCCCACACGCCACACTCAGGGGGTGCCTGGATGGCCAGCCAGGGTTCTGAGCAGAGAGCCTCAGCCTGGAACTGGTGAGAAGATACTGAATAAACGTCACATCCCAAATGTGGAGACAGACATTTCCTCGGCCCTGGACAGATGCAGATGACGCCAAGGAAGGGTAAAGCTGACTGGCGCTCTCTGTGGTGAGCTTGCTATGTGGCTGACTCTGTTAGACACACTTTCCAGGTACCATTTCATTTCAACCTGAAGCACTGCTATTCTCCCCATTTTACAGGTGGAGAAACTGAGGTCACAGACATTAAGTAACTTGCCTAAGGCCAGGCCCCAAGTTCCTTAGGCAGCTGTACAGAGAAGGGAGATGGGGAGAGAGCAGTGGGACTAGGAGTCTGTGGTAGCACCAGCTGAATCTGAGATTCCTGGGGGCAACCAGAGGGGGCTTCAGGAGTGAAAACCCATTTTCTGGAGTCTCATCAGACAGAAGGGGTGAAAGGGCCCAAAATAAGTGCTCCGTTCTGTTTATGTTCACATCTAGATCACCTTCTCCCACACAGGCCTCTAACAGCTCAGCCTGCGGGCCTCCAGCTCTGGGACCCGAGGCAGACACTCCCTCTCAGCCTGACGTTATGGCTGTGACTCGGGGATGATAGTCTCTGCCTCCCGAAGGTGCTCATTAAGGGGGAGGGACTGTTGTTATGTTATAATTAGTTCCCGCACTTGCTGGCCTGGCAAACATACCCCCTACACTGCAACCTTCCACCTGCTGGCAGCTTCCCTTCCCTCCCGGAATCCAATCCAAACCTCTCGCGGTGGCCTGTGAGGCCTCCGTGGTCTGGCCTGCCCTCAAAACCTCCCTGCCACTCACTCCTGGTCACACTCTCAGCGACACCAGACCTCGCTCTGTCCCTTCACACAGGCTTCTTCTCAGCTCTGGCCTTTTGCACATGCTGTTCCCTCTGCCTGGAATTCCCTCCTCTACCTCCTCCTTCAGGTCTCAGATCCAGGTGACCTCCCCTACCATCACCTTGTTTATTTTATTCAGCCCATCTGGAATTCTTATCATGTATTGGTTGACTCCTGATTAACTTTTCCCCCTAAAGAGCTTTGTCATGGGAGGGGCCTCAACTACAGGATTCACTGCTGTGTCCCAGCACCTGGCACGAAGCCCAGCGCACAGTAGGTGCACAGTGAATATCTGTTCTAAGAAGGAATGTGTGAACCGGCACCAGGTGATTCGAAGCAAACCAGGAAGGCAAGGTGTCCAAAAAGGAAGTCCCCCGAAGCAAGCAGCTCGCCGAGGCCACGCTCAAGGAGGCCGCACCCACACCGCCAGCCCTCCCGTGTTTGTGGGGCAGCTGACAACCTATGGGTCGCTTTGCACAAGCGCCTCACCCCAGGCCACCAGCAAGGAGCAGGCAACTTGAGGCTCCAAGTCCAGCTTCCTTTGACAACGACACATGGACATCTTTTAACTCCAAAGCCTCTGTCTGGGACACTCGCCAGGGAATACGCTGTGCACAGCAAGAAACTAGCTTCCGGTGGCTTCACACGTGCAGAGAGTTCTAAGAATTCTCCAGTGTACAAATCACAGGCCTTTTTCTGGAGTGGACACCTGCCCCACCCCCCGGAAATCATCTAATTCAGTCAACACTCAATGTTATAAAGCTGTTGTTCTCACCAGAATCAGGCACCAAGTCCTTCAGAACAGTGGTTCTTAACCGGTGCCAGTAGCACCTTCCCCCCAGGAGACAGTTGGTGATATCTGGAGACAAATCTGGTTGTCGAAACTGGGGTGAGGGTGCTACTGGCATCTAGCAGGTGGGGAGGCCAGAGATGCTGCTAAACATCCTACGGTGCACAGCACAGCCTGCGTGACAGAACTCTCCGGCCCCAAATGTCAATTGTGCTGCGGCTGAGAAACCCTGCTTCAGGCAAAGGTAATAAGAAAATGTGTGGGTTTCCTGAACTGAACCTGAATTTGAGGAGAATCAGCAATAACTGACCCCTTAAGGCCATATATATATATTTAGCTGCTTGTTTGGTAAGCTAGGAGGCAAGCTCCATGACAGCAGGGACCTCACCTGTTTCATGTACCACTGTGTCCCCAGGACCTAAAACTTATACTTGGCACTTGGGATGCACTGGACAAATATTTGTGAGATAAAGAAACTCCTACAAATATTAAAGAATACAAAATGCCAATCTCCTTTTGGGCTATTTTCCCATTATGATCATGCTTCCTATGCAGAGACTCAAATCCATTCTCCCTGTCTCCCATGAGAACAGGTTTTTAGTCTACACACTGTTGGGTAATGTACATATATAAACTACATTTCCCAGCCTCCTTTGCAGCTCAGTGTGATCACATGACAAGGTTCTGGCCAATGGGGTATCAGATGATGAGATATGTGTGATTATACCCTTATAGGGCAGCGGCAAGCCCTCCTTCCTCCTGTCCAGGAGCCAATCTGGACAGTGCAGATGAAGGCGCCATCTGCACTTCTGGTGGAACGATAAGACAGAAAGAGCCTCGTCTTGGCACCATGGGGCCAGTATACCAGACCTGGACTCTTATGCCTATACTGTTAAATAAGAAATAAATCACCTCTCTTGTGTAAGATACTGTTACTCTGGGTTTCAGTTAGAGCAGCCCCCTACATCTTAACACGTAACTCCCCCCTGCTCTGCGAACTCCAACCATTGTTAAATCACACTTAAAGATTCCTTGATGATACGAATACACATTTAGAATTATTTCTCCCTGAAGCCTCCAAATATCTAAGTGCATTGCTAAGCCAGTGGAAAGAAAGAGGAAGTCATTGAATTTAGATTCAACCCATGATAAGGACAAAAGGAACTATAAACAAAAGTCCATTAAAATCTTAAAACATCAATTATGCTTAGGTCTATGAGTTCATAATGGCACCAACAAAATAAAAACCCTGATTGATCACCATTGGGGGATGTCAATGAACCAGCACATTATTTTAAAAACTGGTAAATAAAGAGAAAGAATCAAGTATTCATTCTGCTTTTTCTATATGAATTCTGCCATTGTTGGTGAAGGGAAGTCTCTCTTTATAGAAGTTTTCCAGCTAGCAAAAGAGGAAGGGAAGATAGAATTAGAATAGAATATCACCATTTTGCAATTAATGCACCATTGAATTAATGGAACTAGGCACTGACTGTGAACAGACATCACCCAGAGAGGTAGCCTGACGCCATGTGCTACCTGACAGGGGACGCCACCACCTGTGAAGCAGTCTGGCCCAAACGCTGAGTCTGAGATAGTTAAGCCTCTAGACCAGCAATCTTCAACCTTTCTCATCTCACGGCACACATAGACTAATTACTAAAACTCTGTGGCACACACACACACACACACAAAACCCAGTACATTTTTTGCTGATCTGACAAAAAATAGGTATAATTTTGATTCATTCACACCAGATGACTATTATTGGGTTGGCTGTTGTCATTTTTGTATTTGACAATCTAAGGGAAAAGAGGTCAGTGCCCCTGACTAAATACACAGGTATTGCACGTTTTAAAAATTCTTGTGGCACACGGGGTGAAAATCACTGCTCGGGAATCCACTGCCAGTTTACAGGACACACACAGAGGACCACGGCCAACCTCATTATGGGACGAAGTGGTAAAAGCCAGCGTGAGGAATTTTACAGGATAAACAACCTGGTTTCTTCAACACATAAACTGCAAAATGACCTCAATAATGATGAAACAAAAGAAAGGTTACGCTGCTTAATCCAGAGGGCGCACCTCCAGGTTAAAACAAACTCAGAAACCAAGGCATCTATGTGTAATGTGTAGGCCTGGTCTGAATCCCAATTCAAACGCTAAGATAGTAAGAATAAAACAAAGAAGAAAAAGTCTTGAATATATGGATGAGACAATCATACATGGGAGTTCAAACTGGATATCTCATGGGTAGTTTAAATACTGAATATTTCTTGATATTAAAGAATTTTAATTAAGTTTCACGCATGCTCATTGTATTACAGTATTTTCAGAATCCCTCTTTTCAGAGATATAAACTATCTTACACATGAAATGTCATTTTTGATAGCTAAGATTTTGGATGTCTAGGATTTGCTTCGAAATATGACTGAAACGGAGGTGACAGATGATGTGGGTATAGAAAAAGCGAGATTGGCCATGAGTTGGCAACAGTTGAAACTGGGTGGTGGGCACATGGGTACATTGTGCTTCTATTTATATATATATTTTCAAAATATTTCACAGTAAAAGGTTTTATCAATCTTACTCCTGGCCCCAAGGAGTGGGGAGGAAGGAAGGTAGAAGGAGATAGTACTTCCAAAGCTCCCACTGTGTGCCTGGTGCTGGCTTAGACGGCTCGGATCTGAGTGACACTTCCAGGAGAGGTCACAAATGCTGATGCCTAACAGGTCCAGATAGAAACCCTGACTGTGTGAGGTCAGCCAAGTACAAGGGGAACGACAGTGTGAGCACGATGGTAAGTAACAACGGACACACCATCCATCTCGGAGGCCAGAGGGAGTGTGGGGACAAGGCCAAGTACGTGCTCGGCCTGAAGGAAGCGGTTTCTACTCAGGACCGGCCCTGACTTTGACTCCTGGTGGCCTCTAGGCAGAACGTGGGCCCCAAGACAGCCAGATCCTTGCATTTTCCAAGGAAAGCCGGAAATCTGTATTTTTATGTGCGATCTCTTGGTTTTTAAACATTGGCACCTAATCCAAATATTTTTGAAAATAATGTGTGGGCCAAACTAAATATCTGCAGGCTAAACGCAGCCGATGGAACACCCACTGGCCACCCCTGCTCCAAGCACTGAGGCCGACCACAACTCAATCCATCTGTAAGAAGCGGGGAGGGTGCATTAATCAACTTGAGGTCAATTCTTTTTTAGGCATCCAATAAAGGCGAGGATTCAAAAGGCACCACCAACTTCCAGCAATCTACAAGAACCGGCTGCTGAACATTTCAAACGAGTCCTCCACGTCGCTGGCTTATGCAACAGAACCTCCACTCTGTCTAGAGTTTTGGAAACCAATCCCGGGACGGTGGAACTAACGGGCTTCAGATGAAACCCAGTTGTTGGTGTGCAGAATGCCTGGGACTGAAGTCCACCCCTCCTGCAACAGACGACGCCATCATAAAGCCCGTTGTAAAATGGCCGGGGAGCCTCCACTCCGGTGCCTGGCCACAGATCCGATTTCACGGCAGTTTAAAGGGATGAGGCAGATGTCCCCCTGAAACCTGAAGGACTCCTTCAAATCCCAGTCTCATTTACCTCTGGCTTCGCCCAGAGAAAGACTTGACATCCCGGATGGGCAAAACAGCCCCAGCCAGCCGTCACAGACGCAGCCTGCAGCCTCCACTCAGCCAGATGCCAGGTCAGTAACACATTAAAGAGGTGTCAAGAATGCAGGGAGAAGAGCCAGAGAAATGGTTTCATCATTCCCCAAGAACAAAGCCCCTCTTTTTTTTTTTTTTTCTGAAAAGGTAGAAAGTAAAAGAAAATCCATTCTAAAAATCAAGTTAACTAGGTCCAGGGCAAGAAAAGTCCCAAACAATACTCAAAGGTGACAAAATGCATCCAAATCGCAGCTCTACGGAAGAGAATTAGACCAGGACTATTTCATAAAAGATGGATTTTTTTTTTCTGGAAAAATAAAGCTTCACTGTTTATCCAAAATGGGTTTATGGATGGGGGAGAAGGTCGGGAGCACCGAGGACAATCTGTGGTGAAGTAAGGCAGGTCGGACTCACTGTCCGCCATCTACCTCGTCGCTTCAAATGACTAAACTGCCTTCCCCACTCTCCTTTCCTAAAGAGGAAAGCATTACAGCTAGAGTCGATATTGGGAAGTTATGCATTTTTTTACGTAACTTTGGGTCAATTCTTCTGTAGGAAGTCCTGTGGGTCATGGCCGGGATGAGTGAGGACCCGTCACAATTACAGTCCTGCACCCACTTGCGCGTCACCCTGAACGAGCAATGTCTCCGGCTCATCCGGGTGGCTCAGTAAGGAAGGGAGTGGCAGCACGTCTGCGCTCTGTGCTTGTAAGAATGAAAGTACAGAAGGGCCTTTAAGGAAGGCCTGGATGCTGACCGACCCTGGATCTTCCCCCTATTCCTTCACAAGATACTCACTTGTCACCACAAGAGAACAACCTCATGGGGGGGGGGGGGGGGGGCGGGGGCATTGAATGCAGCGCACATGACTCAGAAGAGTTAAAAGCACAGGTTTCGGTGCCTGACTGTGGGGCCATCAGATGACACCATGTGATGTCTTTCTGGATCCTCTTTATGGGCCCTGCCTGCTCTTTGTGGCTCAGATGCTGCTCTGGAATGAGGGCTGAGTGGACAGCAAGTCTGAGAATGGACTTTCTTGTGGTTTGGTAGCTTCTGACCTCAAAATGCAAGAGCGCATTCCTTCGGAAACATCTGCTTTGCAGAGTTTGAAAAGATGGCTGAGCATTTATGGGTCTGGAGTCAGCTGGAAGGGGCGCCTTTCGGTTACATAAGCCAGCAGCCAGAGCACGAGCGCGTGGGAGGGAGGGCAGCTGCGCGGCACAGCTAGAAAGCGAGGCTCTTCCAAGAGTTTGGGCAAAAGAAAGACGCCCCTGGAGAGGGATCGGTGTCCTGACGGCCACTCCTGGGAGAGGGACAAGGACCGGCTATGAGGCCAGTGAAGTCATCTTCAAGCAGTAGCTCTTGCAAATTCCATGGGCTCCTCTCTAGGCAAGCAGTTTTCTGGACTTTGAATTTTCTGGTGAGACTCTAAATACCCTTTGCTGAATTAACAAAACACAGCCCCGCAGGGTAATAAGGACAGAAGCTGAGAGCCAGCCTCGGGCTCTTCAAAGCCCAGCTCTGCCAGGCATCTGCTCACAAGTGCCTACAGCAGCTCTACGGCGTGCATTCACAAGAGGGGGTACAGGCATTTAAATATATAAAATAAATATCAAAAATATAAGTCTTTGTTTTACGATGGTTGCAAATATTAAAAAATTTCTATATGTGACACGGCACCAGAGTTAAGTTAGGGTTTTTCAAAATGCTGACACACCGAGCTCAAAAGGTTCGCCATCACTGGCCTAGACTCTGCTGGTGCCCACGGAAGGCAGCCCTGTGCCTGGAACATGGCATTGGCAGTTTCCGGCGCACCGCACATCCCCACGCTACAATGCCCATACCTGGCTCTCCAGCTGCCCACGGCCTCTGGGCCACTGAGCCAGGCAACCATTTCTCTCGGTTCTCAGCACAGTAGAGAATCCCTGAGTTTCACCCTATATAGCTAGGGAGGCTGCCAGGAGGCTGAGCCACATAGAGCCCATGTGGCTGCGGGCACACGTGGCCGTCAGCAGCAGCCAGGCTGTATTGGGCTCTGCACGCCTCACCAAACAGGAGCTGCTTTGCCACCAGCTTGCCGTGGGCACTGAGCGGCCCCAGTGAAAGATTCCTGACCCACCGAACAAAGCCTGCTGGTCCCAGAATGCTCTCCCCTCCTCGGTTCCCTTCCCGCTTCCTGCGCGTTGGAGGGTGCGTCCTTCTGTCCTTTCTTCCCTGGCCTGTTTCTCACGCATGAGCACATCCAGCTTCTGGGCAAAGAGCCTTTTCAGAGGGCACCCTTGGTCCCTCTGCCAAGAGCACAACCAGCGACACTTGGGCCACTGGTCCAAGATCTGTCAGGGGACACACTCGCTGCACGTCCCAGCGGTCCCTGGGCCAAGGCGTCATCTCCCTCATGCCGGTTCACATCCCACGGGGCTGCAAGGAAGTGTGGGAGGGAGCGGGGCCTGTGCTCTGGGGCGTTGCCCTATATTCATGCCCACATGGAAGACACAGAGCATGAAGGGGTGTGGTCCCCACCTCCAAAGGCCAGAAAAGCCAATTTTTTAATTCTCCTATAAAAATATATTTTGCCCTAACCTGTTTGGCCCAGTGGATAGAGCCTCGGCCTGTGGACTCAAGGGTCCCAGGTTCGATTCCGGTCAAGGGCATGCACCTTGGTTGCAGTTGCGGGCACATACCCAGTGGGGGGTATGCAGGAGGCAGCTGATTGATGTTACTCTCTCATCGATGTTTCTAACTCTCTATCCCTCTCCCTTCCTCTGTGTAAAAAAATCAAAATATATAAATATATATATATATATATTTAAAATTTTTGAGCCACATCCTTTAAGAAGTCAATGAAATTCATAAGCAAATACATATAGTAGCCAGCATGTATCAAGGATTACTGTGTGCCAAGCACTGTTCTAAGCATACAACATAGTCACTCACTTCACGCTCTTCGCAGCCCCTGAGGGAGGAGCTAAATCACCTCCCCTGTACAGATGGTGAAGTGGAGGCACAGCAAGGCGAGTCACCTGCCCAGTGTCACGGGGGGGGGGGGGGGGGGGGGTTGACACTTCATGCCAGTCTGTCATGTCTTAGGGACACGTGATGAGAAAATACTGAGAACGGAGGCAAGGGGAAGATCAATACAAGACCAAAGAGGAAAAGAGAGCTCGCATCGGGCCAGGCCCCTGCACTGCCCGTGTTATATGCCGAGGTCGGGACCTCTGCTCTGAGTCCCTGCCGGCCCCAGGCAGCCAGCCACCTCCATGGGACTTCCCGGTGGTGTGGTCAGCCCTTCCCCCTGCGCCCAGGGGCCTCTTCCAGGGATGGAGAGCTCTCCACGGCCGCCCACCTTCCCTGGGCACTCATGGTGTCATCTACCCTCTGGTTCTGTCACTGGCGGGAAGAACACGGCATCGGGGAAGGGAAACGGACTGCTCTGACTCCAAGGTGAACAGATGCCTCTTCGCTGCCTGAAAGCCAGCCCTGGGAGCCCAGGAGCAGCCCTTCTCTGGGGCGCTTCCCTACTTACTTTTCACAGAGTGTCCTGTCCAATAAGAATGCTCAGTCTTGCCTGGCCAGAGTGCTCAGTTGGCTGAGCATCATCCTGTGCACTGAAGGGTTGCCAGTTCAATCCCCGGTCAGGGCACATATGGAAGGCAGCAATGTTCCTCCCTCCCCCCCCCCTCTTCCCTTCTCTAAGCATATCCTTGGGTGAGGGTTAAAATAATAATTTTAAAAGCCCAAAGTCTTTAAATGGCCAAAATAAAGGTCAAGTCCAGAGAAGGTGCCACGAGAAACGTGAAGAGAAGTAGGGCTCTTAAGGTCATCATGGTATTAACCGTGGAACATCTTTGAGGAGCCTTATGTCCTTGGCTGGCAACTCCAAGTTCAGACCTGAATGCACCTTTGGCAGTTTGAGTATCTGAGCAGGAGGTACAGTTTTCATGGGTGAGAAGACAGGGGCCCAGGGAGGTTAGGTAGGTGGCCCAAGCAAGGGTTAGAGCAACTCGTACCCAAACGGCTTGCTGCCCCCTGAGTCTGCTGCCCGGATCCCCGTAACGAGGCACGTTCCTCAGACATGAGGGCAGGTCCCACGGTCAGGAGATATAAAATGAACTACACTTAAAGCCACATGGCACGACTCCCAGGCACTGCCGTGGGTACACACGCTGGCACCATGACGCCTGGCCTTCCGTGTGGGCACCAAAGGAAGAGTTCACGGTACTCACAGAAGTTTTATTCATAAAACTGGAAACAACCCAATTGTCCACTAACAGGAATGAATGTGGAGATTGTAGGGTGTTCCCTCAATGGAATCATCCACGACAATGAAATGGATGAACCTCAATGACGCCTGACAGTATCGCCGGGTCACACAGCTCGTGGTGGACGGAGGAGCTTCCTGCGTGACCTCTGTGTGTGCACGAAGGCAAAGAGACTCTCGGGGGTGAGCAGGCAGGATGTGGCCTCGTCCGTGAGGGGGGCAGAGGGGATCTAAGGGCAGGGCGGACTTCTTGGTGCTAACAACATTCTACGTCATGTGTGGTCCAGGGGGTAATTATGTGGTCGCCCACCTGGTGAAATTCAGAGTATCCTATTGATTTCTGAATATGCATATATTTTAATATTTAAATAAAGAGAAAATATTCAAATTTGTTCAATGTAGTTCAGTGACTAATTTTTAAGAAGTTCATTTAAGGAATTGAGAAGATTTTTTTTAAAAAAATACAGACAGGTATTTGCTCTTCCTACACATATAAACACACACACACACACACACACACACACACACTCCCTCTGCCATGCTTACACGTCACTGGCAGAGGCTCAGGCTGTCACTGAGACCACATCCTTCTCCCCAAGACATTTCCAGGAAGGAACTGAGGGTGTCCTTTGAGTCCCAGGCCTCCCCCCTCTCCCTTGTCCGTGTCTGTCTCGAGGCTTCTGGTGTGAGCTCGCTACTCCAGAGCCTGTGGTGAGATGGCCCGATACCTGAGAACCCTGCTTCTTTAGAGGATGTGGCACCAGCAGCACCACCAGGAGTACCACTGGGTCCCCTGTTCCTCAGGGCCCTGCACAGCACAAACCCTCCTACCTGCTCCATCGAGGCACCTGGGCAGTCAACAGCACAGCTGCCCTTAGTTCTGGGTGACAGGGTGGCAAGAACTCCCTGTGGGTGGACCCACGGTGGCAACTGCAGTGACATCTGGAATGGCCACGTTAGTGAAAGGGTGCGCCGCCCCTTGTAGAATGCACCGCCCTCCAGCATAGTCCCGGGCAGGACTCAAGCTGCCCACCTGGCTTAGTGTAGAATGAAATAAATCCCTTCTTTCCCAAGTCTTGCCTCCCTAGAGACCATTTTCCAAATGCAGCCAGAGCAATCTTTACAAAGGGTAAATCAAATCACATGGTGCTGCAGCCCAAAACCCGCCAACGCTAGCACACTCCTCTGACCTCCTAGCCTCCCCCGCGGCTGTTCCCTCTCCCTAAAACACCCTTCCATCCGATCTTCCCCAAGCACACCTCCTCAGAGCGGCCTTGCTGTGCACTTGGTCTGAGGGGCCAGCACCACCCTATCCAGCCACACTCTAGCTGCTAGCCTTGCGTAATTTCCCTCACGACTTCTATCGCCATCTGAAATATGCTTCGTTACCACCTTACATGCTCTACCAAAAACAAAAATACCCCGTGAGAGCAAGAATTTCCCTTGACTTGTTCACCATTACATCCCTGAGTTCCAGAACAGTGCAGGGCACAGAGAAGGCAGCCAGTAGCTAAATATGTGTGGGGGAGATGCAGGGGGTAGGAGGCGGGGCTCAGGACAGGGAGGGGATGGAGGGGGGAAGGGGCTGAGGAAAGAAGCTATTCACAGGATCCTGTGATGGCTAGGAGCTGTTGGTGTTCCCCAGGTGCACCCAGTGGCTACATTGAGAAGAAGGCACTCCTTCCAGAAGGGATGAGAGCAGGGAAGAGAGCGAGTGTGTGCACAGAACACACATTCCAGAACCAAGCAAAGGTGCCTGAGTTGGAGTGGGCAGAGGAGCAGAGGAGAGAGGGAGAGAGCACCCACGCTACCCTGGAATATCACTTATTTTACTAGTTCTTGAAAACGTCTCCAGCCCTGGGAGTGGAGAAAGTAGAAGTGGCATTTTGGAGTTCCAAGAAAAAGTGGAGCCCAGACAGACAGCGTCTGTGCACAGGAATGCAGTCGGGGAGAGGAGAGAGAGATGAAAAGCAGACGGACACAGGGCAGCCAGGTGGACACCCGGCCCAGACTCTGGACCGTGAGCAAAGGGCCAGGAAAAGATAACCAAACTCCGGGCTTCCCGGGCTCGCAGCCAGGGGCGTGGTCAACGTCTACATTACCAGTTTTCATTTGGGCCCCGTCTGCTGGTGACCCCTTCCTTTACCATCTGTGGAACCATCCCTGGACCCTCGAAACATGAATCCCAGCTCTCACCAAGTTTCCAAGGAGAGTCAATTCTGCCAAAACCCTGAGGCAACGGCCCCTGAGAACTACCGACAAGCTGGAAGCGCGTTGTGCGGGAGCTGGTGCAGCCAGGTACGTATTTTGGGGGACGATCCCTTTGGAGCAACCAATGACAAGGACAGAAAGGGACCTGGAAAACCTAGCTGTCTCCCAACCAGACTAGAGAAATGAGCCAGGAATTTCAGTTCACCTGTGAGCAATAAACGCAAAACAACAAACTGAGCCGTCTGAGTCCCCTCCCACACAGCCAGCAGTGGGATCTGAGAATGTTCCGCGGCTGCCAGGCCTACGAGAGGGATCTGATGGTCTAGCAATTAGGAGGCAAGACTGCACCTACCTCTGCCTGGTGGCTACAGGACGGTGCAGTTAGGGCTTACCACTGGGTACAACCAGCCACATGGGAACCCTCCCTCCCCCAATGGAGGGTCCTGCGTGGACAGAGCCTGGCGGACAATGCTGGTCAAGCACTGAACATCTAACCAGCAGCCACACTGCTGCCCTTTGGAGGATGTGAAGCCCAAGAACTGAGAAGCCTGCATATGGCATATGGGCTGGGCAATTCTGGGCGTTAAACTCTGATGTTCCTTCAGGTCCTTTCTCCCGGATGTGGGGGGAGGGGCTGCCCCAGGCCTGTGTGGGGCACAACGCCAGGACTCCATCCACACAGGGTCCGGCATGCTGGGAGCAGGACTCCTGGAGTCCTATGCTCTCTTCTCTGTGGTCGGCCATCTGGAAAGTGCCACGTCCCCGTACTTTAGGGATTTATAATGTCCACTAGCGCAGTAAAGGCTCTGACAAGTCCCGCAGTATGAGTTTTTTAAAAACTTGGGTTGGATGAGTTTTTTTAGCTTTTAAAGTACAGCATAGGGAATACAGTCAGCAATCTATAACAATAAAAGTGTAACATGCAAATTGACCGAATGGCCGAACAGCAGAACGACCATCCGGATGACCACGCTATGACACGCACTGGAGCCAGACCAGCCAAGGTGGGTGCGATGTGATTGGTCGGGAGGCACCATCACCTCGTGATCGCCCTGCAGAGGGAGGCCCAGGCCATCAATTGGTGGGTGGATTGATAGGGGGGAGGCTCCACGATTGCCCCAAAGAGGGAGGCCCAGGCCATCAGCTGGCGGGGTGATCGATCGGGGGGCTCTGGAGAACCAGGGGTGTGTGGCAGGGTATGTGGGTAGCGCCAGGCCAAGGTGGGGGGGCGGGGCCGGGGCTGCGAGGCAGCCGGGGATGCAAAGGCCAACCCTTGCGTGAATTTTCGAGTGCCAGGCCTCTAGTACTGTAATAATTGTGTATGGTGCCTGGGGGGTACTTGAAATATTGGGGAGATCACTTTGTAAAGTGCATGACTGTCTGACCACTATGCTGTACACCTGAACCTCACACAAAACAATATCCAATGTCAACTGTCACTAAATTATAAAATTCAAATAAAAAATAAAAAAGCTGTGGAACCCTTCCGTCAGAGGATGCCTCCTCCAACCCCCCGGAGCCAGGCTGTGCAGAACGCGCTCAGGCAAAGCCTCCATCAGAGGAAGCGATTTCACTACACTCAGCTCTCCGAGACGTGCGTGGGCCGACCGTGCCGCCGACCTGCCAGAGCCCCCTCTCACCATGACTCTGATCCTAGGAGGCCTAAGGAGGCGTCCCTTCTCAGCCGCTTTCTCTACAGCATAGGCTTCTGGGAAAACGGGAAGCTCCGCTGTGGTCTGAGGCTCTGACGGACGCGCCAAGGTGACTTCTGACCACCTCAGGCCCCGTGGATCTCGGTGGGTCACGGAGAGCCAGGGACAGAAGGACTCACTCCTGCTCCTGCCCGAGCCGCTCACTTTTTGTCTGTGATGTGGGGTGACAGACAGGGTGGGAGGGGCCGACACATGTCTCGGTCCGGACACTGAGCCAGCTGGGGAAAGTTACCCGCCCTGTTCAGGCACTCATTTATTTATAAAGCGCCTCAGCCCTGATACACCCCCCCCCCCGACCTGCACGTGGGGAGAGGTCTGGTTACAGCCGCATTTCCCTTATCCGCTCACCACGGGCGTTTGTATCATTTGCACTTTCTACATGAGCATCGCCTTTGAAATGAGATGAACCAGGAGTTTATCTTAGCCATCTTGGGTGTGCACTGTTCGAGAATGCATCGCACGTGGATCTGCCCTTCAAAACCGAGCCCAGTGCCCCTAACTCGACCTGTGCTTGATTTTTCCAGATTAGACGGATCAATGATTAATGCAGCAAAACCTGGAGGTCAACACGTGGTGCAGACCGACCCTACACATTCCAAGTGGCCCTAGAGCTCTTTGCTGGAAGCATCTGGGGGGAGTATTTGACGGATAGTTTTACTAGAGAGAAGACATGGAAACCACCCCAGATAACCCAGATCACCAAAACTTTGCATAAAGTAAAAGTCAGTCTCTCGTAAGCACCCAAAAATTCCTGCACTCACGTGTCTGATATTTTGTGCCTGGTCTCTACGATAACTCCCGCGGCCACTTAGAGCTTCCTGCCTTACTTCCTACTCCTCGGCTTGGTTTCTGAGAGTCAATTTTCCTAAATAATTGAGGTCTTGGGGTGTATCAGATGCTACTATCTCTAAAGTGTGAGGCTGGTTTTCCTTCTCCCATTAAGAAACCCAAACCACCCGTTTTCCCGTTTCTGGGGTCCCCAGGGGAAGGCTGCTCTGCCTGCCCCGCCCTCTCCGTCCTTCAGGGGCACCTGGCTGGTCCCCGGTGAGTGTCACAGACCGTGTCACGTACACAGCCACTCCACCTCGATCCTCTCCAGCTGGGCCCCCGCCAATGTGCTCAGCACCTACAGGCTCACACAAAGCCGCCTCTGCACTTGTCCTTGGCCCGACCACAACGGAAGCGCACTGCTCCCCTCCCATCAATGCGCTTCTCTGTTCCACCAGCACGGGGCACAGATGCCCGCGGCCTGCCCGCAAGCCCCCCATTCATGCTCCCTCCTCTTGAAGGCCACTGGTCAGTGAACTTCTCCTTTCTTTTCTCTGCCCCCCCCCCCCCAATACACAAAAGAGGGTTATAGAGCAGGGTTTCTTCCTCTACAGGAATAAGAGGTTAGCTTTCCTTCCTTTCTGTTTCCTACCCTTGGTCTAAATTGGGCAAATGGAAAGTGAGTGGAAGCAGTTAAACTGGCCCAGTTCATGGCCCCGGGATACTCCTGCAGCCAGAACATTTGCTCTTTCTTGTAGGATGGTTGCGGGGGCGGCGGGGGGGGACCTAAAACCCCTAACCGCCCCCCCCCCCCGAAAGTCCTGCTGGAAATGATTCATGCAGAGGCTTAGGTGAGGCATAAGGGCCATCTTATCCAATCCCTTAAGTTTCAGAAGGGACACCAGGCCCAAGGGGTAAAGGAGATACTCAGGCCATAGGTGACTGGGGGACGCTCGGGGCACCATCCTCAGGGGCAATAAGGAAAATGAGCATCTTACCGTCATCCAAGTAGGTCTGATCCAAGTTCTGTTCCTGTTTAATTGTCACTCCTGCAGGTAATACTTCCTTTTGGTCACTGACCGGGGGTCCGTTTTTGGCGGCTCTTTGGCTTGTGGCATTCTGCTGCTGAATGACCGTGGGGTAGGACCCCGGGCTCAGCCTCTGACCTTGACTGACGGGGGGTGGGCCGGGCCTGGCCGTGCCGGGTGCGAAATTCTCGCAGTACATGATGTGCTGGAACTCCTGGTTGCTCCCGCAGCGCAGCTGCTGGTTGGTAGGTGAGTAGTGGATCACCGGCGAGGCCTGCTGGTTGGCGGGAGAGGAGTGCAGCAGGGCCGGGCTTTGGCCCTGGGAGCCGGCATGCACCAGCACAGAGCGGTGGGCATCGAGGGACAGGGGTGTGGCCATGAGGGCTGGCTGCTGATAGCCCAGCAGACTGGGGCTCAGGCTCTTGCTCCGTTGGTACAGGACAGCCGCTGGGTTCTGCTGCTGGTAGCGGGCATCGGGGGACGAGAGCCCCGAGCGGAATTGCTGGCAGGGAGCCATGGTGGCCACGAGGCAGGAGGGGGACTCGGCCACCCTGGGGTGCTGTGGGTAGTAAGGCTGGCTCCCCAGGCCCCCGTGGGCGGGACTGCAGATCAAGGTGGGGTCATATTCATCCGTGGGCTCTGTCTTGATGGCTGGGACTGTGAGAAAAGCACACGGGGTGCACCATTCTTAGTAAGCCGCAGGTGTGCACAGAGGATCAGTGGACAGAGGTCGGGCACATGGCCTTGGGAGTCCGAATGGGTGGGTGAAATAGTTGGGCTCTGACATTTGTTAGCCTCAGGCGAGAGGCTCCCTGTACAACCGTCTTAGGTCAGAAAACTAACCCTGGGCGATGATCTGGAACCACAGGTCTTCCCAGTGGTGGAAAGGTGGTCTGTGAATAGCAGGGGGCTCATCCTGGGATGTCTGCAGCCTTTTTCCCCAGGAGCAGAGCTCAAAGGAGAATGTTTGGTTTAAAAGAATGCTGCCCCTCCTCCCTCTGCCTACCAGTTCCCGCCCCTTCCCTTCTCGCTGTCCTTCATAATACTCATCACTCATCAGAATACTGACATATCCTGTAGATGTGCTTACTTATCTGAACACCCCCACTGGACGGTCAGCTCCTCAAAAGGAGATTTTTTTTGGGGGGGGGGTGGCGGGTGGAGAGGAGAGTTGTCTGTTTTGTTCAATGCTGGGTCCCTAGCACCTAAGACACTACCTGGAACTTAACTGACACTCAGATATTTTCTGGACAAGAAATGACCAAACGGTGATTGTCGGCCTCCTTAGCTCAACAGTGTTTTGGGGGAATGAGACCTGCTGACTTGGGCCTCAGTTTCCCCATCTGTTACTTGGCAGCCACAGGCACTTACCTGGTGGGGTTACTGAGAGGATTAAATGAGCTGTGTGTGCAAGGTACTCAGCACAGGGACTGGCATACAGTAAGTGCTCCATGCCTGCTGTTGTTGCTATCGTTATTGTTATTGTTATTGCTGCTGCTGATAGCGGTGCTGTGGCTACTGTCCCTCTCTCCCAACCTAGAAGCGTCACCAGAATGTGTCCTTCTCCGACATCCGGCCCCAGAGCTGAGGAATCAGCTTTCTTAGCGCTGGAGTAAATGAACTGGTGACAGGACAGTAATCAAAGTGAGGCCCCCTCCCCCATGTTGGGGGTTGGAGGAGGCAAGGGGGTTCAGCCCTTAAAGCAAACAGCTCTGACACCAACCACAGAAACCATTCCTCAAGATGCCATTCAAAGGCCACCATCTCAATCCTGGCCCGCCTGGGGACCAAGTTCTCACTGGGACCACGCTCAGACAGGTGCGCACCAACCAGGCCCAGGGCGGCCTCACCTCCACATGAGAGGTGAGAACTCATAAAACGTAACTGGAAACCTCTACGTGAACAGGATGATGGTGATGCAGTCTCCAGCCCTCCCAGGGACCATCTCCACCATCCTAGGTCCCATTAGGACATCGCCACTCACGGCATGTCAAGCCAGTTCTGGGCTGGGGCCCCACAAACCCATAGGCGCTCGCCAAAGCCCCCCGCCCCCGTCCAAGGCCAAGCCCTCAGCACCAGCCCTCGGGTTCATGCTTCCAGCAACCCAGAGTCTCCCTGGGAAACTGTCACAGAACAGAAATTACACCCTGGGTGACAGTCTAGATCAGTGGTCTCCAACCGGTGGTCCACGGATACTGGTAGTCTGTGAGGTCTGAAAGGTTGGCGACCGCTGGTCTAGATGATAGGTTTCCCATTCTGGGAAGGTGCCTAGGGGGCCTGTCTCAAGCCTTGGGAAGCTTCGAGCCTGTTTCCGCAGGCCCCTCCTAACTGATGTGTCAATAATATCAATATCACTTCCATCTAAATCCCCTCTGTTAGGGCATTGGCTCCTCGAGGGCAAGGCTTTTTATCTGTGTGTTCACTGCTGTGTGTCAAGCTCAGAACAGTACCTGCCCTCAGATATTTTCTGGACGAATGAATGAATGAATGAATGAATGAACAATGGCACTTGTCACCCCTCCTGGGACTACTTTGTGGGAATGAGACCTCCTGGACTGGCTATCCACCCAGGAACTCCACCTGGCCACAGGGTTACCACCCACAGTGGGGGCAATGAGAGATTCCATAGGTTTTAGGGCACAGTCACCTCTACCCCTATCATGATCAAATCTACGGCAGGGACAGGAGTCACCAGCTTTGCAACCTTGTGCTGAGCAAGCCCTCACAGGCCTCTCCCATCCGCCCTCCCAAAGGGAAATATGTACTAACAACACCAACAGCTCACATCGCTGCTGCCAGTTTGCTGTGCTGAGCACTTCCTGTGCACCTGACTCCTGTAACTCTCTAAGGAAGGCGCCGTTTGCTAGGTGAGGAAACCGGGCTGGTTGCACCACCAGCCCGAGGCCCCCCAGCCGGCAGCAGACACCAGGGTCCTCACCCACACGCTCACGCTGCCTCCCCACAGGGGAGGTGCCCACCTGGGTGGTAGGTAAAGTGCTGAGGCTGACTTCGTTTTCTCTTTCCGTTGATGACGTAGAAGTTCACCTTCACTGACGTGCGGACGTGCTTGTTCCGGTACTCGGGGATCTCCACAAAAAGCATGTTCTGAAAGGAAGGGGTTGTCATTAACTTCACGGCAGCAACATCTAAATCCCCATCCAAGGCCCCAAGCGCGTGGAGCCAGCCCATCTCCCTGGAGTCATGACACGTGCCATACGTTTACAGGTGAAATGCTATTTAAGGGGAATTTGACTTGTCAGCCTCGGCAAAGAAAGAACTGCCACTTACTCTATCGAAGAATAGTAAGATGTCACCGTTACAAATCAGCGGCCTGGTGCTCATGGAACGTTTAGTTAATTCGTCAATTCAATACCTACTGCGTGGCTGTTAGGTCCAAAGCCCTGGGACTTTGGTGCAGGAAAGGAAAAGGGAGGAAAGAGGACCCGAGGGAGGTGGGCAGGACACGGTCAGGGCATTCGGTCCTCTCGCCCGGTGCTTACAGGCTGGCTCTTGTCTTTATCCACGGTGGCCTCCATCTCCCAGATCTGCTGCCCATCTGGAAAATCCAAGAATGACAGACTCTGAAGGAACTATTAGAAACCAAGGCAAAAACTCACCCAAGCCTCTTTATCTTGGTTTTTGTATATCATTTCAGTACGGCGTACATGTGTGTGGAGCAGATGTATAGATGTACACATATGTATTTTACTTGTCATATATGTATTTTTCTTTTTGCAGAGGAAACCCATGTGACAATAGAAAACTGGGCAACAGCCTAGCCGGTTTGGCCCAGTGGATAGAGCATCAGCCTGCAGATTGAAGGGTCCCAGGTTCAAGTCCAATCAAGGGCACATGCCCTGGTTGCAGGCTTGATCCCCAGTAGGGGATGTGCAGGAGGCAGCCAATCAATAATTCTCTATCATCACTGATGTTTCTCTCTCTCCCTCTCCCTTACTCTCTCTGAAATCAATAAAAAATATATTAAAAAAAGAAAGAAAACTGGGTGGCAATGAAAAAATAAGGGGGGAAAACTGCCTATCCCCTCACCATTATCTATTTCTCCACATCTGAATGCATATATATCTTTTATTCTTTCAAAATAAAAGTAGTATTGTTACACATTATACTTTACTCTATGCTTTGTTCCACCAAAGACTAAGTCCAAGATGCCCCCTGCAGACCACTGGCTGTCCCAGACATCCCTTCCTGGTAGTCTGAGAACACAGGTGGCTCACACCGTCTGTCCTAAGATGTCCTGGCTTATGAGTCACCGGAGAGAATGGAAACATAGGATCCCACCCTCCACCGTTCAGTCAACAGTCAGCCTGGATCCCACACAGCTCACTGCAGCAGCTGATGAGCGGCTTTGCTCAATAGTAAACTCCTTCCCTGCAGCACAGCACTAGCTCCCCACTTTGGGGCCAAGAAGCCAGGCCAAACAAAACTCTGCATTTGCAAATAATAGATTTCTTTTACTGACCACCTACACTGGCCGTTGGGCAGCTTTTGGCTCAAACAAATCATTTCCACCAGTGTTTCCAGGGTGTTTTGTGGAACACTGGCTCTGAAGATTATTAAATGGGTTTACGAGAATGGGAAACAAATTCTACAAACTAATAAGCATTTGGAAAATGCCGAGTCTACGGACCCGAGAGAAATGGGAGGGAGCCCTTCTCCCTAAATGTCACCCTTCCCTCCTTGTCTGGTGGGCGTGCGTAAATAAACTCCACCCACCAACAGTCATAGATTCTAGTGCACGGCTGCTTGAGGGTTCCCTTAGAAATGACCAGCCCAGCACCATCGGATGGGGAAAGGGAGGCCTGAGAAGGAAGAGGGCCGTCCCAAGGCATGCAGTGGACAGCTGTCACCGTCCTAAGGAGCTACTGCACATCCAGTAACGGAGATGCTTTCAGGGAGAGGAGCTCCAGGCCATTGAGCAGAAAGACGATGAGCGGCTTCCTGGGAAGCTGGAGGGAGGGCCCACGTAGGCAGGATCTTTCCGGGGTCACGGCCATCACGAAGGTGCGTGCACGTCTCCTCAAGCCCCTCCCTGTGCCTTCAGATACCGTCCAAGCTCCCCCAGTGGCCGTGAGGGCCCCACCGAACCTGGCGCCTGCTCTGTCCCAGCCTCTTCGGGCGCCATTCTCCCCCCTCCCCCCAAAATAACAGCTGTTGCCTACCAGCGCTTGCCACATGTGACATCACTCAAAGCACCTCGCAGGTACAGACTTGGTGAATCCACATGACAACCCTAGGCCACGGGACCGCTCATCACCACCATCTGACAGGTGAGGATACTCAGGCACAGAGAGGTCAAGGCACTGGCCCCAGAACACACAGGTAGTGGGTAGAGAAGCCCCATTGGAGCCCAGGCAGCCTGGTTTTAGAGCCAGCCCTCCTTATCCCACCACCCTTACGTGGCTTCAGATTCCTCTGCCAAGTTAATAAAGGTGGGAGGCATCTCAGTGGCTCATCCTTGAAGACCCAGCTGTGGCCTCAGGTTAGACCACGTTTGTCCCCTCAGGGCTCAAGAGCACCCTGGGTACCCCACCACCACTCTCACTGTCTCCCCATTGTCCGGAACATCCTCAGAGGTTGTCTACCTCTTTGCATGCCCCAGCGCTCAGCTATTTGCCGACACGACGACAATGAAAATCACCGAAGTCAGAGTCACAATGTAAGCGGTGGCCAGGGCAGGAGAGCACCTGCCAAGAAAGCAGAGGCCCACTGGGTGCCAAGGGCCAGGTGCCCATCGGTAGATGGATGGTTAAACAGGATGTGGTCCACCGTACAATGGAATATTATTCAGCCTTAAAAGGGAAGGAAATTCTGACACGGGCTACCACACCGATAGACCTTGAAACATTATGCTCAGTGAAATAAGCCAGACGCAAAAGGCCAGATATGCACGGTCCCACTTACATGAGGTGCGCAGAACGGACCAATACACAGACACAGAAAGAATACAGGCTACCTGGGACTTGGCAGGGGCAGGGGGAGAGTTCCTGTTCAATGGGTGCGGAGCTTCTGTTTCACACAATGAAAATGTTCTGAACATAGACAGTGGTGATGATTACACAACGTTGTGAATGTACTTAATACCCCTGAACTATATACTTATCAATGGTTAAAATGATCAATAGTGTATTATGTGTATTTTACCACAATTTTTTAAAAAAACAACATTTTTATTGATTTCAGAAAGGAAGGGAGAGGGAGAGAAAGGGGGAGAGAGAGAAACATCAGTGATGAGAGAGAATTATTGATCAGCTGCTTCGAGCCCACAACCTGGGTATGTGTCCTGACCAGGAATTGAACTGTGACTTCGTGGTTCATAGGTTGAGGCTCAACCACTGAGCCATGCTGGTCGGGCTACCACAATTTTTAAAAAACCAACTGGCCTCACCCCCAGAGGCCTGGCTTGTTTTGCAGCCTGTAAAGTGGCTTAGAGGTTTTTTAAATTAGTTGCTGCCATTTCAAAATGAGACTTCACTGAAAACTGCAGATTTTGCTCTTGGACAAAAAAAAAATCCGACAATCTGGTCATTCTGGGCACGCACAGGGAACTTACCATGGCATCCTCTTCTGACAGTGTGTGATGCCCACTTTACCGTGACACCTGCCCTGACCTCCACAGCCGTGCACCTGCCTCAGTGGGCCTTTAAGGTGCCACCGCCCGCAACCTTGCTTAGAAGGCTGCCCAGGCTTCTGAAGGTTCCCTCGCTAAGGATGTGTCTGATGTTATTCTCATGATTGCAGGACATCAGAACCCCTCTGTCTTGGACATAGTCCCATCCTGCTGCACAGCCCCCCAAACCAAGGACCCCAGCCTGGCCTGCAGAGGGGCACCCCTACATAGCCACCCACTCAGAACCCCTCCCTTCCACCGCCCCTCGCTGGGCTCCAGCCGGGGCAAACAGGGCCTGCCAGGCAGCTCTTCCTCAGGACGCCCTCTGCAGTGGGCCGCTCCCAGAGCTCCTGGCATCGGGTCAGAAGACAACAGTGGGGTTGGAGGAAATGCCTGCTAGGTCCATGTTCTCACGGGCCTTCAGCACCCACCTGCTGTAGCCCTGGTCCTCTCTGCACCTCCCCGCACCTCCCTGTGCCTCCCTGCGCCTCCCTGGGCCTCCCTGCGCCTCCCTGGGCATGTTCTGTGCCAGAACGGACTTCCCCTCTGTTCGTCACCAACCCTGGAGCAGACAGACCTGCTTCAGATCCCTTGTTTTGCCCCCAATTAACCGTGTAAGTTTGGCTAAGACACTTCATCTCTCTTTGCCTCTAATCCAAAATATGGGGGGGAATCATAGTACCTATACCTCCTAGGAGTCATCCCAAGATAACAGACGCCCAGCAGAAAACAGATGTTGAGTCGACAAGGCAAACATTAGTATTGTGACCAGTGGCAACAGATTATTGAAATACTGTCTTTTTCATCTTTTTTGCAGTCTGGGTTCAAGTCCTGTTCTCTCCATTTAGCTGTGTGGGCTTTGAGGGGTAGCTTAAGCTCTCTGTGCTTCTGTTTCCTCAGAGACAAATAATAACGTTAATTTACTGACTTCCAAGAGTTTGGCAAGAATTCAAGTAGAAATTATATGTAAAATGCTGAGCAAAGTGCCCAGCCCATAGCAAGTGCTGGTCTCGTCTCACTGTTGTTTTAGAATGTGGTGTTTCACGTGGGTCCGCCTCTAGGGAGAAAGAAGTGGCTGGCCATGTGACCCAGTTCTCTGGTGGGTCTCACAGGTTCTTGTTCATTTCATGGCATGACATCTCTCACTGCAAATGAGTAAAAGGGCCATAGAAAGTATTCACTGAGGGGGGCAGGCCGAAGTAATTACGGGCCAACCATACTGGGTATGAAATAGCAGGTATATGAGGTAAAGGAATACTGGGCAGCACTCAGAATAAGGAAGATCGTGTTTTCTGACCTGGAAGCGTGTTGCTGTTATATTAAAAGGCAGCATGTGTAAGTGCGGCAGAGCAGTGTGTGCAGCGCTATGCAGCTCTGTGAGTCTGCAAATAAGTCTGCTTCAACTCAGGGAACCTGTGTCTAAGCTACACGTACGGTTACACCTCTACAGCCGGGACTGGATGGATGAGGCGAGACCCTCACGTCTTCCTTCACAGGATTCAAGCAACATGGCAGAGCTATGGGTGGTTTCCATTTGTGTGCATTTTTCCAGTGTTTTTTTAAATAAAGTTTTTCTCTTATGAAAACAACTAGAGGCTCAGTGCACAAAAATTTGTGCACTCAGGGGGGTCCCTTAGCCTTGCAGTTTGGGACCCCTCGGCCTCGGGGGATGTCCACCTGCTGGCTTAGGCGTGATCCCCAGGGGATCGGGCCTAAGCTGGCAATCAGACATCCCTCTGGCAGCCTGGGAGCCCTCGGGGGATGTCGACTTGCCAGTGGGGAGTAGGCCTAAGCTGCAGTCAAACATCCTTAGCGCTGCTGAGGAGGCGGGAGAGGCTCCCGCCACCACCGCTGTGCTGGCAGCCATCAGCCTGGCTTGTGGCTGAGCAGAGCTCCCCCTGTGGGAGTGCACTGACCACCAAGGGTCTGGCAGACCCCCTGGTGGTCAGTGTGTGTCATAGTGACCAGTCATTCCCAGTCATTCTGCTGTTAGGGTCAATTTGCATATTACCCTTTTATTATATAGGATATGTTGCAACTGCCAGTTGACTTGCCTGTTTCCCAGCACCTCTCTGGGGCCACGATCTTAGACGGAGGCCGGGCCTGGGCCACCTGCACTCATTAAGCTCCTACTGCGCAGCAGGCCCTATGCGGGCTGCTGGGGCCACAATACCAGCCACACATGCATGCCTGAGTTCAAGGTCCCCGGACAAAGAGGCAGGCCCCATGTCCACCGGAATGCAAAAGAGACATGGCTCAAAGTTCCTCACCTTGACTGAGAAGGGGACCCTGTCCCCCTCCTCAGCCTCCCTCCCCGACTCAGCTCCAGCCACACTAGCCTTCTCTGCCCCTCCACCAACCACGCTTGCTCTTCTCCAGCCCTCACCAGGACCAGTTCCTTCCCATCCTTTAGGTTCAGCTCAGGGAGGACCCCCTGACCTGTCCCCAATCCTGTCATTTTCTGTGCCACTCACTCTCTGGCATCATTTTACCTGACTGCTGGGTTTCTCTCTCTCTCTCTCTCTCTCTCTCTCTCTCTCTCTCTCTCTCTCTCTCTCTCTAAGCTCCCTGAGAGCAAGACCATGCACCTCTCTCGCTCTTTGCTTTACCCCCAGCACTATGTGGCTGGCACGTAATAGGTGCTCAGTAAACACTGTCAGAATAAACAAACTGATCTCAGGATGCCCCCACAAAGAGAAATCACCGAGTCCTGATTGAAGGATCCATTTGGGAACTGACTTAGAGGAAAGAGCCTGGAATGTGGATGCCGACAAGGAATCACATGCAACCAACGCAACTCAGCCCGAGTTGTCTGTATGAACCCGCCTCCCGCCCCATACCCGGGTCTGAGCCTCCGCGGAAACCGGCCCAGAACAGAGAGGCCTGAGGAGATCAAGTATGCATCTACTGCTCTGGGCGGAGATGAAATAAACGGCTTCGGTCTCTCGAGCAGATGTTCGGGCAAACTTCCCCCGGCCTAAATTAAGAGGGACTGGCAGCCAGCGTGAAAACGAAAACGTCCTTCCAAGTCTTACTCAGAGGGGAAGGGGAAAGAGCCAACTTCTTTGGGCAAAGAGGCTGGGCCTAGAGAAGACTTAGCAAGTCTGCAAGGAAGAGAGTGGGGTGGGTGGCACGCCTGGCTCAATTAGCGTCATAGCCATCGATGCCACTCGGCTGCAGTGCAGATGAACAGGCCTCGCGTGTGGGCCCAGGGCCCCTACATGTCAGCCGGTCTCGTGACTTCTCTTTGCAGACGGCTCTGGAGCCCCAGGTCGGAGCGGAGGGTCAGGAGGCAGCGGGTTGGCGTGGGGTCTGGAGGCTCAGCGATTGGCCCGATGAGCCGGGGGCCCACGCGGGCGCTCACAGGATGAACAAGGGGCCCTTCGGGAGGAGGAAAGCAGATCGGTTCTCACTTGGGCCGCAAGCATGCCATTGGCTCCAGGCAAAAGGGAGGAGATCAACACGTCAGCTTGGGTTAGGAGACCGTGCGTGATGCGTCCCAGTCCTGGCTTTTAAAAATTGGCTAAGTGACGGCAGTGGGAGACATTTTGGTCTGCGTTACATTGCTCACGAGCAGAAAAGCGTGTACTCCCTGGACACACGGGCTTAATGAGCCGAGCAGATGGGGGATTGGGACAACTGCAGGGGCTGCTCACTCACCTCCCAGCTTCCACTTGTCTTCCCCCGCCCCCCCCCCCAGCCCCGCGAGTCCGTTCCTTATCTAGATTACAAGAACAATCTTTAAAGTATAAATTAGATCACGTCACTTCCCTTCTTATTGCTTTTGGAATAAAATCCAAGCTCCTCGCCATGCCCCTAGGCCTGGCATGATCCGATCCTCCAGCGACCTCACACCCACCAGCCACCGTGGCCTGCTTGCGGTTCCTCAAATGCTCCAAGCTCACCCCCTCCTTGGGGCTTAGGCACTGGGTGGTTCCTTCTGCCTGTGACATTCTTCCTACAGTCCACCAACTCCCTCTTCCCCGCCTTGACGTCTCTGTTCAACGCCACCTCCTCAGGGAAGCCCCCTGACCACTCTCTACAGAGGTGTCGCATTTAACAAACAAAAATACAAGACATCCAGTACTGAATTTCAGAATACAACGCATACTTTTCTACTGCGAGTATATGCCAAGCTCTGTGTTGTTGCACGGGACATACTCATACTAGAGGAACTCACTGTTTGTCTGAGATTTGAATGTAACTGCATGTCCTGTTTTCCCCCTATGACCCGGTTTCACTGTCTTCACAGCACCTTCGCCACCTCCAAGTGACCTATTACAAACCAGTTTGCGACTGTCCACCCCCCGCGGACAGGGGACTCATCCATCACACATCCCCAGGGCCTGGCACAGCGCCTGCACACAGTAGGCGTCCAGTAACTATCTGGGGAATGACGATGGAAGCCCTGGGGCTGAGCGAGCAGAGCAAAGCTAACAGGGCCTCATCGCTCGGTCATGTTACATAGAGGCCGGATGTCAGCTCATCTTTCCTGCCGCTCCTCTGGGTGATGAGCTGTCATCTAGAGATGGCCTACACCCTCTTCGCACAGCCAGTCCCTCTGGGAGCCCAGTCCTCCACTGACCAGCTCTGTCAGCTCCAGGAAGTGGGTCGACCTCACTCTGTGAGCCTGTTTCCCCTGTCTCTAAAGCAGGGGCAGGGAGCAGGATGTCGGTCAAGCTCCCTCCAGCTCCGGCGAGGACGGCTGGAGCCCCACAGCTCGGGTGACGGTGAGAAGGAACTCACCTGGGCCCGGAAGCACTCTTCTCCCAGACAGGAAACCAGCAGGACCCCACCTTCCTGATACTGTGTCAAGGGAACTGGGCTCCCAGGGGATGCGTGGAGAGTCCGCTGACATTTTTTGAGCGCCTACTATGTGCTCGACACCTTCAGGTCCCTGATCTTCTTTTATCCCTAGAATACTACCAACCCCATTTTACAGATGGGGAACGTGAGTCCCAGCGCACATAACAGGAGGCTGATCCAGGCTTCAAGCCACGCCTGCCGCTGAGCCCAAGTCCAGCTTGCTTACACCTTAAATATACAGTCTCAGAAATATAGAACCAGTAATAGAAAAGGGTGTGAAACGATTCATGGATATTATGATTTGTTGGGGGGATGGGGGTGGGGGATTCCAACCTGCTAACTGCAAATGACACAATGGCCAGTGGAAAGGCTGGGACCCGGGGGGCTCATTTCCCCGTGCCCTCTTTCAAAGGCATCCAAACAGAATGAACTGCAGGATTCTCTCACTCAGAAGTCTGTTCTCACATGCAATGGACTGGAGTTTGGGCAGATTTTCAGCTCTCTGAAAATGAGACCGTTTTCTCTGTCCCCCGTGGGGCTTCAGCAGTGATCTGGCCGCTGCCTGCGGAGGAGAGCTGTGCGGCCCAGCCAGCTGTAAGTGGTGGGCTCCAGTGGGGGAAGAGGGGGGAGCGATGACGCTGTAGACGTGAGTCACCCAGGGCAAAGGTCTGCGAGCCTTAGTCATGCCCCGGCCCAGCCTGGGTCGGACCTTTCCCAGAGGGAAACCCAATCCCGAGTCTATTGTTTCAGAAAACGCGGCTCGGGGCGAGCCCACAGAGCCCCACAGGTGGAAGGAGGGGGTGCCTTCTCTAAGGTGGTTCCAATTTTTCCAGGACACTAATTCGTGGAAAAATCCTTCATCTAGCAAAAAAAGAAATTTATTTTAAGCAAATGCATTTCTATTTATTAAACGAAGCTCAAAGTACAACCTTTGGGAACCTCCAAGTAATAAAATGACTCATCTTAGGATGCGATGACTCAGTGGGAACGAGGGATTCCACCACCCACGCCTCCTCTAAAAAATCAACTTGCCCTCTCAACAGGTGATGGGAGCCTCCGCCATCTGCCTGTTCCAAGAACGGCGTCCAGCAAAACAAAACACAAGTTCTCTTCAAACAATTTAAGTTTCAAAGCTGAGTAAGCCGAAGCAGGCACGTTTCCAACCTACACCCCCGCGGGAGAGAGAGCCAGGGAGCTACTTGGCGGGGGCAGGGGGCCCGAATTAAGGAAGATTTACCAGCTGAAAAATTCCAAAACTCTGTGTCATGTGGAGGAAGCTTCCAAAACATTGGATCCCACCCAGGCGCGGGGAGTCACCCAAAGCCATGGCAACCCCGTTTCCGCTGCCACATCACTTTTATTTTTGTGTCCCTAGATTTTTTCCTGTTTTGCAATGTTTTGCTGGGACCCCCGACTCCGCCTGGGGCCTGGGTGGCCGGGGGCCAGGGTGACCTGCTGAAGTCAGGGACAGCCTGGACTCCTGGTGTGAACTTCGCCCGAAAGGTCACATGTTTTTTAAATTTCAGAGAATATAGAAAGGCTTTTCAGCCAGCAGTGAGAAATACCTGGTGGTTCTGTCTGATTTCTCTTGTCCTCTGGGATGTGACTAGAGAGATTGCTCAGGGGGTTGATGATAAATGTTGCTTAGGATTCCAGCTCTGTCTCCAGCTGTGGGCTGAGCTGGGGCCCCGTGACCTGACCTCTACGAGCCTCAGTTACGTCATCTGTAAAATGGGGATAATGCCACCCACCTCTCAGGGCTGGTGTGACAGTGAAAAGAAGTGACACATTCACTCAGCAATATGTGTGAGCACCTACTGTGTGCCGGGGATTATGCTGCAGACACAGTTGCAAACACCAAGTCCCTGCCCTCAAGGAACTAAGAGTCTAGCAAGGGAGACCAGATAACAAATGAGTGAACGAACAGACAAGGTCATTTCAGTAGTGCTAAGTGCCACGGAGAAAACAGAGCAGGACAATGAGACAGGAGCTGACAGGTGGGAGGGGAGGGTGACCGGCTTCAGAGCAGATGGGCAAGGAGGGGCGGGGGCTTGAAGGAAGAGGAGGGCGAGCTTCATAAAGAAACGATGGCAGGACATTCTAAGAAGAGCGAGCGAAAGCAAAGGTTCTGAGGCAGAAAGGAGCTTGGGCTGTGTGGGGACAGAATGAAGCCAGCGCCGTGGCAGCCAAGTAAGCAAGGAGGAGGTCGAAAAAGCTGAAATCGGAGGTGATGGGTGAGGGCCAGGCTCTGAGAAGCCCTGAAAATAATTAAAATTAGTAATAAGATATTAATCATAATACTAATCGTGCTGCTATAAATAAGAGGCCTTTTTCCAAAACACCGAGCGCTTCCAACTTAAGGAACCCCATGCTGCCCCTCTCCTTCTGTCTTTCCACCGCTCTCCAATTTGTCATCGTGCTGGAGTGGAAACCACCAATTCCATTTCAGCCACGGCTATAAAAAGAACGCTGGAGCCGGTGGTGCCGATGACCCAACGTGGGGGCTAAGATTAGCCCAGGAGGCTGTCACCTTTCCTTAATGTGAGAACCAGCTGGGGTTCCCCTTCCTTGGAAAAGTTCGGCTGTTCCACTCCACCCCGCCCGCAGCGCCTTCGCCGGCCAAGCTGTCCATGGAGATGGGAACAGGGATGCTGCGTTTTGGAAAAAAGAAGTTGAGCAACAGGGATTCCCCCTGCAGAAGGCAGCCCTGGGCTGGGAGGCGAGTTCTTGGGGTCAAAAGAGCAGAATCAGGTCCCTGCAGACACAAGGCGAGCCCCCTGTCTGTCACAGCCACCAGGAGCCAGACATCCCACCAGGGAAGCCCACCACTCCTGGGGGGAGGGGCGGAGGGGGGTGTCTCAGACACTCCCGGGGTCTGCTGGCACCAGTCCAGGAACCACATGCATCCAGGATTCTTTCATGAACTGCATCCTCTCGACCCCAGAGACCCACTGCAGAAGTCAGTGCTTGCTTTCACCACCAAATGGCCCAAGTCAGAGGCTCAGAGCAGCTAGAAGAAGGTCTTCAGCCAAATTAACCTGGTTCTAAGCCGTTTCAGAGCAGAACAGCTAACAGTTAAGGTACAGACTCTGGAGCCAGGCTGGCTAGGGCCAAACCCAGCACTGCCATTAACCAGCTGTGTGATCCTCACTAAGTTACCTAGCCTCTCTGTGCTCAGCTTCTCATTAGTAAAATTGGGAGAGCAGTGGTTACCTTGTAGGACTGTCGTGAGGAATCAGATCCGTTAATATATATAAAATGCTTAGGACAAGGCCTGGCACATAGTTTATTATTACTTATGATGGTTTTTCAATGTCTCTCAGTTCCATGAGCTAAAATCTTACCTTTTGCCCTTCCATCAACTAAATGTAATGATAATAATAGAAGCTAACATTTGATGAGCACCTCATTTAATCCCCTCATCTCTCAAGAGAAGTGAATCATCTGTATTTTACAAAAGAGGAAATACTGGCTCAGAGAGGTGAAGCGACTTACCCGGGATGCCAAAGCTACTAAATTCAGATCATGGATTTGAACTAGGCCGTCTGACCTCAGAGTCAGTGCCTGTAACCACCACAGCCTGCAGCCCCCCACAGCCGCCCACCCAAGGCCTACGCCGAGGGCAGTGTGTGTCGAATAAACCCTGTATGGCCTGAGCTATGATAACACCGGACAGACCATAGTAGAACAGCAGACATTCAATGAGCACTCCCTATGCACTGAGCTCACGTTGTTCATTTCTGCAATTAACTCCAGGAGGAAGGGACTGTTACTACCTCATCTTACAGAGACAGACATTGAGGCCCAGGAAGGTAGAAAAACTGGACAATGTTGGGTATGATCTCAGGTGAATGCCCTGACTTCTCTGCCGTCTGCCTCCCACAGGTGCTGGGTTAGAGAGGACAACCTGGGGAGAGTGGCAGGCGAAGGGCCCGCCCACAGATGGACTCAAAGGGAGCTGTTACTATTACTCTTCTCATAACATGCAGCGGGCTCTGAGTTTTCCTCCCTTTAAGAGGTAAACTGTGAAATTTCCTCCAGGCCAAGAAAGAAAAGCCTGAGAGTAAATGCCATTCATTCATTCACTCACTCACTCATGAGATCCAGGACAACTGAAAGCTGGCTGGCCCCTAACTCCGCGGGGAACTTGCAGGACCTGGCATCCGAATCATCCCTACCGGGTTCCACTGCCACTCCCCCACCCCCGCCCCCCCAGGAACTACCAACCTGGACACCGATAACAAGACATCTGTATGTTATTAGCATTTTCCCTCCGCCAGTAAGGCATTTTGAAGCCATACACTTCTTGTGAGAGTCAGCAGAAGGCCAACAGGATGGCGCCTGCTACAGGAGATACATCAGAACCGAAGAGGCTAACCTCATAGCACTCTCCTGCTCAAGAACCCAGCATGGCTCCCTATTACTTTACCCAGGTGCAGACCAAAGCAAGCTTCTGTCTGTACCTGGCGTTGGAAGACCTCTGTGTTCTGGCCTCTGCCCGCGGATCAAAGCAGTTCCCCATGTTAAATGGCCTCTACTTCGGCAAATTGGCTTGCCCTCTGACTCAGCAGGGCCTTACAAATTGTTGCTATAGAACACATTTTACATTTCCCCACCACCTGGAAAACAAGCATCCCCCAGGACACTTTGAAAAGTGCATGCTTTGCCGAAACCGGTTTGGCTCAGTGGATAGAGCGTCGGCTTGCGGACTGAAAGGTCCCAGGTTCGATTCTGGTTAAGGGCATGTACCTGGGTTGCGGGCACATCCCCAGTAGGAGATGTGCAGGAGGCAGCTGATCGATGTCTCTCTCATCGATGTTTCTAGCTCTCTATCTCTCACCCTTCCTCTCTGTAAAAAATCAATAAAATATATATTTTTTTAAAAAAGTGCATGCCCTCTTGAATCCACTATCCCACATATAGGAAAGAGCATTAGCTAACATACCATGCACTTTCTATATCCCAAGCCTTTTATAAGCACAAACATGATGAACTCCTAATTTCTCAACCACCCGATGAGGTAGGACTGTCACCATCCTCACTGTACAGATGAGGACATTGTTGCCCAGAGAGGATAAGTAACTTGCCCAAGGTCACACAGCTAGAAGGTAGTGGGGCTGGGTTTTGAACACAAGCAGACTGGCTAAAGAGCGAGTTCCCACCTAACTGACAAAACGAATGCAGAAGATGCTCAGCACTGAGCTACCTATAACAGCACAGAGTGGGAAGCAGCCTAATGCCCAATGAAAGGGGAATAAGTATGGTGTTGAACAAACACATACTAGAAAGCAATGCACCCATTTCAATGTCTGTGTTCCTAACCCCTCACTACACCACCACTGACCGCTCAGGGGCCTTCTAATCCACTCCCACGCCCACCCGCCTCAGGGCCCACCCTCAGGGCCCATCCTCAGGGCCCATCCTCAGGGCCCACCCTCAGGGCCCACCCTCAGGGCCCCAAGAGGAAGCTTTGTGGGAAGAGGGAAGAAGCTCACCTCCCCCAGACACTCTGCTTTCTCTGCCAGCAGGTGTCTTCATGATCCACAGATCCATGATGCATCCAGGCTGAAGGGCAGCCCCCAGAGGAGGTGCCCTGGGCAGTGCACAAGCCCACAACAGAACAACCTGCCTGCTACATTCTCTGCATCATCCTAAAGGCAATAAACCAAGAAACAAGCACCAACACCTCTTTGAATTAACCTACAGAAATCATGTCCTAGAAGAAAAGAACTCGGTCTACCATCCACAACTACCCAATAATTGCATAACCTGATACTTTTCCTGCTTCCCATCATTTTCTCTTTGCCTCGCCCTCATGGGCAAAACACATTACCAGACCATGTACGCAAGAAAGACTACAACACGGCCAATAAACAGAAACATTAAACCTCTCAGAGCAAAGGATGCAAAATAAAAAGAAGTACCAATTCAGTGAATTGTTTTAATTTTTTAAAATGGCACTTCTGGGAAGCGGGGGAAACCAGTTCTGATGTGGTATTGGTGGAAGTTTCAATTTGTACATTTCTGGAAGGTAGCTTAGCAATCTGCATTTAAAATCCTCAAAATGACTCTCCAGCATTCCACTGCTAGGAATAAAACATAAATAAACAAGATGCACATGGAGATTTGTGTCGAAAAGATTAATTAATCTTCAAAGTATAAGAAGATTAATCGCAACACGATTTATAATTAAATCTAAGTAGCTAATGTTTATTAGCTTACGATATACCTGGTGCTGTTATAATTACTCGACATGTACTAACTCATTTAACCCCGTGACAACCCTCTGTTATTATCATTTCATACATACGAAAATGGAGGCACAGAGAGGTTAGGTAATTTGCCTAAGATCACACAGCAAGCAAGTAGCAGAGCCAGATGTGAACCGAGGATGCCCAGGCCCAGAACAGGCACACTAATCCCCATGCTGTCTGGCCTCCCTTCTTAATAATAGTAAGAAGTTGAAAAAATATACCTTTCTATGTGGAAAGAAAAAAAAAATTTTTTTTTAAGAGTTGGGGTTGGCAGGGGACAACCTTCTCATTTAATGAAACAACCCAGGATCAGCTAAAACACATTACGGCACATTCACACAGTGGTGAACTGTGTCAACATCCAAATCACTAGAGACATGGGGGACTTATCCCGGTGAGGGAAAAGGGCAGAATGTGCAAGTCTACACGATGATATCCACCCACAGTCAATGCTGCTTAGAACCAGCAGGTGGTGGCTTTCGCATGGCCAGGGGACACACACGAGCCGAAAGGGCCCTACCTGTGGTCTTCTCCGTGAACACGACCTTGGACTCAGCCGTGAAGTTCTGGCCCGTGAGGATCATCTGCTGGCCCCCGTACACCAGGCAGCTGTCGATGTCCTGTCTCTCCACCATGGGCAGCTCGTGGGCGGACCGCTGGGCTGCGGACAGAAGACAAGAAGTCGCCGTGAGGACACTCCAGCAAGGCTTTCTGATTTCACGGTGACGAGCTGGGACATGCTCTGCCCACCTTTTCACCTGTTGTCACGTCTAAATGTGGAGCCGTCATCACCCCTGTAAACCTGACTGCAAATGTCATGTTCTCGTAAAAGTGTCCGAGTCATTCGGATGCATTTTCTCCTAACAACACGTTTTGTTTTCCTGAATCAAGGGACGGGAAAGGCAAATGAGAATTTGATTACTGTATTTTTATGAAAGGACTAGTGGCCTGGTGCACAAAATTTATGCATCGTCCGGAAGATCGTCCAGACAGTCCTCCTGCTGTTCAGTCTAATTAGCATATTAGCTCTTTATTATGTAGGATGGGCAAACCAACGATTCCATGAGACTCATTTCGCTAGAATGCACTTTCTCCTTTTGCACTTGACGTCAGCCCACACCTTCAGCACACACATGCAACACGTTAGGACCCGGTTCCTGATATTTGCTTTGAAATTCATTAGCAATTCCAGACATCGTCTAAAAGGCTTCCCTGATCTGCCCACCATCTCCCTGACCTCACTCCCTACAATGGACTCCCCCTTGCTCGTGCTGCCCCAGCCTCACTTCTGGAATGTTCTGTTTCTCAGACCCACTCAGCTCACTCTTGTCTTGGAGCGTTTGCACTTTCGAGTGCCTCTCTCTCTGGCAGGTTCTGCCCCATGACCTGCAGGGCTCCCTCCTCACTTCCTGCAGGCTTCCACTCGGCTGTCACCACCTCAGCGAGGCTTCCTCACCCAGCCCCGCCACCCTCCTCCCTTGCAGCTATAGCGGGCACCCTGTCCATCGTGGTCTGTCTGTCTCTCCCTCTCTTGCCTTTATCCTGCTCTTACCCTGCTTTGTTTTTCTCCAAAGAACTTTCCACTTACAGACACACTGTATGTGGCTTTATTGGTTCAGGTCTTCTTCTGCCCCCTCTAGACTGTAAGCCTTTGTGTATGATGTGAGCCCACGGCTGGGGACAGAGCTGGGATTTAGGAGGAGGTGCTTGGGAGGAAGGGAAGGAGAGAGGGAGGAACGGATAGACGGGTGGATGGCTGGCTGGCTGGAAGGACAGATGGACAGGCGGACAGATGGATAGGAATAAATGTGGATATATCTCAATACAGTGTGGCACACATATCTCTGTCTCTCTCCATCTCTAAGTTGTCATGTATGCCTGCAATAACGAAAGAAGGAAGAGTGGGCAGCCGTGTGCTGAGCGCTTTACTGCAATGATATACTTGAATGCTCACAGCAACCTTCTGAGGAAGGAAGTATTAAAATCATGCACACTTGACTGGGGAGAAAATTAAAGCTAAGAGAAGTCAGGTCACCACGTGGCCAAGGCTCTGTGGCAAAGCTCGGTGGGAACCCCCAGAGCTGCCATGCCCAGCGCCGGCCCCTCCCGTGGCCATGCCAGCCAGGCTCTGACTGTCTGCAGGGAGGATGGAGACCCTCCCCAGCCCCCTTCCCAGGGCGGGTGAGAACCGGGTCCCAGCAGCACCAGGGGCCCGTCTGCTCAGGCCTCGCCTTGGCAGCGTGGGTCGAAGAGGCCGGTCCTCCCCTCGGTGAGTCACCCTGAGCTCCTGGCCTTCCTCCCGGAGCCCGAGAACTGGGCGGAGGGCCAGTCCTTTCCGTGCCAGCGGCCCGTGGACCTCCCCATCCGGGAGCCGGGGCAGCAGCCGTGTGAGGCCCGAGGCCCAAGCCGAACCCTCCCCTCCTGGCCGGCCTGAGCCTCCAGGTGGTGAGCACCCCCTCCCTCTGCCCAGAGCTACACTGGAACCGGCTCCTTCAGGAGCCACCATGCACTTGGCAACATCTAAGGAATCTGTCGTGGACCAGACAGACGCTCCCAGACACTTCCCTTTCAGAGTGCAACCCGACGACTCACAGTGATCCCCTGACGGTCTCCCCATCCCGCTCCGCCCAGGCTCCCTGCTCCCAGGGACCGGCGGCCAAGTGCTGCTCCAGGGGCTGCCAGTTCGGAGTATATATTCAAAAGGCCTGTCCACAGAAGCTAATGTCTCCCACATGGGCCAGGTTATTAATCCCTTCTTTCAATATACGTGTTTTGTATGACTTCCTAATTGAGCGGCTACCAATGGAGGTTTACTAGTATTAGCAGTGAAAATACCAGCAGCCACATCGCCCGGAAAAATGGTCCCAGCTTTTAAGTTCTGCCTTTGATGAGTCTGGGGTGGGGGCCGCCGCTGGGAGCTGTGGCCCCAGGGATGGGTGGGGAGGTGGTAAGAGCCATCTGCCCCGTTTTGCAGGTGGAAAGCCTGAGTCATTGCTACTGGACAAGCTGGCCAGGGGCTCTCAGCCAGTCAGGCCGGGGCCTGGCCACGACCAGGAGGTCTGAGCGGGGCGGGAGGCTGGCCGGCCAGCTGCTCTGTGAACCACAGTGCATCGTTGTGAACACGACGAGTCCGTTTCCTAAAGCAACCTCGCTGCTGCTCCCCTCAAAGCCTCAGTTTCAAGCAACCAACTGATTCTCTCTTTGCCAGATTTGCCCTTCCCATCCCTTCTCCTTACCCGAAGGAAAGCTATCTTTTTTCAGGAAAATGTAGCCTTTACCGGTACTGCAGGCTGGCAACGCCAAGCGCACGGCCCGGAGCACCAGCACCGCGGGGTGCCTGTTAGAAAGACTGAACCTGGGCCCCACCCCAGGCCTATTAAGCCCAAATCTGCAGCTTAACAAGGCACACAGGTGGTGCTCGGGTCCCATCGAGTTCGAGAAGCACCGCTCGGCTCTGCTGCACATTAGGGTCAGCTGGGGAGCTTTAACAAGGCTGACCCCCCGGGCCTGGTTCCGGAGCCGGCTCTCAGCCTGGGCACCGACACTGGCTGGATCACGCTGTGGGTGGGGGCCCACCTGTGCATCGTAGGATGTGGAGCAGCAGCCCTGGCCTCCACCCCTAGGTGCCAGTAGCACCCCTTCCTGTGGACACCTGCCTCTGAGCAGGGCTGGATGTCCCTGGTTGAAAACCAATGATCTAGAGATTCTGACTTCAAGGGTCTGAGGGGAGGACCCCAGCATAATTTTTTAAAAAACAATCCTTCATGTTCCCGTGGGCCCCCCAGTTGGATCTGAGGCGCCGTCCCCGCCGGGTCATGCAGGGCCCTGGCAGCCACGGGAGAATTCTTGGTTACTGCTGCCTGAGTCTGGGGTCAGAAAGGCCTGGTTTCCGGTCCTGCCTCTGCCAACTCCCTGCCCTGTGACCCTGGGCCAGTCACTTCACCTCTCTCAGTCACGGATGCCTTCTCTGTGAAATCCTAACAGGTTGCCAGAGGGGAGGTGAAGGGGGGGCCGGGGGGGAGGACAAGGGATAAATGTAAAGGGGAATAAGAGGTACAAACCTCCAGTTATAAAGTAAGTCGCAGGGATGCAGTGTACAGCATAGAGGAAAGAGTCAATATTACGGTAACAACTTTGCTTGGTGACAGATGTTACTAGACTTATTGTGATCACAATGTAAGGAATATAAAGGTTGAATCATTATGCCATACACCTGAAACTAATATTGTATGTCAACTATAATAAAAAAGAAAACATTGTAATACTGAAGGCATAGTATTTTCAATATACTTAGAGAAAATATCCATTGTGGACCCAGACAAAATAATTTTGAGAATGAGGATAAAACAATGATACCATAGCCCAACAGGCGTGGCTCAGTGGTTGAGTGTTGACCTATGAACCAGAAGGTCATGGTTCAATTCCCTGCTAGGGTACATGCCTGGGTTGTGGGCTCCATCCCCAGGGGGGTGGCGGTGAGGGGGAGCATGCAGGAGGCAGCCAATCAATGATTCTCTCTCTTCATTGATGTTTCCATCTCTTTCTCCCTCTCCCTTCCTCTCTGAAATCAATAAAAATATATTAAAAATAAATAAAGATATCATAGAGAAAATGATAATAATAAATAAATTCCTGCCAGTGCCAGTCCTCTTGGGTCCTCCTACAAGCAGTATAAACATGTGGATGTGGTTAGTATGTAATTGGTAAATATTTAATACCAATAACCCAAACGTCCATCAATGGTTGAATGGATAAACAAAATGTGGTCTGTTGTGCACAAATATTACTCAGCCATAAAAAGGAATGGAGTACTGATACAGGCTGCAACGTGTATGAACCTTGAAAACATTATGCTAAATTGCAGGAGCCAGACACAAAAGGACAAATACTGTATGATCCCATCCTATATAATAAAGAGCTAATATGCTAATTAGACCAGATGCCAAACGACCTTCTGGAACCTTCCAGAACGACCAGTGGGTGGGGCCACGAGGCCGCTCTCAGGGCTGCGAGGGCCTAGGCAGCTGGGATTGCGAGGGCTGAGCTCCTTGCACGAATTTCGTGCATCGTGCCTCTAGTTTGTATGAAATGTTCAGAAGAGGCCAATCCATAGGGACAGAAAGCAGACTGGTGGGTGCCAGGTCTGGGGAGTGTCTGCTAATAGGTACGGGGTTTCTTTTTGGGGTCGTAAAAATGTTCTGGAACCAGACCATGGTGGCAGCTGCACAACACTGTGAATGTACTTAATGCCGCCGCACTCACATTTTAAAATGGTTAAAATGGTAAATTTTGTGTTATGTGTGTTTTACGACAATTAAAAATACATACAGGTAATGTAAGACCAAAAACACAGTTACCACTCAAGAAATCAGTCTTGACTCTCATTAACTTTCGAAATGCCTCTTTCTTGCTCATGTTCAAAACGTTTGCCCACTTCGGATCTTTTTAAACCCTTCATTGAGGAAACCGCGATTAGTACCATTTCACAGACAGAAAAGAGATGCTCAGAGCTCGGCCTCATCGAGGGGCAGCTCCCACCTGGGTGCAGGCTGTTGTGTTGGACACACCTCAGCCCCACTCAAGTCCCCCACGATGTGATCCTTGGATGGGTCCTTCCCAACTCTAACCCTCCGTGTTCCCATCTGAAAAAGGGGTTTGTTAACAGACCCATCTCACAGGTCGTGGTCAGGATTAAAAGGGAGACTTCAAAAAAAGTGTGTCTCGTTCATTAAATAATATGGGCCAACAAGGTCAACCAGATCAAACGCCATCTTTTCTTGGGCAGTTTCTAAGTGGTTGGCACTGGCTAGGTGGTGTCTTATGTTGTGTATTTCACCAAATATGTGCTGACCACATCCACGCGTTCACACATATGACTGCGCTCGTTCCTGCTGGTCTTGGTGGATCCCAAACCATAACCCGGTTTCTCGGCCCCGATTGTTAGCATTTCTCAAAGTGAGGTTCCCAGGCCGCCGGCAGCACAATCGCCTGGCTGGGGAGGCACTTAACGGACATGCGGACACCGGGCCACTCCCTGACCCGCTGCTCTCGAATCTCCTAGACGAGGCTGGGCATTTGCATTTGCATTTTAACAATCTTTCCAGGTGACTTGTTACCCACATTTGCTTGAGAGCCAAGTTCCACACTTAAAAGGCCACCTGAGGACAAGGGGACCTCCTCCAGGGGAGGCCTGGCATCCTGAGAGAGCCCAGAGGCAAAGCAAACGAACCCAATTAGCCTCCGAAAGAGGAACCGAGGAGCGGCAACCAGCAACCAAAATTACCCTCCGGGGGTCCACTTCCCTCTCTCTCTCTGATGCAACCTCTAACACCTACGGCTGCTGATTGGGGTGACACCATCCAGGGCCTGTGGGAGGGCTCTCAGGAAGCCACTGGGCCTCCCAGGCCTGCGCTGCCACCCCCAGCTGCCCCCACAGACACCCACTCGCCTCTTCAACCGTCAGAGATCCCAGTCCATCCAGCCCACACCCCCTGCCACGTTCTCACCCAATCAGGGGCCGCCCTTTTAGAGGCGTCCTGAGGGTCCCGGGCTCACCCTGGCAGCTGGAGCTTGGCGGTGGCCCTGGCCAGGAGACTTCCCCAGGCTTCCCTCCTGCCCCCGGATTCTGGCACGTCATAAAGCGGCCGGGGTTCCTGTGTTTTATGAGCTCTGAATCAACAGGGCGCTGTTGGTTTAAGCAGTTTGGGTGTTTACTTTCACTGGCAACAGTGGCGGACGGGGAGCAGAGCCGCAGCGGCCAGGCTCCCCGAGGGAGAGTGACAGGGCGCGGGGTCCTCCGGGCTGGCCGGGCTGGCCGGGAGCGGGGACGTTACTGTCTGACTGTCTGCAGTCCGCTCGGTCACAACGGTGCGCGGCCAAGAATTACAATCTACACGACGACCTCAGGAGAGACGGGAGAGGCTGGTGGGGAAAACTCGTCTGTGCAGAGTGGGTGGGTTCTGCGAATAACGGCCAATAATTACAGCCGTCAACAGGCCTCAGCGCCCGGGCACCTCACGTACACGTTTTGGTTTATGTTATGAAACACGCACGGGGGGTGGGGGGGCCTCTTAGGGGGATAGGTTAAAGGCATGGATGCTGCCGTGTAACCGGCCAAGTTCAAAGCCCAGCTCGATGACATCTTAGCTTTGGGACCTTGGGCAAGTCACTTAATCTGTGCTTGATTTTTTTTTTTTTTCCATCTATAAAATGGGGAAAGTCATAGTTCCACCTCAGAGGGCCGTTTGCAGATTAAATGAGCTAATGCATAGGAAGCGTGTGGCACCTTGTCAGGGTCGGTGACTGTTGTTTATTTTTATTGCTAGGCTGCAGAAGGTCACAAAGCACGAATTATTCCCATTTTGGAGCTGAGTTTCCCAGGGGAAAAGGGATATGTCTGAGGCCTCACAGCCAAGTCAGGACCCAGATGGTGGGATTCCACCACCTCAAGGGGCCCCTTTTTAGCAAAATGGACAAGGACCCAGTGGGAAAGCGGCCGGCCGGCCCAGCCAGGCGAGCAGGTCCTCCCGCCGTCTCCTGCTGGCTCAGCACTCAGCACTCCTGGCCAAGGCGCTCAGCTGCTGTAAACCTGTCTTGTCTCCTCATCAGGCCCCTGTCCTTGGCTGTGAGCCTGGCCCTGCTGAGCCTGGCCTGGCCCAGGACACGGTGCTGACTCAGGCCTCGCCTGGGAGGGGCCGTGAGCAGGGCCAACAGACCAGCCCCCGAGGCCCTGAGGCCCCCACCCTGGCCACTCCTGGGTCTTCCCTGTAAGTGGGAGGTTGGGACAGAGGAAGCCAATTCTCCCTGAGTGCGGGGTTCACCTCTGTGAGGGTGAACCGTGGGACTGGGGTGCAGGGTGCGGAAATGGGGTGCACAGTGCACGAGACCACCTGATAGCTCTGGACTGTGTGGGACCTCAGCTTCCTCATGGAAAGTGGAGCAGTAAGCCCCAGCCGGTTTGGCTCAGTGGATAGAGCATCGGCCTGCAGACCAAAGGGTCCCAGGTTCAATTCCAGCCAGGGGCACATATCTTGGTTGCAGGCTCCTCCCCAGCCCGGGCCTTGGTCCAGGCTTATGCAGGAGGCAACCAATCAATGTGTTTTTCTCACATTGATGCTTCTCTCTGTCTTTCCCTCTCTATTCCACTCTCCCTAAAAAAATAAAAGAAAAAATAAAAGAAAGTGGAGCAGTAACATCTCCCGCCAGACTGGCCGGTCATCTCCTCCAATCCACACAGCACAGGTCCTGATCAGAGAATCGCTATCCCGTTTCAATGTGCTAACAGGTAGCCCCTTCAGAATAGCCCCACCAATCTCCACATAACAGCCCTTCCTGAGGGCCCCACGAATCCCCATCTGACTGGGAACCCAGAGCTCTCTGCCCCGTCCCTGGCCAGGTGAGTGACCATAGCACATCGCCTAACCCAGTGGTCGGCAAACTGCGGCCCCTTGAGTGTGGCTCTTCCACAAAATACCACGTGCGGGCGCGCACGCACAGTGCGATTGAAACTTCGTGGCCACACTCAAGGGGCCAAAGAGCCGCATGTGGCTCGCGAGCCGCAGTTTGCCGACCACTGGCCTACCCTTCTGAAGCTTCACCTGCTGGGATGTGAGCTCCAAGAAGGCAGCATTCTGTGCCCCAAACACGGGCGCTAATCGGTGCGCGATTAAAATTTCTGAATGAATGGGTGAGTCTTCTGAGACTATGGCGAGGATGAAACAAGTTAACAAGAAATAGGGAGGCACACCCAAGGTCTTCCATAAAAACGTGGTTCTGCCCTCCCTGCCCCTGCACAGCTAGCTCAGGAAAGGGCCATAACCATATGTCCAGGTAACCATACTAATTGGCAGAAAAGCCACCCCAATCCTGAGCTCCTGGCCCCAAACCCAACTTCCCTGCAATCGCCTGCAGCCGACCCACTACACAGGCCAGATAACCATCTGGATTCCTTCTCAGCAGCAGGGCATGCTGCTAGCTGCCAGCACGATTGTTTCACCTGAAACAATCAGCGTTTGTTAAACTCCCACACCTGCCTCCTGCTGCCTGCCCTGGTCTCTCAACAGCGACAAAGTGGCAGCCAGAGATATGTAAAGTCTGCTTTGCAAAGCTACGGGAGGGCTGCAAGCAGGAAAGTCTGAGACACGCCACAAGAGAGGTCATTCTATTGGGATGGGATAGGTACTATTACTATTCCCATTTCATAGATGAGGAAACTGAGGCTCAGAGTGCTCAGTAACGTCCCCAGGACTAAGCAGCCATTTAGTGGCAGAGGCAGGATTTGAACCCAAGCTCACACTACCCACCACCACCCTAAACAATGGACCTCGCCCGTACCTCACACAATATGCAAAAATTTATCTGAGCCGAATCATACCCCTAAACCTAAATGCCAGAATCAAAAAGCTTCTAGAAGAAAACAGAAAATACCTTTGCTATCTTCAGAGAGGCAGAGATTTCTTGAGGGTACACAAAAAGCACTAATCCCAAAAGAAAAGAAAATGACACATCAGACTTCATCAAAATAAAATATTGATGCTCCTAATAAGACACAATTAAGAAAAGTAATAGTAATAGACAAGCCACAGACAGGGGGAAATGTTTATAATACATAGATCTGACAAAGGACTCTATCCAGAACACACACACAAAAAAAACAAACCCAAAAACAGAAAATGGGCTAAAGCTCTCGACAGCCACCTTTCCAAAGAAGACATAGGCAGCCAACAAGTACACGGATTGGCCCTCAGAATCATTAGTCATTAGGGAAATTCAAATTATGCAAATTATGCCTTATGCACAAGGACATGCCATTTTACACTCACTAGAATGGCTGCAATTAAACATACTATCAAAATCAAATATTAGGGAGGACGTGGAACTCTCACACACTCTTGTACAGAGTGAAAATACAAAAACTGAAGCATACACTTTCCTCAGAGAAATGAAACCATTTGTCCACAAAAGGCCTGGAACCAGCCTGTTCATAGCAGCCTTATCTGTCGTACTCAAACCCCAGAAACAACCCAAATGTCTATCAAGGGTGAGTAAACAATTGTTACATTCATACAATCCAGTACTGTTCACGCAGTCACAGCGACGGATCACAAAGGCATCGGGCTGAGCACAGACGGCCGCACACAGAGAGTGCACACTGCATACTCCCATTATATGAAGTTCTAGAACAGGGAGAGCCGATCTATGCTGATGGCAATCAGAGCCGTGGGGGCCTGGGGGGTGGTACTGACCGCGGGTACCAGGGAACTTTCAGGGGTGGGGGACATGAGGGGTGTTTACACATGGGCATACATTTGTCCGAAACCACTGAACCGAAGCCTTACAACCTGTGCAATTTATTGTCCCTTCATTAACCCACAGCGAAACGTACTTATGTGGATAGCTTCAAAGACCAAGGGAGAAATCCATTTTCTAGTCCACGCCCCAGACCTGCCCCCAATTCCTGCAAAATGCGGACAGTGGATTCACGTGCTGGGCGGGGCTTGGTGGGAAATGGCTTTGGGTGTTTTCTGAAAAGCGATGAACACAGAGACCCCTTTGCAGAGACCCTCGGGGAGGTTTTCACAGAAGGATCTGCACTATGGCCCTCTCTGTTACAGCTCATCGCTGCCTTTCTCTCCTGCCGGGCAGCCCGGAGATGCTTGTTTTCATGCTTTCATTTTTTATTTTTTTATTTGACCAACATTCTAGAGACGGCTGCTCTGTGCCAGGCCCTGGGTAACACCTGCTGGGCCCTATCCTCTGAGACCAGAACAATCTTCCTCCTCAAGGGGCCATCCATCCAGGGACCTCAGATAAGAAGGAGTTAATCAATTGATGGAAGGAGGGGTGGGGCACAGAAGGGGCGGGGCAACAAGGTCAGTGGGTCTTAAACTTTGCCTCACCCCAGAATCCCCAGGGTCCCTCTGAAAGTCTCCATGCAGACCAACCAACTCAGGGGCTCTGCAGTAGAATTTGGGCATCACGTATTTTTCTCAAAACTCCCCAGCTGACTCCAAGTTTGAGGACCAGTGCTCTGGGTGGAGGGGACACAGTCATTGAAAGCCTGCAAGTCACAGAAGGATGCCAGTGGGTTCGGGAACTGAGGACCAGAGAGGAAAGTGAAGTCAAGGAATGTTGCAGAGGAGGTGTCGTGGGTGAAGAGCCCCCACCCGGAACCTCAGAATGTGACCTCCTGTGAAGAGGGTCTTTGAAGGTGTGACTAAGGTGAGGACGGGCATGAAGCCGTCTGGATTAAGGTGTGCCCTACATCCCACGAGAGTGTCCTTGGGAGAGACAGAAAAGGACACTGAGAAGAAGGCACCGTGAACAGGGGTGATCAGGTGATGCGGCTACAAGCCCAGCAGCACCAGCGGCTGCCGGCCACCTTTGGGAGCTGGGAGCGAGGCCTGGCGCAGACTCTCCCTCAGAGCCGCCAGGAGGAACCCACCTGCCCACACCTTGATTTTGGGCGTCCCGCCTCCAGGTCTGTGACAGAATAAATTTTTGTTGTTTTAAGCCTCCCAGGTGGTGGCAATTGGTCACGTCAGCCCTGGGACACTCAGACAAGAGGGAAGCCAGGGCTCAACCCCCACAGGGGACTTGGAGCGGGAGCTGAGGACACTGAGGAGCCCAGTGCGAGGAGGAGGACAGGCCCAGGGCTGCGATCTGTGGGTGGCTTGTTGCTGGGGAAGATGAGGGTGTGCCCCTCTGACCTCTCCCATGTTCTTGGAACCGTGGGAGGCACGGCTATCTGCCTGGAGTGGGAACGGGTGAAGGCGGCGTCCGGCGCTTAGAAGACTGGAGCAGGTTCAAAATACTCTTCTGAGAACAAGGGAGGAACTAAAAGTGTCTCCTTGGCAACACGGAAGACGTGGAAACAGCAGACTAGACAGCTGAGGCGCCGTCCATGCAAAGGTGAGGCCTGACCTCTGACACGCTGGCCTGTAGGTACATCTAAGGGCTTGGCACATCTGCAAAGAGGTCCACCTTCCAGGCAGTGGCCTCCAGTAGTCTGTTCAAGTTCTTTTTCTCCCAGAATCTGAGAATTTACCCTCAATCCCTCCGATGTTACATAAAAGGCACCTCCAAAGTAAATAACTTAGCCTTGCAAATAGGTCCCGGCTCATGGAGTGTTCGTCTTACCTACGCGCCCTCCCCAAGGGCTACACACACAAAGTCAATCAGTCAATAAATGCTTCTTGCACACACACTGTGCCAATACATTGATGGACTAATTGTCAATAAATACTTATGGAATACCTCCCGAAGGTTCACACGGTAAGTCAATTAGTCCATAAATACTTATTAAACTACCAGGGATTGGTCTAGGATTTTAGAACAAAGAAGGAAATAAAAATATCAAAAAATTCTGGGTGGTGAGAGGGATAGTGGCCAATTGGTAGCTCAACTTGGCGTTGCACGATAGAGTGCTGTCATAGCAACCAAAAGAAGACGGTATGTCACAGAGGAAGAAGCGGGAGACTCTGGATTTGCTCCCTCTGAATGAAAACGGTGAATCACTTTACCAAGAAAGTCTGTTTCCTTATCTCTCAAAGCAAGGTCGTCGAATCAGCCAAATGCTTTCTTAAAAGAAAAGAAAAACAACCGACATTCACGGTGCAAACGACTTCACCATGCCCGGAAGATCTCGCGGGAGGTGCTTGTGGTTGGGTGATGATCGGGAAAGTCTCAGATCAGCAGGAGATAAGTTGACTGGAGGGACCCTGTGTGTGGCCCTCCCCGAGGCCTCCTGTTTCCCACCTTGCTACTAACCACAGCCCCATCCAGGACCGTGAGTCACTTGCCAGAAAGGGGAGTCCTTATCTTCTCAAAACCCCCCCAATCACAGAGGAAGAGCCTGAGTTTCCTTCCCAAAACATCTTCAGATGTTCAAAAGCGGGGGGGGGGGGGGGGGCAGGCAGTCACCATGACTAGCACTCAGAGGACAGGGGTTGGGGCCGCTGGGCAAGAAGGGGAATTCCAATGTTTCTGAGATATGTTTGTCAACACTTGTCTTCCCTTGTGGCCTCCTGCTGGGTCTGTCTTCTAGCATCAGAGCACGGACTCACCACCACATTTGTCCCGTCCCTCATCTTGACCCCCCTCCCCTCCCCAGGGCTGGAAGAAATCAGGGGGCTCTTTCATCTCTTTCCAAAGGCCAACCAAGACCAAGGGCTGTCTTCTCTCTCGCAGAGGGCCCAGCCTCTCTCCTTGCTGGCTTCTCCTCCTAAGGGCTAGTCTTTCTCAGCCCTTTCTGCATAAAATATTCATGCTTGCCCTTTATTCATTGGTGTCTGATTAAGAATACCTATGATTAATCAAAGCCCCGCGCCGCAGGTTTTATCTGATCCATAAAGGATTTTGAATTCGTTGCAGCTTTTTAAAAATCAGGAGACTTCGGTTTATCTTAAAAAGTCGGACGACGTGGCCACACTGCGTCACAGTCCCACATGGACATTCTGGCCGGAGTCGCGTGACAGCAGTCTGTTTAGATGGGAAGCGCCATTCTGGTCCCGGTCCCCACCCCTCCCGGTTGTTGCCCACCCAACACACTTGACTCATTTCCATCACTCCCCTGGCTTCTGTAGAAAACCGGTTTTTTTTGACCCCCCAGATATGGTAAAATGCCCAAGGAAAAATCCTGAAACGTAACTGAATATAGAACATGATTACAACAACTTAAAAAATATTCTTAGAAGAGGCTAAAAAAAATAATATAAATGGCCTTTGTTTCAGAAAAAATGGTTACTTTGTTTGTTCTTTATGCTTTTAAAGATGATTTCTGAACTCTCAACAACTGACCAAACAATAAGCTTTGTCCCATCTAATGGCAAAACCAACAACAAAACTGGCAGGAAGGGCCTAAGATTGAGCTCAAAGTGGCCGCCTCTCTCAAAGCCTGGTAGAAACGAGCCAGGGTGTACTGGACTCTGACCGCCTCCTGCCTCTTTGCTTGGGCATCTTTACAGCCACCGGAACGTCAGCTCGTTGAGGACAGAGAAAACCTCTTGCTCATTTGCAGGACGCCAGCAACACACGGGACATCAGTGGATTCTCAGTAAACGCACAGGGATGGGCTGAGGGTGACGGGGCAGCATGGCTCCTGGGTGCCAAAGCTCCCGTTCAAGCGCCACCCTGCCACTTTGGGGTTGTGCTGCCCTACCCCCTCCTCTCCTGTGAAATGTGCACGGTGACACCCGCCATCACCAAGGACGGCTGTCAGTATTCAACAAGCTCAATAGGAAGAGCCACTGTCATATCGTCGTTATTCTTATTGAAAGAAAAACAGAGGAAAAGAAAGAGGACGCGGTGTATGGTGAACTCACTCCAACGCCAGCTAACCGTTTTGAAAACCAGAACATTTATACATCTCCAATCTTCTAAGCAAAGCTGTGGGCGACTCATTAGCGGTATTATTTTTTAATTTCCTGTGAGGCCGCAAACCCTCCACAAGTAAATCGAAGCAGACAAAAGCCTTTAAGTGTGTTCTGGCGCCGGCCCCTTGGGTCATCTGGGGCCCGCTCTTGATCCTTGTGGGTCCTGTGACCTTTGCGGGGTACCGGGCCCAGGGTGCCTTGCGGTGGGGCGGGGGCGGGGGAGGGGGTGTCACATAGAGTCCACTCCAAAAACCGACCCTGCCCAGAGCCCCACTTACAGCACTCGATGGGGTTCGACGCGGTCTGCAGGGAGACGATCCTCCCACTGGCCTCGGGAATGTGCACCCGGAACACCAGCCTCACCCGCGTGTTCTTCCTGCCGATGTCCGTCTCGCCTTTGCGCAGCTCGATGTCAGCGTTCCTCAGCTTCAGGATGCCCGCGCAGTCGATGCTGCCCGAGGACGAGAACCCCATTTACAGCCAGCCATCTTAGCGAGCAGGAGAGATCCCCCACAAAGCCAGCTTCGCCAGGTAAGCCAAATAACCCCTCAGCCAGACACCAGAAGGAACTGCAACACACTGATACGTATTTCAGCCAGGGATTTATACCGAGAGGGGAGTCAAACACTTATAAAGCAATTAGAGGAACTCCCCGGGGGAAATGACTTCTCTAGTGAGATTTTTCATGCCAACTTTTCGACTCTCAAAAGCATCTGAAAAGCTCAAACACGCCACTGGCGAAACTGCTTCTGGACGAGCCAATAGAGAACAGCGGTGTGTCAACGTTAACACCTTGAATTTGATAAATGCGCTGTGGCCACGGAAGAATGCATTCTTGGTCTAAGGATATGGATGCGGACGTATTTAAAAAGTCAAAAGGCATGATTTCTGCAACTAACTTCAGGAAAAAATGGAGAGTGATCAAGCAAATGCGAAAACGGTTAACAACTGGCAAATCTGAGTGAACAGTATGCTGGAGAGAGTTCTTGTTTCTTGCAGTTTTCCTGTACGTTTGAGATTTATTTCTAATAAAAAGATTTTTCAACTCCAATACATGGGTGCAATGGTCCCCAAATGTTAGCCACACGCAAATGACCTGGTGAGTTTTGACCTATCATGACTTAATAATTTTCTTTAGGTCAAATAACATTTTTAATGTCAATGAATTTAGTCTCATCCCAACCAACAGAACCCAAAGATGCCTAAGTAATACATGAAAAACATCTAGGTAACGCACTTTTAAAACGGAAACTTTAAAGCAGTCACCTCTCTGCGTCCATCACAGACTGGGAAACACCATTCCCCGCTCCTCCACCAACTCCAGGGAGTCTGCTCTCCCAAACCCCTGCCACTCGGACCCACCGCCCTCAGCCCCAGCCCTTACGTCGCCCTCATGTTGTTTTTTGGCTCCAGCGGGATCTCCAGGACTTTGGTGTTGCCAACGATCTTCTCGTAGCTGGTGGTGGTGACGGTTTTTCCCGTGATCCGGTGCACCTGGTAGAAGGCGTGGGGCTTAAGGATCCGCTCGTCGGCCGTCCCGATGAAGATCTGAAGCCCCAGCGGCTTGTTCTCCATGTAGCCGTGCAGCTGGGGGAGAGAGCACAGAATCAGGTTATGGCAGCTCCACTGATGTGCAGGGTGCGGAGGCTGGGGCCCAATAAACAAAAGGACCCAAGAAACTCCTGGGCCATAGAGAGAGCATAGGATCGCTGTCTCGTCTCGATGGAAGGAGATCTGGAAGCAACCTTGAGTCCAGCCAGAGGGGACTGCGTCAATAAACTACACTTACTAAGACACAGCCAAAAAGTATGCTTCAGCCGCGGATGGGGGCTGGCAGCGGGAGTGTGGCATGGCAGTGAGGATAGAAATAATCAGAGGAGACATGCCTCTTGACAACGGTTGTCTGGGAAGAAGGAACTTTCACTTGTCAATGCCTGATTGCAATCAACAAGTTTGATTTTGTGATAAATAAATAAAAAGAATGAGCAAGGCAAAAGTACCATCATCTAAGACCAAAGAAAATGGAAGACTGGAAGGAAATAGGTACCACGTAGGACAGACAAAGGACTAGGACACAGATTGTATGAAGAATGCCTACAGGTGAGAAAGTCAAGGATGAGATTCCTGGGTGTCCTAGTGAACGCCAAGTCCTACCCCGAGTCTCTCCCCATCTCCTTCTGCTTCTCTTCGTCCCATCTAACAAAGGATACATTTCCTCAGTTCCTTTCGCTTAGAGCAGCGGTTCTCAGCCTGTGGGTCGCGACCCCTTTGGCGGTCGAACAACCCTTTCACAGGGGTCGCCTAAGACCATCCTGCATATCAGATATTTACATTACGATTCATAACAGTAGCAACATTACAGTTAGGAAGTAGCAACAAAAATAATTTTATGGTTGGGTCACAACATGAGGAACTGTATTTAAAGGGCCAGAAGGTTGAGAACCACTGGCTTAGAGGAATTTCCTCAATTCCTTTCCCCCACACCTTGACTACCACCTCTTTGAGGGCAGGAATGTCTGTTTTTGCAACTTGCCACAAAATCCCAGCATCTAAAATAATGCTGGGCATATGGTGTACATCCTAGTGTATATTTGCTGAATCCTATCTAATAAAGAGGGAATATGCAAATTGACCGTCACAGTCACAAAGATGGCGGCGCCCAGACCCCTCAGCCCTGCCAGAGCCCCCCAGTCATTTCAGCCCCCCTGGGGGGGAAAAGGGGGTGGCAAGCACATGGTGCAGCTGGATCTGCCCTCAGCCCCCCAGTTGCCCCAGGGCCAGCCCGAGGCGCAGGCAAGCCTCAGATGGAGGCTGCCCAGCAGCCCAGGGCCAACCGAGGCTTGCGCTGCCGGCAGTGGCAGCAGTGGAGGTGTGATGGGGGCGTTGCCTTCCCCTGATCTCTGAGTCGCCTCCCGCCCCTGAGGGCTCCCGGACTCTGAGAGAGGGCAGGCTGGCTGAGGGACGCCCCCTCCAGTGCATAAATTTTCCTGCACAAGGCCTCTAGTGAATTAATAAAACTATCCAACAGAAAAAATGAGCAAGAGATTTGAACAGGCAATTCATAGAAAAACAAATAGCATAGTAAAGATGTTCAATTTGACTTACAAATGGGAAAATGCAAATTAAACAACCATGAGATCCATTTTTCACCTGTTAGGTTGGCACACATGTAAATATTTGATCATATCAGGCATTTTGCAGCCTATGGAGACACAGGCACTGTCATGCAGCTGATAGGATATAAACTGGTATAACCATGTTAATGAGTATTAAGTAACAACTGCTAAAATTAAAAATACATATTCTCTATGACCCAGTAATTTCATCTCTCAATATTTCTAGGAGACATATTGGCATGCAGGAGATAGGCACAAACATGTTTACTATAAAAATAAGGAACAATAAACAATTAGTCATATAATAGGCTTATGAGCACTATGACACCACCAGGCTATGAAAGACTGCAGCAATTACAAATATATATAAGGCTGCGATCTCTGGATGGATCCAGAAAGATCTAAGACATACTGTTGAAAGAGAAAAGCAATTTGTAGAAAAATATGGATAGTGTGATAAAACTTATTCTAAACATGCTGAATGTTTTCAATCCACCCATTTATACACACGTACATGGAATAGGAAAAGATGCAGAAGGATGAACTCCAAACTGACCACACCGTGATCAGTTCTAAGGATGGAGGGGGAGACCAAGATTGAGAAGGTGGTCAGAGGAATTTAAAATTTATTCACAATGTTCTATGAAGAATGCATTTCTGGAAACCTGTGAAAATTAACATGAAGATGGGTTCCTGTCTTCCACTCCCGAGCTGAGAAACGCCGGGCAAATCATTTAATCCTCTGTGCCTCTCTCTGCAAACTGAGGGGAACTATGACAAGTGGCCACTCACTAAGATCCCGCCCTTCCATAACGTGCTACAGAATTTCAGCAGGATCTCCAGTCGGCTGCCAAAAAACAGAGGTCCAGTGGGCAATCACTCGCGGTCTAGCATTGTGCTATCCAACCAAACCTTAAGCAAAATTGAAAATTTGGTCTCTCAGCTGCACATGTCAATTGGTGTGTAGCCACAAGCGGCCAGTGGCCACGGTAATGGACAGCTCAGACGGAGAACGTTTCCGCCATCGAGAAAAGTTCTGTCGGACAATGCCAGCCTAGAAAGATGGAATCCTCCCGTCCCCGTCTAAAAACCATACAAAGACACGGGTTGGAAGTGGAGCAGAGCCAGATGGCAACCTTTTTCGTGCTCTGCTAGGCCACCGCCCATGGCATTTACATGTGTGTCTGATCCACGCCCAAGAGGCACCGTAGGGCAAAGACTGAAACCCAGGGCAGAGCCTCTTATCTTTCTTCCCCCCACACACATGGAAGAACAGGGCGCTGTTGTCAGTGACAAAAATCAAAGGAAGCAGGGCGGCGCTGAGAAGAGATTTTGCTTTTGCTTTGCATTTGGAGCCAAGAGAAATATATTTCCTCATCCTGCCTCCTGGATTTAGAAGGAAGTGGTAAACACAGCCTCACGTATAGAGAAGGTAGGTAGGCAGACGGACTGTATGCCCTAAGGTTCCTTCCTCCTCCCATGACAGAAGAGCAGAAATTGCAGGCAGAGTGTATCCATGGTAAACACCCAGGGAACACCTGCAGATAAAATCTGTCATGTCCCCACGGCCCCACCTGAATCCAGCTACCTCTGTCCCCTCCCCTGCTGGCACACCTAGTCCAAGCCACCATTGCCTCTCCCAGGAATGACCATCACTACCCTCTAACTGGCCTCTTGCTGGTCTTTTACAGATGAGCCCAGTGATCTTTTAGAAGTGCAAATCGGACTAAGGTACTCTCCAGCTTACAACCCTCCAAAGACTTCCTGTGGCCTTAGAATAAGATTGAAATCTGGTGCCGTGGCCTGTGAGGCTTCCAACAGCCCAGCCTCTGCCTTCTTCTCCCTCCATCCTATTAGGTTCCTGCCAACACCAGCCATCCGTCTGTTCCCTGAGCACATCAGGCTCTTTCTGACCTCAGGGCCTTTGCCCAGCCTTCTTGTCTGCTTGGAATTCTCTCCCACCAATACATTTCGTTCTCAGATCTTCAGGTCTTTCCAGGATATTATTTACATACATCCAGCGCCGGAGCCAGCTCTTTCAGCCTTGCAAGAAACAATTGTTAAATTTCTAGGAATTTTAAGAGCCAGTAGATATCACTTTGGTAGTTTGAAATCAGCCACGGTGGGAATATTTCCACCACAAAAATGGGCAAGTGCTAAAAACTGGGCTTGTTTTTATATCCTCAAGAATTGGTCTTAAGCATTCACTAGCACACTGCTGGAATAGTTGCTCCATTACCACCTGAAATTTTCTCCTTAGTTGTTTATTTGCTTAGTATCTCTCTCTCCCACCTGAGCATGAGGCCCATGGTAGTAGGAACCATGTATATGTTGGCAGTGTGATCTATATCCGTGTTGGATGAATGATCACCATAGCAACAATGCAGCAGCTAAGGGTGCACTTCCCTCAGGCCAGGCACTGCACTCGATGTTACACCAGGATCCCAACAACTCTAGGTAGGGCGGGCCCATTTTATAGGGCGGAAACTGAGACTTGCAAAGGTTGGGCAACTTGTCCCAGCCAATAAATACTGTTAGTAGCAGGGAGAGCCCGGATGTGAACGCCGGGCCATCAGGCACCAAGTCTCCCACCTTATCCCACACCCTCTCCACGTCCCCGCGTCTGCTCTGTGTCCCCGCTCTCTGATCTATGACTGCAGGTCAGAAAGTGCAGATCGGGTCCTCATAGAAAATACAAGAAGTACTAAATGATAAGATCAAGAATGTTCTTCCTGCTGACGAGAGAGAGAGAGAGAGAGAGAGAGAGAGAGAGAGAGAGAGAGAGAGAGAGAGAGAGAGAGAGAGGCTATGAAGGGAGGAAAAGAAACAGACGTCAGCAACCAAAACAAGTAAATAGGGTTGCGGCTTGAGGGAGAAACCCTCTCCTTGAAGAAGCGCCTCTCTGGAAGGAACCCCATTCGCTGCTGGTGGGGTGCCGACTGGGACAGCGGCCGTGGAACACAGTCTGGAGGTTCTTCAAAAATGAAGGACAGACTTACCCTATGACCCAGCAATCCCTCTCCTGGGTATCTACCCGAAAACATGTATTTGTAAAGACATATGCACCCCTATGTTCATTGCAGCATTATTCACGGTGGCCAAGACGTGGAAACCACCAACGTGTCTGCGATACAGGACTGGATGAAGAAGATGTGGTACATACATACAATGAAATACTACTCAGCCACAAGAAAAGATGAAATACTGCCATTTGCGAATATTACGCTAAGCCAGTGGTTCTCAACCTTCCTAATGCCGCGACCCTTTAATACAGTTCCTCATGTTGTGGTGACCCCCAACCATAAGATTATTTTCGTTGCTACTTCATAACTGTAATTTTGCTACTGTTATGAATCGTCATGTAAATATCTGATATGCAGGATGTATTTTCATTGTTACAAATGGAACATAATTAAAGCATAGTGATTAATCACAAAAACAATATGTAATTATATATGTGTTTTCTGGCGGTCTTAGGTGACCCCTGTGAAAGGGTCGTTCGACCTCCAAAGGGGTCGCGACCCACAGGTAGAGAACCGCTGCGCTAAGTGAAAGAAGTCAGGAAAAGCGAAGAACCATATGATTTCACTCGTATGTGGGATACAAAACTGAAACTCATAGACACAGATAACAGTATGGTGGTTCCCAGAGGGAAAGGGGTGGGGGTGGGAGTAACTGGGGGCCTAAAATATGGTGATGGAAGATGGTTTGACTATGGGTGGTGAGCCCACAATGCAATATGCAGATCTTGTATCACAGAAATATACACTTGAAACCTATATGATCTATTAACCAATGTCACTCCAATAAATTTAATAAAGATAGATAGATAGATGATAGATGATAGATAGATAGATAGATAGATAGATAGATAGATAGATAGATAGATGATAGCTAGCTAGCTAGCCTCCCTGGGCCCAGGAGCAGCCCCTGGTTGAGCTGGACTAGCTGATACAATGTGAGTGATGGAACCGCCTCACCTTGGTGAGGGCCCCTCCCCGGGACACCGAGGCGTGTGGGATAGTAGAAAGAAGAACGTGTGTGTATCTCCATCCTGGCTCTGCTTCTCAATCACTGTGTGTCCTCGAGCAGCGACCCCACCCCTCTGAGTTCCTATTTACCATCATAAAACAGGGACACCCTCAGGCCCTTTTGAAGCCTAAATAAGACAACTTTTGAAGGTCCCCAAAGCCTTTGACACCCAGTAGGTGCCCATGAACAAGGATTTTCCTGGTCATCAGAGGATGATGCAAATCAACACACGGAGGGGAGATTATAGAGCTGAATGGGGCGGCGAAGAATGAACGTGAAGGTCCCGCAGAGTGAAAAACCCGGAACATCCTCCCGCGTGCGAAACCCAGGCACTGGCCCCTGTCAGCACCGTGGGCGTCCCACACTGGCCTGGATGCCGGGCAAAGGCCGGCCGGTGGAGAGGGCGCCGTCCTGTGTGAAGAGAACACTTCCCTCCGCTCTCCACCTCCCTGGCCCCAGAACGTGCGAGAAGCTGCCTCGGGAGGTTTGCAAAAAGAGCACAGAGCTAATTACTTGTCTCTCCAAAGAACGGGGGATGTGGGTCTTACAAACACCACTTAATGTCTTGGGGCTGCATGACCTGCCCTCCAGGGCCCGAACGCCCTGCTGCCCTGCCTGAGGGAGACCTTGGTGCCAGGGCCTCTCTCTGGCCAGCAGGTCGCCCTCCAGCCGCAGCAGGCACTGCTGCAACCAGGAGCTCAAGAGCTCCACTTCCTGCTCCGCGGAGAAGAGAGGGAAAGTTCTCTGATTCTGGTAATTCCCCAGGCTGCTGACACGGTTCCAGGAAGTCATGTTTCTGGTGCAGATCATGAGGTGATTTAATCTGCAGGGCAATGCTGGGGGGCAGGGGGAAGGGGTGAGCCCTCTCCTGGGGGAGAGAGCTGAGGCTCCGCGGGTGAAGTGCCTGGCTCCTGACCTACAGCTCGAAAGCCTTCAGGGGGACCAAGGGATGAGGGATGTTTCTTCCCCCGTGTCACAGCTGGCCCTGCTCAGGAAAGGGCCAGCTCTCGGGTCTGGGCTGCGGTCCACGCCCCAGCTCAGCGAGAGCATCCCGGAGGCGAACGTCTCAGGCCTCAGACCCGCTGTGTCACCGTGTCACAGAGAAAGCTCCTCACACCCACCCCACCCCCAGCTTCAAGCTCTGCCCCCTCTTATCCTGAAGCACAGATAAAAGGGCATCAGCGTTTGTTGATTCTTGCTTTTCCTTTGTCTCGTTATAAAAGTTAACAAAGGTTCATTCATTACAGGGAAAAGAGACAATGAAAAAATGTGGAAATTAGAAAGAAAAGACTCCCTCAAAATGTACAGTATTCTGGTAGACGTCCTTCCAGATTTTCCTTCCAGTCATATGGAGAAACATATTTGGGATTCTATTTTACATACTGTTTCCACTTAACAATATGGTAGGGCCATTTCCTCTTGCCATTAAGTCTTGTTTTATGAGACAATCTCAAAGGACAGCCTGGTAGTTCCCAGGGCTCAGACTAGCAGAAGGTGAGGGAGGTGCCCTCGGTGCATGCTTTAAGGAGGCACGGGCTCTCAGGGTCATGCGCATGCAAGGTGGGCACCTAAGAGTAAGTGCTGCCTTAAATTTTGCCCCCTCCTCCTTGTCCTACCTCCCCGTCCCCACTGTGCCTCACCCAGGTCCCAGTCTTGGCATTTCCATCCCATGGGCCACGGTTCAAATTGACCCCTGCAGTTGGACATTGAGGTTATTTCAACCTTCTCATCACGCCGCAACGAGAACTCTTGTACACGGCGCTTCCCTGAAGACAGTTTCTCTATCAGCTCTGCTCAGAGCCTTTCAAACACTCTCAGATGGACCGGGCTGCCACCACATCCAAAAATGTGGGATTGATTTCCAAAATGGCAACGGGTCAAAGAAACTGTTTTGAATCTTACTAAAATCAAACTTGAACAATGTTAAGTAGCATTTTTTTTTTTGTTGAATTTGGAATATTAGGAAATTGGTATCATCCTCAAAGATCTCGCTCGGAAAGCAACGGCCGTGGGCGTGTTTTATTGCCGCTCCCCTCTGCCACATGGCACGGGGGCAGAGGATCTGTGCAAACGCACATGGGTCCCAGATTCGGCCTGTATTTTTAGATACAAAAGTCACAGAACATACCTGCCACCCCAACCCCATGCCCATCCCTCACACACATGTGCATGTGCACGTACACACACACACACACACACACACACACACACACACACACACCCATCTAATGAGCATATGTTAATTAACTGCATTAAAAATTCTAATTCCTGATACGTCCTGCTGCCTCATCCCCATACTGGATCCAACTCAGAGTCCTGTCCATTCTACTGCCTAAGCCCACTCAAATCCACTCTCTCCTCCTCCATCGCTACCTCCCATCATGAAAGTGGTAGAGTCCAAACTACCACCATTTCCTCTGGGAAGTTTCCCTGCATCCCCTCCAGTCCTTACCCACTATTGTCCACCTTGCACCTGAAGGACCTTTTATAAACTCCGGTCGGCTGTCAATCAATCACACTCAGCACTCATTGGCTCCAACGCCCTGCATGATCTGGCTCCGCCCCACATCACACCCCCAGCCCCTTTCCACATTCTTCCCTGTGTATGGTTTTGCAGGAACAACCCACTCCCTCTACCTCCTCCCTTGCCTTTGTCCTCCTTAATTCCTACTTATACAGAAGCAGCCGTGGCTCAAATATAATTTTGCAGGAAAATCTTTCCTTGCTTCCCAGATGAGGCAGGGCCTCCCAGGAATATGTCTTCTTTGTTGTGTTTATCATAATTGCAAGATATAATTAATTACCCAATTAGTTGTTGCATGTCTGCCTTTCCATTCTGTTAAAGCTCTAGGGATTTTACAGAAGAGGAAACTGAGGCTCAAACATGTGAGGTCGCCCACGAAGCAAGCCACAGAGCAGGGGTCTGAGCCGGGTCTGAGCTGGAGGAACGCTTCCTTGCTCAGCTCTGGGACTGATGTAAACAAAAGACCGAGCCTGGGTGCTACCCAGCGATCTTACAGTTACCTTTCAAATTTACAAACGTGCACTCCCGTGGGTGTTATAATTCCACTACAGTGAGTGTGTTATTTTAAGGCACCCTGGCAGATGAGTGGGAGAAACGAAGGACTAGGTTATTCAGTGTAGCACTCTAATTGTTGTTTGTTTGTTTTAATCCCCACCCGAGGCTATTTTCTTCCACTGATTTTTAGAGAGAGTGGAACAGAGAAGGAAGGAGAGAGAGAAATAGAGAAATATTGATGGAACAGAAACACATCAATTGATTGCTTCCTGCACACACCCTGACCAGGGTCCTAGCTGGGGAGGAGCCTGCAACCAAGGTATGTGCCCTTGACCAGAATCGAACCTGGGACCCTTTGGTCTTCAGGCCAGACTCTCTATGCACTGAGCAAACTGGCTAGGGCAGTGCAGCACTCTTTAAAATAGCAAAAGATTGGAAAATCCCCCCAGTATTAACTACAACAATCAAGGCTTAACTACAACAAGACTGCGCACAAAGACCACTAGGGGGTGCACCAAGAAAGCATAAAAAATGCGGAGACAAAGCAACAGGACAAAACTGTCAATGGAAGATATAGAGTTCAGAACCACACTTTTAAGGTCTCTCAAGAACTGTCTAGAAGCCGCCGATAAACGTAATGAGATCTACAAGAAATCTAATGAGACCCTCGATGTTATGATAAAGAACCAACTAGAAATTAAGCATACACTGACTGAAATAACGAATGCTATACAGACTCCCAACAGCAGACCAGAGGAGCACAAGAATCAAGTCAAAGATTTGAAATGCGAAGAAGCAAAAAACACCCAACCGGAAAAGCAAAATGAAAAAAGAATCCGAAAATACGAAGATAGTGTAAGGAGCCTCTGGGACAGCTTCAAGCGTACCAATATCAGAATTATAGGGGTGCCAGAAGATGAGAGAGAGCAAGATATTGAAAACCTATTTGAAGAAATAATGACAGAAAACTTCCCCTACCTGGTGAAAGAAATAGACTTACAAGTCCAGGAAGCGCAGAGAACCCCAAACAAAAGGAATCCAAAGAGGACCACACCAAGACACATCATAATTAAAATGCCAAGAGCAAAAGATAAAGAGAGAATCTTAAAAGCAGCAAGAGAAAGAAACTCAGTTACCTACAAGGGAGTACCCATACGACTGTCAGCGGATTTCTCAACAGAAACTTCGCAGGCCAGAAGGGAGTGGCAAGAAATATTCAAAGTGATGAATGCCAAGAACCTACAACCAAGATTACTTTATCCAGCAAAGCTATCATTCAGAACTGAAGGTCAGATAAAGAGCTTCACAGATAAGGAAAAGCTAAAGGAGTTCATCACCACCAAACCAGTATTATATGAAATGCTGAAAGGTATCCTTTAAGAAGAGGAGGAAGAAGAAAAAGGTAAAGATACAAATTATGAACAACAAATATGCATCTATCAACAAGTGAATCTAAGAATCAAGTGAATAAATAATCTGATGAACAGAATGAACTGTTGATTATAATAGAATCAGGGACATAGAAAGGGAATGGACTGACTATTCTTGGGAGGGGGGAAAGGGGTGTGGGAGAAGCGGGAAGAGGCTGGACAAAAATCGTGCACCTATGGATGAGGACAGTGGGTGGGGAGTGAGGGCGGAGGGTGGGGTGGGAACTGGAAGGAGGGGAGTTATGGGGGAAAAAAAGAGGAACAAATGTAATAATCTGAACATTAAAGACTTAATTAAAAAAAAAAAAAGATTGGAAACAACCTAAAGGCCCATCAAAAGAGTACTGGTTACGTCTCTAATGGCACATAATGGAATATAAAGCTGTTATAAAAAGGAATGGATATGCTAGGGGCCAGTATGACATTTAATATGAATGGCACCCCCTGCAGTTGTGCAGTGAACAACCTGGGCAACCATATGGGGCACCCCAAGGAAGCCTTTTACACAATGATACAGCATAATCTCCACAACATAACTTTGAGAACACATATATCTACTTGTGTTAAGGTGCGTGTGTGTGTGTGTGTGTCTAACCCAAAATAAAATCAGTAAGTAGAAATCAGGCCCTACTTAAACATGCCCACTGGATTTTGATCATTCTCAGGGAGGGGCTCACCGTTTGTAGTTCCCTGGACTACGACACAAAAATTACTTTCTGAATGTGTAGCATAAAAAAAAAAATAAATAAAGCCAAAACATTCCTTTGAGCTGACATTTCTGCCAAGTGGACCAGAATTTGGGGGTGGAGAGTGGAGAGGGGAAAGTGAACCTTGGCGTTTCTCTGAAGGCCACAAGAAAGAAAACTAAGACAACGAAGGTACAAATGCACGGGCAATGTCCCATCCCACTCGGACCCACCCACAAGAACCCCAGGGGCGGAGTCCAAGGTGCAGGCTTCCGTGAAGGAAAAGGCAGGCCGGGGGCCACAGCTCCCTTCGAGTTCAGGGTATGGTGCTTACTCCAAGAGAGGAGCAAGCCACATACAGCGGCCGGCCGACTGGCAAGTCTTGGTGCCTCTGTGTTCGAATCCATCCAGGATCGAACTGCTCTCCCCAGCCTTCTTACCACCAATACGGTCTGAGCGACCATCACCTCTTCCCTGACTGCGCAGTAGACGCCTCACTGGCCCCTCGCCTGCCTGGTCTGGTACAGTAGCCTCCTTCCTGGTCTCCCGCTCCCATCCTTGCCCACCTTACCCCTCCACCCGTACCGTGTCCTCGGCACAGCAGCTAGAATGATCCAGAGCAGTGGTTCCCAACCTTCCTAATGCCGTGACCCTTTACTAATACAGTCCCTCATGTTGTGGTGACCCCCAATTTCATTGTTACAAATTGAACATAATTAAAGCATAGTGATTAATCACAGAAACAATATGTAATTATGTATGTGTTTTCCGATGGTCTTAGGCATCGCTTGGGAACCACCGCGGCAGAAATGTCAGCTCAGCTATGGCTCCCACCAGCATCCCCCTCCTGACCAACTATCTCTGCAGGGATGAGCCATGTGGATATGGGGAAGACCATTCCAAGCAGAGGGAGGAGAGCCAGCCGCAGGGTAGAGTGGCTGTCATTCCACCCTCCCCTCCCTGCCCCATCACCAAGGGCGGTCACGCTGCCCACATTGGCTTCTCTCCAGCTCCAGCCATTCTCTTCCTGACCTACCGCGAGCACTGTGCCATGCCCAGCGTGGGCAGGCCTCGGCCGGCTGCCGGACAACTGGTGCCTGGACTGCCCTACTCCAGAGGGGACAGCCTCTGCAGGGAGTGATAACGAAGGAGCCCCACGTCTGCTCTCTGACCCAAGCTGCGGTCCCGCTGGCCGGACCTGTCCTCGCCCGGCAGGAGCCCTCTGTGACCAGCAATTAACAGATGCTCCCCCGAGACAGGGCCATGTTTTCGCATCGCATGGTGAGCCATGAAAAGAGAAGTAGACTTTTTGCACAGGCTCGAAAACAAAACCGGCCGGCCCCTCTCGGCATTCTAAATTAAGACTCAAGTCATTCTATATTTCTCACATCACTGGAAATTAAAACCAGGCATATCTACCGCACAGCAAGCACGCTCACTGAAGAGACGCTCGATGGCCTGAAACACGCTAAATTTGTTTCCAATTACCATGTCCACATTTGAAACCCCTAGGAAGCCAGGGAGAGCGGTGTGGGGAGATCAGAGGCGAGGCCCATTAGTCTAATGGGATTCAGGACCTAAGGCTGCACCCCAGACCCCACTCCCCCCAGCCCCCCTGAGGGGTCCTTGAACAAAGAAACTGGATCATTGGGCCACCCCCTCCTCCAGTCAGGGGCCCGAGACCCCAACTTTCCCTTCTCTGCTCCCACCCACCCCTCTCCACTCTCAACCCCCAGCTTCTGGTCCACGCGGCAGAAATGTCAGCTCAGCTATGGCTCCCACCAGCATCCCCCTCCTGACCAACTATCTCTGCAGGCCCAGGAGCGACTGAGTCATCGGAGATGCGTCTGGAAGTCCTGGACGGGAACCTGCAGGCCTTCTCCGAGTTGACCTTTGGAAGGAGTTGTGTGTTCTTGTTTTTTTAAGAAGCCAAACAAGCGCTCTTCACATCCCTCTGCACCCCTCCCTGAGTAGGGTCAGTGCCCTAAGACCTGCAGCCAGACCACCTGGGGCTACAGCCTGGCAGAGGCACTGGCTCTGTCCTGATACGGAAGCTCATTTAGCTCTCCAGGCCTCAGGTTCTTCATCATGACGCTGCACACTCACCGGGGTCTTGGGAGGATCCAGTGAGTTATGCATAAAGCATGTAGCTAGCATCCACTAAATAACTTCTATTACTATTCATCCACCTACGGCTGGGTGACTTTTGCCAATTAAATACCTCTTCTCTAGTTGGAGTTCTCGGAAGAAAATCTTCGAGGTCGTCTCTCCGCTCTAAAATGTACGGTTTCTCGGGTACATTTGGGGTCAAATCCAAACTCCTCATCACGGCCTGTAGAACCCTGCCTGATCTGGCCCCTGCCCATGTCACCAGCTCCATCTTCCCCACCCCGGTCCAGCCACACGGGCCCCCTTGCTGCTCCTTAACCAGGCCAAGCTTGCTCCTACCCCAGGGCCTTTGCACTCGCTGTTCCCTCAGCCTAAAGCAGGTCTTCCCAGGGCTGGTTCCTCCTGATTCTTCAGGTGTCAACCTACATTCAGGGCCTTTCCTGAGCAGCCTGGCTACAGGAGAGCCTGCCCCACACCTTCCTATAGGACCCCTTCCTGACAGAGCTGAGTGTTGTCTTTGGTGTTTGCTTACTGGTATTGTCCATTTCCCCCCCCTAGAATGGAAGTTCGCTCAGCACTGTGCCCCAGCGCCTTGAACAGTGCCTGGCATATAGGAGATGTTCAATCAATATTTCCTGAATAAATAAATGAACAGATTCTCAGGTTCCTGTGTGGCTCAACACATTGCTGAGTGAGTCATCGCCAGTGACCCTGAGCAAGAAGACTTATTCATGTCTGGGAGAGAATCCCCACGTTGGAGTCTGCCTAAGTTCACCACCGTTTGAGCCAGTCTGCAGGAATGTGTCTCACCATGAAAGAGACATGTTATACCAGGCCAATTCCCCTGGAAGTCAATGAGGAGACCATCTCGGGTGGAAAAATAAAATGTGCAATCTCTTCTCCAGGCAGCATTTGGGATCGACACAGGGAGAGACTGAGTCAAACGCGCAGCAACTTGGCAGCCTGTGGAGATGGGTGAGGGGAGAGCGAGGCATGGCCACACCCCCTGCCACCTGCATTCACCCAAAGACCAGACGACAAGAGGCAGCATGTCTCAAAAACATTTCCCCAGGAGTCTGTCACCCAGGGCGCCGCCCTGATACTGAGGAACAAAGTGTCTGCTGTCTGCGGGGTCCTGGGCTCCGGGAGAAGCCGGGAAAGGGAAGAGGATCGATTGCCCTGGAGGGGGCAATGGAGGGCTGAAGGGAGCTCATGCAAACTGTGTCCACCTATCCAACCCTGACCAGCGGTACCCAACAGGGCCGTGTGAGCACCCGAGGATGCTGGGAAGAGAACGCTGGGCCGAGAGTCCTGCAGCGCCAGCCCCGATGGCAGCCCCCTCAGAACACTTCGATAAAACAGCCCCAAGAAACCGCCTTTCAGCTTTGCAGAAAGGTCCCACTACAGTCAGGGATGCTGGGCGAGGCAAAAGCTACGGCCTTCCCCCTGCGCTGCGGCCAGAAGCTGAAAAAGAACCCCGAGATGGGTGGGAAAAGGCAGGTCTATGACATGCAAGAGAGCTGGCTGAGCCGGCCAAGGCACTAACACGTTGTGTTATCCCCAAATTGTAATCCCCCACCCCCCCTCCCCCCCGCACCCCACCCTCCGCCCCCAACTCAAAGGCCACGCGCGTAGGTCTGCCTGGATCCGGCCCAAAACTTCTGAGTCACTTTTGCCACAAGGGGGAAGAAAGGGAGAAGGCAGACGTGATGTGGACCTTTCCGCCTGCTATTTTGGGATTTTAAGATCCCATTTCTTTCGTTTCAAAGGGAGGGTTTTTGGAGGGCCCTGCATAGCTCCTGTGCCCCGCACGCGGCCAGACGGCCCTGAGACGGGCCTCTGGCGGTGACCTGCGCGAGGCGGGGCCCTCTGGCAGCTCCACACGCCCCGTCCCCAGGAACAAGGAGCCCGTTCTTGTGCGGAGCCGCACGGGGCCTGGCTTTCATAACCTGCTGGAAGCGCGTGGGCCCGGCCCATCTGACTCACCTCCTCAAGGAAGCTGGTCCGCGCTCATTCGCTCGTTCGCTCGTTCGCTCGTTCATCCACTCCCCTGAGCCTCTGGGCCGAGGGAGGCTGAGCTGGAAGCTGCTCTTCAGAACCGTTGCTACCTGCCCCCTTGGAGAGGAACGCGGGACCGCCCTGGGTGGATGGTGACCCGAGGGATGATCATGGTCCCACAAGGTATATGGCGTAAAAGACTAGCGAATTGGTATTTCTCGGCCTCAGCACTGTTGGCCAAGGCAGACCATGGATCTGGGGGCCAGGGCCCCCTCTGCTGTGGGCCGACCTGCACTGTAGCGTGTGTAGCAGCAATTCTGGTCCCTACCTACCAGAGGCCAGTAACCGGCCCCACCCCGCCCCCAATCCAGTTGTATTGACCAAAAAAAAATCTCTGGACTTTGACAAATGTCCGCTGAGGGACAAAACCACTCCATTGAGACCCACGCTTCAAATAAGTTGACATGTGTGGGGAGGGGGCTCTTCTGCAGAAAGTCTGCACTGCAAGCCTCTCCGTGCCCATCAGAAAGAGCCACTGGCACCCCCAGCACCTCCAGCCCCCTCCTTCTCACTTCTCCTCCGCCTCTGGTCCCACTGCCGCCACCTCTTGCGTAGAGCACAGCACCCACCCCTTGATAATCTCTGCGTTTCTCTTGCCCTCCATCCTTAATAGGTTCTCCCCAGCCGCCAGAGGGATCTTTTTACAGCGAATCGGATCACATCACTCCTCCACTTCAACCCACCAGTGGCTTCGCAGTGCTTAAACATAATTAAATTCCAATAACCAGCCTTGCAAAGTCCTGTCATCTGATTCCTTCTCTTTCCAGCTCCATCTCCTACTGTTCCTCCCTCTATCCACAGCCCCGTGGGCCCCGTATCATTCCTCACACACCCACGCTCTGCTGCCTCAGGCCCTTTGCACCTGCCATTCTCTCCATCCGGAGTGCTCTTTCCCTGATTCTCCTCTGCCTGGCTCCTCATTGCCATTCAAATACCAACTTAAATGAGCCCATCCCTGGAGAGGAATCCCCTGACTACCTCAATATAAAGTAAACCACCTCCCCCTTTTTACCCACTTTTCTCCCTTAACATATTTCACTGTGGCCCGAAATCACCCTACTTATGGTTTAACCTGTTCAATGTCTGTTTCTTAGTTGAAATAAACACTCATTTTTCTCCTTCACCTGGGCTCAGAAACTGGCACTTAGTAGGTACCTAATAAGTAATTAGTGAGTGAGCAATCTATATATTCTAAATATTCTACAATAACCATATATTACCTTTGTTATAATAATAAAAATATTAAAAAGTAACCATAGCTACACCTTGCTATTTTGAGCACTGACTTTTAAAGGCCCCTGGCACCTGCCATCACCATGGCTCCTTAGAACATGCTCTAAATATAAAGGCCAGAAGGACGAGTGTGCTCATCTGGGTTTTATAGATGAGGAAACCAAGGCTCGGGCTCATTTATTCTTCTACTCACTCTAGATAAAGTGCCTACGACGTGCCACGCCCAGTTCCAGGTGCTCGAAACTCAGCACTATAACAGGACTAGCCAGAGGGGAGGCTGGGGGTTTTGATCTTTGGGCACAGGCTCTTTAAAGAGAATCTCAAAGGCCCCTGGGAAATATCCACCATAGGGGACCTTTGCCACCTTCCCTGGTGGCATCTCCATGGACCTCTCCCATAGCCCTGTCATATCATATTCACCTGTCCAGACCACAGGCAACGGAAAATCAGATAACAAATGAAGGACCACATCTCTCAGAACTTTAAAGCTATCGTATAAAAACAGTATTACACTGTATTCCTTCAAGGTCATCTGTTGTGACAGAGGCCACTCGCTCTCTGTCATCCATTTTCCCCTCCGAGGTAACAGGATCCCAATGATCTCAGGTGACAGCGGAAGCCGCTAAGAGCGCAGCGACACTTCCCGGCCTCCTGTGCAGGTGAACGGTTTGAGTAAATGAGATGGATGCCAAAGTATGGAGAAGGCTTGCAGAAAGGTCCCGGGGAGGAAGCTAACCTAGCTGGGGTGCCCCTTTGCCCTGTCTTCCTGCTTCCTGAGAATTCCACTGGTTGGATTATGGGTGTGATGGCAGCAGCTCCGGAAATCATTTTGGACCATGAGGTAACCTTGAGTGGAACAGGAAGAGGGAAAAAGCCTGGATCCCTGATGACTTCCTAGTACTTTGAACAACCCATCTCTAGACTTTCCACAAAAGGGACTAGCTTGCCGAATGTTTAAGCAGCTGTGATCCTGGGTTTCTTTTAGCTGCAACTAAACCTAAGCCTATCAAAAGACCCCTCATCCCACCACCATCGCATCATCTCCTCCACTCGCACGCGCCCCTCAACTGCATCTCAATGGGAATAGAATGGCCATGCTTAGGTAAGCCTCGGCTTTTAAAAACTCAAGCTGCAAACAGTAGCTAGTGCGCAAGTCTGTTACAAGACGCTTCATAAAAAATGATTTCTCTGAAGGGCCAGGGCTGAGAGTGAAGTAAAATAAACCGCCACATACAAAAAGTCAAACGACCCAACTGCTCAGCGACACAGCGGGTCCTGACACCCAAGTCAGTCTGCGAGCCTCCGCCCTCTTACGCGGGACCAGAGTGAGCGTCTGGAAAGGTGTCCCCTGGAGGGAGGTGAGCGGGGAACGGCGTGTCTGCCTCATGCGGGAGTGACGATGCCGCTCGCTAGAAATAAAACTGCTGCTTACTTTCTGTCTGGTTTCCGAATTGCTTTTTCCTGGTTGAAAGGTGCCAGGCCTGGCAGCTTTCTAAAAACTTAAAATTCAAGTCAAGTCAACAAATATTTGTGGAGCGCCGCCTAGTCACAAAGAAAGCCAAGCGGGGGGAGATTTGCATAGCAAGGGGATGCTATAATTAATCATAACAACAATGACAGTATCAGCTAACGCTATATTGAGCGCTTGCTAAACACCGGGCATTGTTCTAAATGCCGATATCTATCAAGTCATTCAATCCTCAGGACAACAGGTGAGGTAGGTACTATTATTTTATACAGAAGGGAACTGGGGCGGGGAGGTTAGGCAATTTGCTCAAGGTCATGGGCAGGAAGAAGCCAGGGTTCCAACCTGGGCAGGTCTAGCTCCAAGGCCCACTCTCTTGACCACTGTGCGATCCATTCGGCTCCTGTTGCCCCAAAAGCGGGGAGAAATGACACCCACCGTGCTCCCCAAACCTCACTCATTCTCCAGCCATGTTCCTGATCTATCACTGGACAACTCGTTACTCAATCTTTCTCTTTCAAGTTGAAGTCATATTTTTACTTATAGAAATGTATTTTCAAAGAAACTTTATGGTGCTGCCATAAACAGGAAAGCAGGATCACCAGTTGGAAATGAAAGATGAATATAAATGCACAATAAAAAAAAAAAAAAAGTGCCGCCCTAACCGGTTTGGCTCAGTGGACAGAGGTCGGCCTGCGGACTGAAGGGTCCCAGGTTCGATTCCGGCCAAGGGCATGTACCTTGGTTGCGGGCACATCCCCAGTAGGGGGTGTGCAGGAGGCAGCTGATCAATGTTTCTCTCTCATCAATGTTTCTAGCTCTCTATCCCTCTCCCTTCCTCTCTGTAAAAAATCAATAAAATACATTTTTTTAAAAAGTGCCAATAAGATAATTACAAATGTTTTCCAATGCTGACTAAGCACCATAAAATGCATCTAGGTTCTCCCCAGGAAACCACGGTTGGCAGAACACTGATACACAAAGCCTGTCACAGCAGGTCTAGGGGAGAGCACAGCGGGAATGGGGGCCCTGGGCTGGCGGTCAGCAGATCTTGAAGTTCAGAGAACCACCTGGGGCAGTGCCCAGGCACAGGAGAGGCTCAGCACACCTGTGCTCAAGGAGGCAAGAAGGTCTGCTGAGGCCTTGACTCAGAGAAGAAAAAATACCACTGGCCCGCCATGTGCTGGGAGAAGGGTCCTGTGCAGAGAAGGGAGTGGAGACGAAGTCAACCAACATCAAAACTTCGATCTGTTTTCCCGAAACCAAAAGGCTTTATTCAGGCAGCCGCTGACCTATCTTTCTCTGTCTGTCTTCCTTGTATTGAGGGGTATATATCGATGGGCCTCATCTGCGGTGCTTGCCAATTCCCGTGGTGCAAATACTCCCACCGTGGCTGATTCCAAGCTACCCGCGTGATGTCACCGGGAAGAGATGTCAGAGCTCACCATCACCTACTCTCTCTGCCACAGGATACAGTGGATGTGAATGACCTCAGGGGCGTGGATGACGGGGAGATGTGGTAGAACATATGAAACTTTAACAGTTGGCTGCCGTGAGCCAGCACACACCGGCTCGAGCACACCCCAGTACACACGGGTCCCTGTGCACATCATTCATGTCAGTATCTACGTGTTTAACAGCCTGTCATTTCTCTCTCTCTCCTCCCACGGACTGAGTGTTCACACTTACCACCCACACGCCCAGGCCGCTGGCCCCACTGCGTGGAAGGTGTCAGGTTCCTGCTATGGTCCCGTCCCCTCTCCACTCGACACACCTCATATCACTCCTGCTCCTCCTGTCCCCTGTGCCTTCCCGCAGTGACACGCCCCCTGCCTCCACCGGCCCAGGCCCCCCGTCGGCCCAGGGGAAGTCGGATTCCTGGCCCTGACGCTCCCGGCTCCTTCTCACCCCAGCAGCAGCTCCAGCCTGGTCTTTAAATCCAATCACACACATCTTCCTGTCTAGACGAGGCCGCTGGCTGCCAGGGCCGGAGTGAGTGGATTCCCAGGCCTGCACGCCCTGCCACCGCTGTGCTCATCCCGTCCACCCCCCGCCGGGCACCGCTCGGCTGTGGCACGGCCCTCGGCTCCTCCCGGAGCCGCAGAGCAGCCCGCTCAGCTGCCGGGTGAAAGTGTGCGTGTGAGGGTGGCATGGCGTGTGGCGTGCCACCCCCGAGAGCCGGGCGCCGGCGTCGCTGGGAGTCATCCATCATTTTTCTGTTGAAAAGCGGGGAAACAAACAACAGAAACGCAGCCCGGCCCCACTTAATGCGAACCGAGTACAAAAGCCACAGGAGAAAGCCTTTCCTCTCTCTGCTTCCCTTTTCCGGCCCAGAAGCACCACGGGCCAACATGAGGGCGGTGTGCGGCCCTCTGGACCCTTTCAAAGGGCTGGCACCCCCCCAGGCCCGCTCCTGCCCACTGCCAGCCCGCGGTGGGAGCGGGAGGCGGCCGCGGCTCCGTGCCAGGGACTTGGAAGAGGTTTAAGGCTCACGCAACAGAAGGGAGGAAGCTCGGCCTGTCAAGAGGGTGATAAAGCGGCTCCTTATCGGAAGCTTTCCTTTCAACTGCCTCCAAGTGAGTGCCAGGCTGGACCCTGCCAAGGCCGAGCGTGCTCCTTTCATGTCGCCCTGTGTGTCCCGTCCCCCCCACCCCCCACCCCCGGGTCATCGCTGCATCCGCATGTGCACGGAACTGTAGAGTCGATGCTTGAATTAGGGGCCAGCATCTCAGAGAGGATGCGACAATGTACCTCCAAGCCCAGGCCTCCGTGTAGCTGTGTGGCATCTGCCAAGTCACCCCAATCCTCTGGGCCTGGTTTTGCCATCAGGAAACCAGAAGAACAGATTTCAAAGCAGGAGAACCCAGCAGTGCAGACCGGGAGCTGGGGAGCTGGTGAACCCAAGCTCAAGGCCCAGCTGCTGGCCTCACTGGCGGCTGACCTTGGGCAAGTCACCAGACCCTCTGGACATGCTTCCACCTGCGCCAGGTGCAGGCAGCAGCCATGTGTCCCAAGGATGAAGGAGCTGTTACACGTGCAGCTCTTAGGACAGGGCCAAAGTGAGTGCTCAATAACATTACCCAGCATCTTCACTGCTATAGCTCTTATGTTCTCATGGGGCTGCCGTGGCCATGGAATGCGGGTCAGTGGCCTCAGGTCAGGTCTGCATGATGTGAAATGGATGACACACCTGAGAAACAGTTTGGGTCTTACAGGCAATGAGCTCACGGGGTGACAGTTTCAGATGGACACGGTGGGTCTATGTCCTCCTGGGCTGAGAGACTGTCTTATTATTTGCTTCTAGTTTGCCAGGGTTGGACACAGCCCGCGCCTCCATCCACGGTGGCTCTGAAGAAACAGCGGCCTGGCCCAAAGCTGTCGGACAACGGCTGTTCGATGCCCCAGGAGGCCGCGGTGCTGAGACAGGGACACAGGGACTGAGCTCAGCAGCTCGGTCCGGGCACGGTTCCCTCGTCCTGCTGCTGTCAGCACCAGGCGCGAGAGCGGCATGCTCTCCCACTGGGATGGGCAGAAACGCCTACCAGAGAGCCCAGCCCAGGGCAGGGTGGCTCGGGCCTGGCATGTCTCGGATCTAAGATCCGGCAGCGCTGTGAAGTACTGGCCGCCGTCTGCGCGAGGGGGACAATAACAGGCACCGCTGCCTGGGCCACGGTGAGGATGAGATCCTAGAACACATGCAAAGAGCTCAGAACGGCGCCTGACACACAGGAAGAGCTCAGTGGATGCCGGCAGCCCCCATCAGCAGCACTGACTGCAAACCTTTCTCTAAGGCAGATGACGCCATCATTCTTCATCGGGCTTATTGGTCCTCCTTAGAGTATGGGGCACAGAGAAAGGACGGGGTCCGTCCGAGTCCTGGGACTCAGGGCCCGCAGCTCGAAGGGGCTGGAACGCGCCGCCATAAGCGAGGCCCCAGAGGGTCCTCCCCCAGCAGCGCGTTCTCGCCCCGCAGGGCAGGATGCCGAGAGGCGGAGGAGCCCCGTCTGCCAAGAAGAACTTCCCTGGCGGAAAGGGAAGTGAAGTCTGTTGTGCGAAGGAAAAGCTCACGCTAACTCCTCAAGGATGAGCGAGGCCCTGGTGGCCGCCCAACCCTGGCCTCCTCTGTGAGGAGGGCAATCGAGACGCAGCCCCGGGCTGGACCCACCGTGCCTGCCACCGGGGGTGCCCACCTTCCGCGCGGCATCCTCACTCGGAAACGTGCTCGACAGGCGTGGGGTTGGCAGCGATGACCTCCAGGTGGGCAAAATCAGACCCGACCCACCTCTGCGGGGCCAGGATGCCAGCGAGCCCCAAAGCGCCCCCCCCCCCCCCCACGGCGACTTGAGTGTGACCGTAACGTTCAGTTCAGAGTCAGAACTCACTCTGCTCTTAGCAGCGCGGCACGGGGTTGGCAGATGGAAGCAGGGGGTGAAGAAAGCCTCCCGCTGGGAGCTGCCACTCCATCCCAGCCCTGAGAGGGGGCAGGGGCTCGGCCACAAGGCAGGACCTACGCCCAGGTCCCCAACAAGTCACCTTCCCAAAGCCCACCTCCCACCCGGCGAACACTTTGCAAGGTGGCGGGGAGGGCGGCAACGCGCCTGCCTAACGATGCCCACAGTCAAGGGGCACCAAGGCCAACCCTTCTGCTCCCCGGGCAAGTAAATCGCAAACCCACCCACCACCGGGCGCATGCACGCGAGCAGGGCACACGGCTGTGTAAGGAGGAGCAGGACGCGGACGCGGATGCCGACGCGCACGGCAGCATCGCTTTGGGTCACGGTCTGAACTCAACCGGATTCCCTGTTGCACAAAGCTTTCCTCTCCCGGCCGTGCTCGGCCGAGGCCCGCGGTTGGGCGCTAACGCACCGTTGTTTTAACACCAGCACCTAAGCCGTGTTCAGATGCTCCCCGGTAATGGCATTCACGCGGTGCGGTCTCTGCAGCTTCTGCTTCCAGCGGCTCGGCCCCGCCCCTTCACTCAGGGGGGCGGACTGGGCTGGGGAGGGGGCCATCGGAACAGGAAGAAGATGGGGTGAGCTCTGGGAGGTGGCTTGTGAGCAGAGTGTGCTCGGACACAATAGACAAGCCTCTTGCCTTGTTCCGAGATGCGCCCCCGGACCCCCAGCCCCAGCACAGTCCTAAAAGCGTTAGTTCAAAGTTAAAGTTAGACACACGCTAAGCTGAAGCCCCAAGGGAACTCAGAGCTCAACAACAACCCTCTCTTTGACTGAAAAACCACAAGGGAACACCCACGGCATACTTCTTGTTTAAAAAAGGAAAGTGAAAAAATACGGGTTTTTCTTCTGCTTCCTCATCGTTATAAAACTAGCTGGTGTCCAGTCCATCGAGTCACGACTTCTGTCTGCCTGGGGCGAGCCCCAGTCACATGGGGCAGAGAGACGAGAGCACAGGAAGCCTGGGCATGTCCCTGTGAACTGAATTGGTCCTTCTTAATTGTTGTCACTTCCTTCCTCTGCTTCCCTTAGCACAGGAAAGCCACTGAGAAACTGCCCGCGTCAGCACATCCATCACCGGGCACTGTGTGTCAGGGGGGCCCAGGCAAAGTGGAGCTCAGCGGTGCCTCAGAGGACAGTGGTGACACTCAACCATCATTCATGCAGCAGATAAAGAGCCTACTATGTGCTTGGGACTGGGATGGAGCAACGATGGAGGGTAGATGGATAGATAAGTGGGAGAAAGGAAAGTGGGAAGGAAGAAAGGAAAAATAAATCAGGCTATTAAAAAGAACCCACACAAGTTGAGGGGAAGAGGATGGCGGGGGAAGGGGGCAGCTATCTTAAGAGAGAAGTCAGGGAAGGCTTCTCTGAGGAGGTGGCCATTATCGTGAGACCCGAGCGAAGCAGAGAAGAGAGTCATGTGGATATCTGGGGAAAGCGACTCACAAGTGCAAAGGCCCTGAGGCAGAGCCTACCTGGAGTGTCTAGGGAATAGCAGGAGGCCAGTGGGGCGGGCGTGGAGTGAGTGAGGGAGAGTAGGAAGGCAGGCAGGGGCTACATGACATAGGGTCTTGCAGTCCATGGTAAGGAGAGGGAGGATTCAAAACAGAGGAGTGGGGTGGACCAATTTACATTTTAAACAGATTCCTCTGTGTGGGGAGCAGCCTGGATGAGGGGCACAGGTGGGGACAGCTGGAAACTAGTTAGGGACTGTAGCTGTCGCCCAGATGAGGAGTGATGACAGGTTGGCCCCCGGAAGCAAAGGGAAGGTGGTGAGATGATTGAGCCAGTGGCCACCAAAATGCACCTGCTCCCTCCCTGGCACAGACGTCAGCAGGTGGACTGGATACACGTCAAGGATCACAAAGCAAGGAGAAGCCCAGAAGAAGAGAAAGGGCAAACATCTGAAACGTTCTGTTCACAACCAGCAGACGCCTCAAGGTAGCATACGCCTCTGGAATTCAGTTTTCTCATTCCTGAGATAACAGGCCTCGCTCACAGGGCTACAGGGGAAGTACAAGCCCCGGCTTAGATCCTGGCTGGCATATTGTACATGCTCCGTACACAGCACAGTCCTACACTCTGCCTTGGGCAGTCTGAGTGGTGGCTCCGCCAGCTGAGTCCCTTTGCTGTCTTTATAATTCTCCGAGCCTCCATGCAGACTGATGGTGATGGTGCCTACCTCAAGGCTCCCTGAGACTGAACGAGACAGTGTTAGCTGAGCAAGAAGTCTGACCCACAGGCGGCCCTCGGTCAAATGGTAACCGAAGCCCTCCGTAAAACGATACATGAATCGGACACACCAATCATTCAGCTAGATAGTCTGTCTCCTTCTAGTTCAATCACCCCCAAACTCCGAAAGAACCAACTGCAAGTCCCTGAACGAGTCAGCTTGCAGCAAGGGAGCCAGGTCAGTCCCTGCCAGTGAAGACAGGTCAGGCTGAAGAGGGGCTGGGACTCCCACCTCAAAGCGAGCAAATCGACAGCAGGCGCCTCTACTCCGGTGACACCTACTGCTCTGAGTCACGGAACCCTAAGCTGAGAGAGGGGAGGCGCTCACGGAGCACTACCCCCTCCTTTTGGAGCCAACGTCCCAGCTCAGAGACCAGAAGTGTGTGGGCTGAGGCTGCACAGCAAGGCACAGGCAGAGGTGGCAGCGGGCAAGTCCCAGCCAGTCTGGTCGGGTGGAGGGTGGGAAGGAGGAAGGAAGGAGCACCCCACCTGCAAGAAAGAGAGCCGTGGGGCTGGGGGGTCTCATGACTGGCGGAACGCCTTTCTTGCTGTTAAGAGTTAAATTCGACTGCCGCAAAGGCCGTGTGAGTAAGGGCAGTGAGCTGAGCCAGGGCAAAAACATGCATGTCCATAACCTACAGACGTTCGCACGCGGATTTTTTCTGTCTCTTTAAGAACTGTAGCCCCAGAGCCACTGCTGAACTGCCTGGCGCTTTTGGGCAGCTCAGCAAAGACACTTCCTCTGCACCCTTGGAAGGCGAGTGTCAGAACTGTCCTGATGAATATGCAAATGTGAACGGTGCCCTCACGACGCACAGTGTGCTAGTTGGTGCACGGCCTGCGCACCTGGACCCAGGGACACCCAGAAGGCTTCCCTGGGTGGGTTGCTCGAGACCTCTGTCTACACTCCATGGTCTTGTGAAAGGCACGGAACTGCCGCAGCAAATGTCACGTGGGAACAAAAGAAAGACACACACATTCACTGTCAATAACCGACTCCTAAATCCGAACTGCTAGCGCCCACGTCTGAAATGATGCCCAAAGTGGATACCAAGAAAGCTTCTACCCCAGGACCTTTGCACAAGCGTTTCCCTCTCCTATGACGCTTTCCCCCCAGCAGTGACACAGCTTCCTCCCACACTGCACTCCAAATTCTGGTTCAATATCACCTCTTCAGAGAGTTCTTCCCTAAATAGCACCCTCACCACTTCACATCATCTTCCATCGCCCCCTCCTGCCTTCGTTTTCTTTTTCTTTTTCAAAAAAATATTTTTTATTGATTTTTTACAGAGAGGAAGGGAGAGGGAGAGTTAGAAACATTGATGAGAGAGAAACATTGATCAACTGCCTCCTGCACACCTCCCAATGGGGATATGCCTGCAACCAAGGTACATGCCCTTGACCGGAATCAAACCTGGGACCCTTCAGTCTGCAGACCGATGCTCTATCCACTGAGCCAAACCAGTTAGGGCCTTTGTTTTCTTCTTAATGCTTTTGACCACGGGACAAACTGGAGTTATTGGTTTGTGGTATGCCTCCCTCCACCAGAACCCCAGCTCTGTGAGAGCACCAGATCTTGTCTGTCCTGTTCTCTACTCTATCTCCACCTCCAGTCAGCAAACGTTTTCTGCAGAGGACAAGATAGTGAAGATTTTAGGCTTTGCAGTCTCTGTCGCAAGGACTCCCCTCTCCCAGGGTAGGTCAAAAGCAGCCGTACACAATATGGAAATAAATAGGCAGGGCTGTGTTCCAATAAAACTTTATTTAGAAAAGCAGGTGGTGGGCCAGACTCGGCTGACACAGTCTGAGGACCCTGCCCTAGAATAATGTGCCTCAGGCTCTAATGTGCACACAGACCACCTGGGGATCCATTTATAGAAGGCGAGTTCTGACTCAGCAGGCCTGTGGGGCCTGTGATGCTGCATTTTGAACTCACTCCCAGGAGATCTGTGCACCAAATGGCGTAGGGGCACCCAGCACAGTGCCTGCATGTGGCTAAAACCAATCAACATCTGTTGAATCCATAAGAAAGAATCGGAAAAACACTCAGAACTCAACATTTTTCTTGCCACTATCTAACCACGCGTCCGCATCTTGCCCTTGCTGATGGCATGATAGCGTCCGTTGGCTCTATCTTCAGCGTATCAGCTTCTGACGGAGGAGGAAGGAGATGTGCATAGATGTGGGGTGTGATGAAGTATTTGGTCACTAAGGCAGGGGTCAGGTAAACCAGAGGCTTCACAAACATCTACCTGAAGCAGGTTTCTAAGACTGTATTCTTTAGAGCAGTGTCTACAGTTTCATAACAAATGTCAGCTTAGGAAGACGGGATTCCCTAACAAAACCTAAGTGCCCGGGGAAAGGCCCCCTGGGTTACGTAAACAGTGCCGAGAGGAGCAGCTCAGCTGCGCTTCCTATTCGGAAAATCAAACACGATGTCTTTTTAAGCGCAACGGTAATGGCCGCCCCGATCGTTTATGGCGAATTTAAAATGTCCGGGGCATCCTGCCAAGTCCTTTATAAATTACAACGCGAGGATGGCGATGACAACAATGAATAGAACCACAAGGCCAGACACGGACCCTCTGGAAGGATCTTCAAGACGCCGGGGACACTGGGGCCTCGGGGAGAAGAGCCAGCCCCCGAGTGGCTGTGGGGGAAGTTGGGGGGGGAGGCCGGCCCTGCACAGCTCCTGCCCCTTGGAAATTCTGCACCACATGATGCACTTCCTCCCCACAAATTCATCTATAAAAGAAACCAGAGAAGTCTGCACTCAGTGCTATACTGACTGCTTTACACATGCCATTTCCTATAGAAATCCTGTAAGGAACGTTTTGTCCAGTTTGTCACTAGGGAAACTGAGGCCCCAGGAGGCCCCATGAACCTCGTTCACAGTCAAATCGCCAGTGTGGTGAGGACCACTGGGGCTGAAGGCCAAGTAGATCCCAGGACCAGCTGAACACAGGTCCAATCCCCACGGTTTGCCCTGGGGACCTGCCCCCTGTAGATGCCGGTGCCTCAGGGCCCAAGTGCAGGCTCACTGGCCTGCCTGGGCTCTCTTCTCAGCCTCCAGGCCTCACACCAGGCAGGCACAGGACACCAACAGAAGCCCGCAGCCCCCGCGGCCCCGGGGTGGCTGCACCGACCCACAAGCCGGCCACCGCCTGCATCTGGGGAGGGCCTGCTGGCCGCTGTGGCTACACAGGGAGGGAAGGAGCCAGGTGGGTGGGGAGACACCCATGAGGGCATGACCCTGAGCTAGCTCACAAGGGAAAAATATGACTTGATGCTTGACCCGACTGGCTTTCCTACATTTTTCAAAATACTTAAGCAAAATAAGAGCCCCCAGGAGCAGCCTGGAAAATTATCTCAGGATCATTAAGAATTTCTATTGCACCTGGCCAGCGTGGCTCAGAGGTTGAGTGTTGACTTATGAACCAGGAGGTCACGGTTCCAGTCCTGGTCAGGGCACATGCCTAGGTTGTGGGCTTGATCCCCAGTAGGGGATGTACAGGAGGCAGCTGACCAATGATTCTCACTATTGATGTTTCTATCTCTCTCCTTCTCCTTTCCTCTCTGAAATCAATAAAATATATATATATATTTTTTAAAAGAATTTCTAATTCTTCTTTGTGGCCTGACCTGTTAAGAGTGTAGCCTCTGGAGCTGAACCATCTAGGTTCAGTTCATGGCCCACCCACTTCCTGTGTGACCTTAGGCAAGTTACTGAACCTCTCTGTGTCTCAGTACTGCCTAGAAATAATGGTAGCACTGTGTCCATTTACACATAGAAAGCACTTAGAACAATTCCCAATCATATTCAGTGCTTGGCAAATGCTAGTTTCCCCTGGTGTCATGCAAATAACCTGCCTCAGACTTGACTGTATAAAGAAAGAGGCAGGAGCTGAGCACTGGGAGCTTAAGCATCAGCGTGGGGAGACCAAAAGGAAATTCGCCAAAGCAGTAACAGCACTTCCTGGTGACAAAGGTCCTGTGTTTTAAACAATGCATACACATTAAAACAAGAAAACAAATAACTGAATAAAAACTCAGGGGGCATAGATACATGCATACTTTTATATAGATATGCATGCATGCATACATATACATACATATGGTGTCAATATACACATGTATATTTTTATATAAAAATAGGTCATTTGTATATGCATGACTGTGTGTGTACACACACACACACACACGCACCCACAGGAACTTTTCAAACGCGTGTCTGAAAGTTCAAAGCCCACTACTTCTAAGCAGGAGCCTGAGGGCTGTAGAGAACAGTGGAAACGTTTGGCCAAGGAGCCCGACAGGCATGCTTTAAAATCCAGCTCATCACATCTGCGCTGTGTGACCTTGAGCAAGTCCTCTGACCTTACACAGAGCAGCTGTTGAAATGATGGGTGCCAACGTCATCCTTACCATCAGTCTCTAACTCACATCCATCCCAGCTTCAGGCTCACAGCATGAAGCCGAAACGTCCACGTGAAAACAAATGCTCACTTTTGTACCCCAACAGGATGGTACAGAAGAAAATGGACAAGGAGGAGAAGGAGCGATAACAACGGGCGTACGCTGAGCACTCGCTGCATGCCAGGCCCCCCTCTGCCCACTTTACCATTTACTCAGGCATTTACTCTTCGCAAAGACCCTGGAAGGCCAGTATTAGTACCATCCCCTCTGCTGAACTTGTGACCGTGAGCCTCAGTTTTCTCACCTGTAAACTGGGTTAATAACCACACCAGTAGCTTCTGCAGCCAGCACACGGGGAAAGCTCGGTCAGGGTCAGCCTCTTTGTCACTTGTGACCATGTGCCCCTTGGGGAAGACCTTCAATACCTCTGAGCCTCAGTTTCCCCATTCACAGACTAGGGACAGCATGCCTGCCTGAGCTGCTCCGTGTGACGTGCTGGTCACATAGTAAGTGCTCATTGAACAGCTGTGACGATGGGCAGTCAGCCCACAATCTTCCAGGAGGCCCACACCGTCTCCCAGGTCCAGAGGCGGGCTCTGCTGCTCTTGCAGAAAGAACAGGGCCCCTGCTGGGAACAAAGCAACTAACAGGCGAGGTCAGGACTCCACGGCTGACTAGCTGCCTGACCTCAAATAAGTGACGTGAGCTTCCCCTGGGCTTCTGTATCCAGCCGTGCAATGGGAATGATGGCCCCAACTCACTGTGTGATTCAAGGACAGAGTAGGATCACCTCTGCAACAAACAAACCCTGTGCGAAGGAGTAATGTGTACACACTCATACTCTCAGATTTGGTCTTTGGCCAGAAGAAGCCTGAAGGGGCACCAGGATGTAACTTAGGCCAACAGAGCTCCAATGTTCCCCAGCCGTGTCCGTCACTATATTCCTCAAGAAAGAAAAATGGCTCACACGCCCGCTTTGTGACAAAGACCACGCTGAGCACTTTTGTTTAAAATCCTAACCACTCTAGACAAAACAAAATAAATATCTAAATATGGAGGTCGGTCTCACTTTATGATCGAAGGAACGGCAGAGACGCAGAGCCCCGAAGCTAATGGCTGCAGGCCGGCCTCGCTCCAAACAGCCCACTCTTCCTCCCTCCAGGAGGCTGCACAGTCCGATGGGTCAGTGTAGACTCTGGCCTCAGACCTCCTCCGCCCAAACCAAAGCCACCGCTCACCGGCTGGGTGGCCTCAGGCAAGTTGCTTAACCTCTCTGTGTCCCAGTTTCCTTGTCTGGACAAGGAGCGCTGTAGCTCCACCACCTACACTCATGGCGCCGCTGCAAAGATTAAGTAGGTCACTCCAAGGCAGGTACACAGGGATGCTCAGTAAGAGCAGCTTGCATCAGAACACCACGCTGCCCATCCCATAGGAGGGACCAAACACTGTTGGTGCAACATGTGAAGTTTCTCCTATCTGTTCCCACTGATTGCCAAACATACTCAAGCCTCAGACTTAAGCTCTCTTTTTAGAGCAATTCTTTCTCCCGGATCCTGGGAGCTTTCTATTTTCTGCCTACATCCAGGGGCAACGTTTTACTGGCGCCCACTCATGCCAATTTATCTTTCATGTGAACTGAAAGCGCGCTTTTTTACCATCCGTGTGCCTTTGGCATGAAGACGGTACCATCCACCCCCACCCCTCCCCACTGTCCCACAACTCTGCGTGCACCAGCGCCCCCGCACATCATCTCCTCTCTTCTCCACCTGGCTCACCCGGAGGCCAAGGTCACACACCGAGGGACACATCTGGCCCACAGACACACTTGGTTTGGACTTTTGACTTTTAAAAGTTTTCTAAATTCATTATCAGTGTTATCACCAAAAGACTGGTGTAGACGAGGAGAGGGTGCTGAGGATGGCTCAGCAGCCCCACCTAGCCCGTCTCCATCTTAAAGGAAAAGGCTGCACCAGGCCACCCCTAGAAGAGGCGCTCCCTCTGAAAGCAGGAGGGGTCTCAGTGGGGACGGGCAGGGCCACTCAACCCTGGGGACGCGGCCTCCGGAAGGCTACAGCCACATCCTGTGTCTCCCACAGCCACACTCACAAAAACCCCAGTTCGCCCCACTTTCCCAATATGCCCAGAGTCCAATCATTTCTAATGTCCTCCACCCCCACCCCGGTTTAGCCACCGTCCTCTCTGGGCTGGACCCCCTGAACAGCAACTCACCCATCTCCCTGCTTCTTCCCCTGACCCCCTACCGTCCACTCTCATCAGCATGGCACCCAGAGGGATTCTGCTGAAACTTAAGGCAGACCCGCCCCTCTTGATTCCCACCTCAATGGGAGCAAAAGTCCCCAAATAGAGTCCGAGGCCCGATCCTCCCACCCTCTTGCCTCTGGGCCTCTGTCTCCTACTCCTCTGTCTGGTCACCCTCCACTCTTCCCACTCAGGCCTCCTCTGGGTTGACCCTGATGTCCCCCCAGCTCACAGCACACGGCCCCAGGTCCCTGAACCGGCTATTCATCCATCTCCTTCTTTGCTCAAATGCCACCTCCTCAGGAAGGCCTCCCTGACCACTCCCAGCTCCGCTCGCCTGCTGGTGTTCCCCGTAATACTTATCACCTCCCCACAGTCTATTTAATTTTCCTATTTATGAGATTTATTGTTTATCTCCCCTCAGCTCCACGGGGGCAGGAACTTGTGTCTGTTTTGCTCGCGGCCAGATTCCCAGCGCCTGGAACGGTGCCTAGCCCATAGGAGGTGCTTGGGAAATGTTCTGACCACCGAATGAATGAGCGGGGGAACCCCCGGGGACCTCAGCACACGCCCCACAGAAGCTGGAGCGTGAGTCTCTACTTCACTCTGCTTTCCTTTCCCTTTCCCAGGGCTGACGGAACTTTCTGGAGGAGCAAACACAGTCACCCTGATGGAGGCAAATCAGGCTCGGCTAGACCTGCTTTCACGTCTTAAAAACAGGGGGGCAGGGGGGCACACTAAGCACATTTTATTAGTCAAATAGAAGCCCACGTGCCCAGCCAACTGCCGGAGAAGGCCTGCTCACGGCGGGACCCCCGCTTCCCACGTGGGGAGGACACCCCGCCGGCCTGCCTTCTCCCTGAGACATAATTGAAAGTGAGCTGCAAATAGTGCAAGAGCTGAGCTCCCACAGGATGGAAAACCCTGTCCCGTGATCCCTTTTACACGCTGAGAGCTGGGAGACTTGATTGGCCTCCTCTGGGTTGGGGGAGGGGCGGTAACCTGAACAGGTGCGCCCCTGGCCCCCCACGGCACCCTGCAAAGCTCATTATTCTTACCCGGGATGGAACAGAGATCGGGTTTCTGCATCTGTAAGGAATTTCTCCTACAGGACTGGCCGATATTTTCTCCATCTGCCCGAGCAGCTGTCTGAGAGGAGCCAGAGCATTGCTCTGGGAGGTGTGCTCTGTGGCTCAACAGCCTCCAATTCTGATCCCTTTCAACCCACAGGGTGGCTTTCTGATCCTTTTCTCAGTTGAGAACATGTCCCAGGGATTGGCAAGAATAACATTTTTTTGAAAGTCCCAGCCCAATGATGGCTTGATGGCTGAGGAGTATAGGGGGAAGTGCCCTGCGTGGGGAATTCCTATCCATGGTTAGCGGGTCTGGAAGCAGGTGGCGGGGGGCTGGGGGGGGGGGGGGCCGGGGGAGGGGGATTAAGATGCTAATGGCATGATACAGGCCTCTCCAGACGAAGGATTATTAGATCTCAGAAGCTGAGGAGCGATGGAAACATAAAGCCCAACCTTGCAAGCCGCCTGTGAATGGCGCTCTGTCCACCCTGGGGCCCCGCATCCTGTCCCGAAATAGAACGAGGAAATGGGGGCGGGTCCACCCGAGGCCTGTGCCCTTTCAAGGTGAATCTGGTGGTTCCCTTCCTGGTCTGATCCCAACAGGTCACACTCCGGCCAAGGAGCTAAGACTCCCTGGCTACCTTGGAAAGAGCCATAAGTTTGTTCTATTTCGATGGGATCCAGAGCTTTATAGGAGAGGCTGCCTGGACCTGGCTGCTCACAGTGCTCGCTCATAACCAGCAATTCTTAGAAATCGCATAAATACCTATAGCCGCGTTCTAATCTCCCTTTCTATTGATAAGCCTTGGAATAGCGCAGTCCTTAGTTACCCCCGGAGGATATGAACTTGAGGATGTTTGCCTTGAGCCAAATCTAACCCAAGGGTAGATTTAGTAGCCAAAACTTCATAATCAGAAATTTCACAGAAAATTTCAGAATCCTAGTTCCTCTTGAAAACAAAACAAAACTGTAAAAGCTGGCAACAATGGGCCCACATTCCCAGATGGCACAACCCATGGGGGCCGAAGAGCAGCTGCCTCCTTGAGACGAGGCATATAGTCTGCTGTGCCCTACTCCCCACCACTCCCTATTGCTCCCTGGCATTTGGCCAATTCAGTCATTTACTTTCATTGCCTGCCCCCCAGGAGCTTGTCAGTGTGTGATCCTGGTTCTCCAACCTCTTCTTTGGTTCTCCGCTCAGTTCATTGCTTCTGAGGAGCTGTGAGATGCTACAGAGGGTGTGAGGAATAAACCCACACAAGCAACGTGCACCAAGCCCGCCAATGATGGTGTCGGCGGTCTTGTGCCATCACAGGCCAGAGAGTTAGAAAGTCACACCTCAGCTTCTGAGCCCCAGGCTCCCATATCTAACTGCCTACTTGACATCTTTGCTTGGATGCCTCACAAGCCCTTCCTTCTTCCTAACCCCAAACTGAACTCGTAATCTTCCCCTAAGAAACTTCTTCCCCAAGTCTTCCCATATGGCAGGTGGCACCACCCTTCACCTCCCACACTCCATGCCAGCACCTCCCACTGCCACCTCCTCATCCTCACCTCCTTCATCCCTCACCTGTCACTGCACAGCCTGTCCAGTTACCTCCCTGCTTCCTTCCTCAGTCCTTCTGACCCACTCTCTAGAGCAGAGGTTCTCAACCCGTGGGTCGTGACCCCTTTGGCGGTCAAATGACCCTTTCACAGGGGTCACCTAAGACCATCCTGCAATATCAGATATTTACATTATGATTCATAACAGTAGCAACATTACAGTTATGAAGTAGCAACAAAAATAATTTTATGGTTGGGTCACAACATGAGGGACTGTATTTAAAGGGCCAGAAGGTTGAGAACCACTGCTCTAGAGAGAAGACCAAGTGATCCTAAAAATATTAAGTCACAATCACCTTCCACCCCTACTCAAAACTTGTCACTCTCTTCCCCTTGCCCTGGATTAAAATCCTAGCTCCCCAACTTGGCTTCTGAGTCTTGCATGTCCTGGCTAAACTCAGGTGACACTAGCCACCCTTCAGCTCTTCAGACACACGAGTTCTCCCCTGTCTTGGGACCTTTGCACGTGCTCCTACCACCACCAAAAGAAGACAGCAAGACAGAGCAAGGCAGAGCGTGATGCTTCTCTTTGCTGGCTCCATCACCTGCTCCAGCTGGTAGGTCACCTCCTCAGCAAGACCCTCCCTCTAACGCAGGTCTCCCAAGTACCCCCTTGGCATGGTTTTCTTGAAGGAGTTACCCCCAGGTTGTGAATCCAACAGATGAGCGCCTCATCAGCCATCACAACTTACCTGAGAGCCCGCGTGTCCTTCCAGATTGCCCTTGCCTGGCCTCCCTGACCCACCTGCACCTCAGTAATGGTCACGCCAAACCATCCTGGTCTACTTTGCACGCCCCCCGCCCCCTCCGAGCTGCATTAGGGAGGGACTGTGTCCATCTCGCCCCTCATTATACTATTGGCACCTGGCACACAGTAGGTCCCAACAAAATATTCGTCAAATGAATGAGTCATGAGGTCTGAAAAGCATTTAAAGTTTGGAGCAAACTTTCTTCCAAGACTAAATGACATTCAGGACAGAAAAAAGAAAAAGAAAAAAAGTTGAACATGATATATGCTTAAGATTTTAAATTTTATATTTGAAGGAACAGAATGAAATGATCTTGTATTTGTTTTATTTTCACATAAAGAGGAGCATAAAACCACTAGCCATGCACAAAAAGATTAAGTTTCATAGTGTGGCAAATAAAAAAGAGAAGGGTGGGGACGGATGATTGAGGGGGGAAGGGAGCCGTGGTTCAGTACAAAAATAGAAACAGATGGCGAGATAAAGAGAGAGACAGAGATCAGAGAAAAACCAGCAGAAGGTTCTAGCAAGGTACAAAAGGGGGCTTCATTGCTCTTCTGGGAACACGGGGGGTACCCTCCAGATTTCAAAAGGGGTTTTCGCACCTACTTAACGCTTAAGATCACTTGTTTCTTAAGGTCTCTCTCTTCTTCATTTTTCAAAGAAAAAATTTAAAAACCCGACTACCTACGCTAAAAATCGGGGGTTAGCACGTTTCATTTTTGAAGAGCACACAAACTATGCAAATGAACAAAGAAACTTCGCTTTGTGTTTTCTGAGGATATGGCTACAAATTTTTCAGTCATGCCCTGAGTTTTCGAAGGTATGAGCAAGAATAAGAACGATCCTGGGGGCTGTTGGAAGGAGGGGTGCGACCTTCAAGTGCTCTACAGCAGTCCTCTGAACTGCACATCCAGCCCGTTCTCTGGAAATTCCCATGGCCCCAGCCATGATGACTGAGTGAGCAGAGGTGAGCACCGTACGTGGCCGGACCTCACTGGCCAAGCTAACTGGACCAGTGGACGGCACCCGTCCCAACCAAGGCCCATTAGAACTTCCCTGAGAATCAGGGTTTGGACTCCAATGAGCTGGTGAGGCGGGTGAAATCGGAACAGCATATACAATTCAGAGGCAGGGAGTGTGGGCAATTTCCCACCGGGCTTTCTCGGCCTGGTGAGAGTGAGAGGCAGGAAAGCTGGTCTGCAAAGAGACGCAGAGGAGCAGGAAAGTGGTGCAGCCAGACCCCAGGGTCCAAATCCAACATCCACCACTCAGTAACTGTGACCTTGAATGAGTTCCTTGACATCTCCTTGACCTGACGGCAACCTGCTCCATGGGGCTCTGGTGAAGGTTAAATAAGTTGACGCATACAGTACTTGGGACAGATTCTGACATGCGGTAAGTGCTCACTGAGAGTTTACTGTTATTACTATCTTGCTCGGCTGTAAGCTCGTGAGGGTGAGGACTTCTGGCTGTTTTGTTCACACCTGTCCCAGAATCTAGAACCGTGCCTGGTACACAGTAGCGCTCAACAAACATCTCTTGAGTGGTCAGAGGATGAAGAAGCCCTGAAAGGATAGAGCCCCCTAACTCTTCTCCTTATCTCAGCTACTACCCGCACAGGAGCAATCAGAGTGGGGTCCTATCAAAGCCTAAGTCAGACCATGCTTTTCACAAACTCTTCTCCGTGGCTATCCAGGCCCTGCATGCTCTGCCTCTCTCCACTCTCTCTCTAGCCCCTCAGACTCCAGTTACACTGGCCTCCGATGGTCCTCTGATGTGGTTCCTTCTGCTCCTTCTGCCTCTGGGCATTTGCACATGCTGTTCCCCCTACGTCTCTTCCTCAGGGCAATCTTAACAGATGTTCTTCCCACTTACATTGGCCCCTCCACCCAGAGCCCCACACTTTTCTTTCAGGCCACTTGCCACAGTTTCTAATTTTATCATTTGTGTGATTAGTCATTGACTCTTTCCCTCTAGAACACGAGCTCATGATTAAAGAGATCATAACTTCTGTTTTATTCTTCACTGTATTTCAGTATTAGGTTCAGCATATGACAAAAAGTAGGTGCCCAACAAATGCTTGCAGAATGAACTCATTTGTTGAATGGATTGACTAAGCAAAGAAGTAAGACTTAGGGGGTGATTTCCCAAGTCTGGGTTCTTCTTGGGTTGAATCTACTGGCCTGGTTTTGTGCAATAGCCCCATAGCCTCCTCATACAATCCCCTTTTCCTAATCTGTTTTGAATGAGTTTCCCTATTCCTACCAAAGGCTCTGACTCCAACACACAGACTAATGCCATCCTCCAAGCCAGGAGGTTCCCATCCTAAACTAAGGACACCTTTAGAGGAAGATAACAAAATCCAGAGTCTCTACAATGTCCAGGATATGTTATCATTGCAATGTCAAAATACAATCAACAATTACTAGACATGCAAAGAAAGAGGAAAATGTGACTTGTGGTCAAGGAAAAGAGCAATGAATAGAAACAGATCCCAAGATGTCTGTGATGTCAGATTTAGAAAAAGCAGCTGCCAGGATTTAAAAGCTCCTAATCTATAATAATAAAAGCATAATATGCTAATTAGACCAGATGGCCAAATAGCAGAATGACTGTCTGGACGACCTTCTGGATGAAGCTGGGGCTGCGAGGGCCTAGCCCCTTGCACAAATTTTGTGCATCGGGCCTCTAGTCTATATAATAAAAGCCTAAGCGACCATCACATCCAAAACAACCGAACAGACGACCGAACAGACTGAGTGGGGCAACAAGGCTGGCAGGGGGGTTAGTGAGGGACAACCAAACGACTAAACACCAGGCTGCATGGGGCAATCAGGCTGGCAGGGGAGGGCAGTTGGGGGCCATGAGGCCGGCAGGGGAGGGCAGTTGGGGGCGATCAGGCCAGCTGGAGAGGGCAGTTGGGGGCCATGAGGCTGGCAGGGAAGGGCAGTTAGGGGCGATCAGGCCAGCTGGGGAGGGCAGTTGGGGGTCATGAGGCTGGCAGGGAAGGGCAGTTGGGGGCCATGAGACTGGCAGAGGAAGGCAGCTGGTGGCGAGAAGGCCGATGGGGGAGAGGGGGTCTGTTGGGGGTGAGCAGGCCAGCAGGCAGAGTGGTTAGGGGCGATCAGGCAGGCAGGCAGGCAGGTGAGCAGTTAGGAGCCAGCAGTCCCAGATTGTGAGAGGGATGTCTGGCTGCTGGTTTAGTCCCGGTCCCACAGAGACCAGCAGTTGGACATCCCCGAGGGGTCCCAGATTGGAGAGGGTGCAGGCTGGGCTGAGGGACACCCTCCCCCACTCCCACCCCCGGCACAAATTTCATACACCTGGCCACTAGCATTATCATAGTGCTAGTGGCACTTAACCAGGTCCTTAACCAGGTGTATATAGCCAAAGTGTCTGTCAAGATTTTAGGGTCTGTGGTTTGTTATCTGAACTCTACTCATGTCATGTAGCTTCTAATTAAGTAGTTTTAGGTGATACTCAAGAATCTGTATTTTTAACAACTCTAGAGAGTTCTGATGTACACTGCATCGGATTCTTATCATATATAGAATTATTGCCATATAATACTTACACTTTAAGGCAAATGCCAAAAAAAAAGTTAAATTAATGTAAATGTATTGAAGGTCTGGTTGGGTTGGTTGGTGGGCAGTAGTCAGCAGTTGCTGGTTAACCAGACAATAAAATTAAGAATATTTCAACCCTAAACATTTTGGAGAAGAAAGAACACTGTACTTATTTTGAGAAGAAAAAAAAAAAAGGTCTGAGGTTGAAGTAAAAGCCACAGACATAAAAGATAACTACTAAGAAAAAACAGGAGGAAATGCTCATGGTACAAAGTAAAAAAAAAAAAAATTAAAAATCAGAGTACAAACTACTAAAGCATCAAGTATATAAATGTACAGTAGTAGATATTGCCATGTTTGTGAATAGAAAAAAGGCAAGAGAAAATATATCAAAATGTTAACAGTTAGTTTAAGTAGTTTGACTATGCATAGTTTTTGTTTGTTTGTTTGTTTTAATTGATTTCAGAGAGATAGAAACATCACTGATGAGAGACAATCATTGATCAGCTGCCTCCTGCATGCCCCCTACTGGGGATCGAGCCTGCAACCTGGGCATGTGCCCTTGACCAGAATCAAACCGGGAACCCTTCAGTCTGCAGGCTGATGCTCTATCCACTAAACCAAACCAATTAGGGCTGACTATGCATAGTTTTAATTTGTTCCTACTTTCCTATATTTTACGAGAGTATATTGATTTTCCTCTATACACGCTCATCTAAAATTTAAACACAAAATGATGGCTTCAGAAACCTTCTGTCAGTACACACACATCTGCAGAACTCTAGCAGTTTTTCGCTCAGAAAGAGAAGGGAAGGCGTAGCTGGGGCATGCGTGTCATTTCTATCCTTATCCAGCTCAAGAAGACTTTCTTCCCTGGCGTCTTAGTAGCTGATTCGTTTCAGATACTGATTCGATCTTAAGTGCCCCATCCCTCAGAGGAGTAAGAGACTGAGTCACCGACCTCAACCTGACAAGCCACAGGCAGTGGTTTAGCAGAAGTAAATCACCTAGTAACAAATAAAACAAAATAAAAATAATTCAAGTCCATACCTGAACCACAGGGTGGCCACCAGTTGGAGCTTTGACAGCCCCTCGGCTGCCTTCTGTCTCATAGTGGGCCCGGTGATGTGGTTTGGGCTGCACCTCAATCCGAAGCTCATAGGAGCCTGACTGGTGGGAGAGCGGCCATTCGAGGGGAGGAAGGGATGCAGTCACTGGGATACTGAAGGAGGAAACAGAAACAGTCGTATGTACAATAAATCAGAATCAGGTAACCTGTACAATAAACGTAAATGGTTCATTTTCTGAAAATCATGTCCAATGAGCATAAGAATAAAACGCTGGCTGTTGGGAGGCACATATTTCTCAGGCATGATAGGTGGGGCTCTTCACCAGATGGAGATCTTTTTGCTTCCTCGTTCATCTTGATGAAGACAGTGTGACTGACATCTTAATTCATGAAGCTAATTTCACGGTATGTTAGCTCTAGCGTGTTTCTAACTGCCGGACCTTCTTTTTCTCTGGGAATTTTGAAGAGTATCACCGCCAAGCTCTCATTTCTATGTATGGTGATCTCAATTAAAAGTAAACTTTAGAGAGAGGAGAGTTCCAGTCACAGTTATTATTTATTATGTCAAGTATAAAACATCCAACCACAGAGAGGTGTCTGGTTTTGGTAGGAATGAGCCAAACCACTCAGACTCCCTAATATTAAATGAAGAGTAAAAGGTCAAGATCATGACTGGAGTTACACACCCAAGTTTAAGTCCCAGCACCGCCTCTAACTACCTGTGTGACGGAGCGAATGCCTCTACCTCCCTCGGCCTTAATTTTCTCAACAGTGAAATGGGGATACGGAGATCATACAAAAGATCCTAGCACAATACTAGTAAGTGCTCCAAAATTACTAGCTATAATTTTCCTGTACATACAGTGGGGCCTTGACTTACGAGTGTCCCGACTAATGAGTTTTTTGAGATACCAGCTGTCTCTTGGCTGATTTTTTGCATTGAGTTGACAGAGTAATTTGAGTTAACAAGCTCCTTAATGAGCTCCTTAACAAGCTCGGTCTCGGAACAAATTAAAATCGTAAGTCAAGGCCCCACTGTATTGTATATTTCAAATAAATAGCTATTTCCTATAGACAATCTGAGTCAGTTACAACATTAGCTATGCATGCCTTTACATCTGAGGCTGTAAGTTCTTTGAGGGCATGCCATTAAGTTTCATGTTATAATAGAATCTCAACCCTATTCAGCACCCACAGCAGGCACTCGATATGTGATTAGAATTATGACATTTAAGAGCTGACTGAGGTCTTGACAGTCTATCTAGACTATTCATTCCTTCAGAGCCTCAGAGAACCTCACTACATTTTTCCAAGATCACAGAGCAAGACACGGTCAGGGCTCCAACTTATGTTTCTTGACTCCCAGTCCAGGGCTCCATCCACCACTCCATACTGCCTCTTTATCTTACTAATTTATTTAAAATCAGTCCAAGAAATTACCTCATTTATGGAATGACTCTAGAACAATGCCTGGCATTTGATAAGGTTCCCAGTGAATATGCAGTGGGTGGGTGGGTGGATGCACGGATGGATGGATGAGTGAATGAGCAATTTTATTTCAAAGAATCTCTGTATATTCACTGTAGCTTTGAAGTTGCAAGTGCATGGATTTGTGTCACTATGTCCTGATTTTTTACATATGGCAGAAATCATCAATCCAATCAGGCTATGCTTTCCCACTAAGCCTAGAGCAGTAGAAGCTGACATTATCCACTTGACTTAGTTAAGTGCTTGCAATGAAGCTAATTCCATCCCTTCTCTATCAGAGTCATATCAAGGGGAGAACAGAAGGGATGGTAACCCATAAACTCCAGCAGTGCTACAGTCCTACTTGAACTTTCAATCCAATTACAGTTACATCTTTACTCCACAAGCAAATCTCCATTCCTTCCTTCCCACCACGCTGCCCCCTGAAGCCCCTCTTACCCTGAAGTCTTGGGGTGCCTACAATGCCTTTAATTCTACCTCAGTTACATGCCAACATGCCTTCAAGCTGCTGCCTGCAACCAAGGTGCCACTGACATTAAATACTCCTACTCTCATCATCTATGCAAGTTAAAAAAAAAATTAAGTTTGCAAAATAAGGCTCATAAAAAAATCACTTCACCCCTGTGTCTCTTGAAGTATTAAAAATTTAGTGAGTTGGAGATTCAGTGGGATGTCTGTAAGCATCAATATCAAATTTTGTTTGTTCTGGAATAAGACTTTGACAGCTGAAATAAAATATTAAGAATCAGACCCCTGAGGTCAGTCTGAAATCCTGCATTGGAATTCCAGCCCTCGGCTGGTGAGCTGTCCACACACCTTTGAGCAGATATTATCATGAGATCTCCTGAATGCCCCCATCCTCTCAATCTGATAGAAAATTCTTACCAATATCCCCTTGGCTGGCACAGACTGACACCTGGAAGGGGACAAAGGATTCTAACACCTCTCAGCTCAAGCCACAGAATGGAGAGGGAAGGATTTCACAAAATAAACAATGAAGTCTTACATAAATGTATTACAACCATATTTCATATTAATGCTCCTCCCCATTGCCAGTCATTAGAGAGGCCATGATTTGGAGATTGATCTGTAGCAGAAAGGACGAGAAGTCAGGCATCCTGGACTCTAAGTTCCAATGTGGTCATTACTGACTGTGTGATCACGGGCATGTCGTGTCACCTCTCTGAGCCCTGGTTTCTCAACCTGTGCCAGGGGTTGGTCTTGATCGCCGCGTCCTAAGGTAGCTCTGTGAAACCTGAGTCACAGAGCTCAGAACTCGGCAGCCAAATGAGCTTCGAAATCACTGCGCATTCTGCCCACAGCTGGGGGGGTCCCCTGCACATAGGCACCTGTTTAACCCTATTGAACCCAGACATTCCTTTCCTTAAGGGACATCGGCCGACCTACTATGGCAGTAGTGCTCTCAGTCAGCCTGGAAGCTTTACAGGGTCCATTTTGGTCTGGTGTGGGGTTAGGCCAATGGGCAGGGTCCTTGGCTACTCTCAACCCCACATCAATCAAAACCCTCTCTCTCTACCATTATCTATTTTGGTATTCAATATTTTATTTGGGGGGAAGAGGGGGGGTTCCATATGCTAAAATCAAATGATAGGTTGAAAACCACTAGGATATGATAATAGCATAACTATTAGAAAAAGCAGCTAATGCAGATTCTTCATCTAATACAACAGGTAGAATAATATCTGCTCCTGACTGTGTGCCCCGTTTTCCTTGTCATCAAAATAAAAATAATACGAAACCAGGTTTATGTGAGAATTAAATGTAGTAATACATAGAGATACTTAGAATTATGCCTGGCACAGAGTCCTTAAATATCAGTGATTATTGTTGTCCCTATCAGGACTCTGAAGCTATTGGGAGCTCAGTCTCCTAGCACAGAGCTTGTCTTTTCCTCTAGAAGACAAAGATTACCCTATGACAATAACGCTGCACTGTTTCTGAGCTCTTTGTGCAGATTCTATGCCAAGAGCTTGATAAATATGATCTCACCTAACCCTTAAAATAAAACACCATGAGATAAGTTACTATTATCATCCTCACTCACAGGAGGAACCAAGGCCCAGAAAGGTGCTCAGTGAGAATGAAGGTCCTGATTGATTAGTGATGTCTGCCCTGGGCATGACATGAAAAAATGCTCAGTGAGAAAGATGGTCCTGCAGGATTGGTGATGTCTGATGGGCTCAGTAGGATGGCAGTACCAGAGATGCCCATGATCACACAGCCAGTAAATGGCAGAGCCAGGGCTCAAATCCAGTCCTAAGAGACTCCAAAGCTTACAGGCTGCTATCTACAACTCTTCAGCTTATCAAGATTTTTAAACTCCTAAGGATTAGGGCTCACCTATTTTTTAGGGTTTCCCTATCACTGATTGCAGTCCTGTGGTACATAGCAGATGTCAAATAAGACATCTACACTGATAAAAGAGAAAGATGCAAATTGATTGTACCTTCACGACACCCACCAGCCAATTAGGAGTGGGTATGCAAATTAACCCAACAAAGATGGTGGGTTAATTTGCATACACAGGTGCCGACAGGCCGGGGGCAGGGTGGGGTGGGATGCTTGTGTCGTTGCCATGGCAACAATGCAGGTGTTCCGGCCGCCCCAGCCGCTCTGGGCCTCTGGGCAGCGTGGGAAGGTGGAAAGGCAGCTCCAGGCCGGAGGGCAGAGCGAAGGCGGTGCCAGTAGCCAGGGGAAGAAAGGCCCATTCTTGCACGAATCTTCGGGCATCGGGCCTCTAGTCTTATAATAAGATAGCAAAATGCATACATAAAGACTTGCTTTCTGCTTATGAGAATGCCAGCTCCATAAAGGCAGACATTTTTGCCCACTTTTTCATCACTGTCTCTCCAACACCTATAACAGTGTCTGGCACCTGGTAGGTGCTTGATAAATACTTGTTAAGTAAATGAAGGAATGATGAGCCAAGTGCCACATGAGCAATCACATGCATCCTATTACTACACCCTCAAAATCACCACCCAGTAAGTCATGTACACCTATACCCATTTTACAGATGGGGAAACTACGGCTCAGAGAATTTAACTTCCTTCTCAGGGTCTCACAGACAGTAAACGGAGAGCTGGAATTTAAATGTTCAGAGTCTGGCCAACTTTGAACCCCACGCTTTCAGCCAGAAAACCACCTCTTGACACTAAATCGTGGAACAATTCAACTTTCAAAGCCCCACTCACCTGCAGATGGGAATAGCGGGCACCAGCGGCTTGGGCCACGTCGGGGGCATCAGCAAGATGGACTCGGGGGCCGAGTTCCTCCTCTCCTCCTGCTCGCAGGGCCCCAGGAACTCCATGGCCGGGTAGATGTGGCGGGGCAGGCCGGCCTTGGGCTGGGCGGCAGACACTGGTGACGGGTCGGGGCTGGTCTTCCACATCTTGGGGGGGATCCCACAAGGCGAGTCCGGGGCGAGGCTGTTCAGAGCATCCATGAGGATGGCAGAGCCAGCCGTTGGGGGGTACCCAGCGGGGGCGCCGTCGTCCTGGGGCTGCGGTGAGGGGCTGCGGGAGTGCTGGGGTGAGGCTCCGGGCAGCGGGGCAACCAAGGCCCCAGCACACGAATGCCTCCTCTTGGCACCAGGCGACGAGGAGCGGGAGGCCGGACGGGGCACGGGCGAGTGGCGGCCCAGGCAGCTGTCCTCAGCGAGGCTGGTTCGAGGTGACATTATTGGCGAGGTTCTGGGGGAATAATGAGCAGGGATGTTTTGAAACTGGGGACACAGGTCGTCGGGCCCGCCGTTATTGGGCGAGACGCAGGGCGAGGTGTAGGGGGAGAAGGTGTCGGAAATGAAGCTGGCAGAGGAGCCGCTGCTAGCGGGGCTCAAGCAAAGCGGCTGCTCGCGGTAGCCCTCGAAGCCGGGCACGGGCAGGGTGAACCTCGGGCTGGCGGCCGCCCCCGCCAGGGGCGCCTGCTCCCCCAGGAGGCCAGTGTCTCTCATGCGGAGGCCCCCCCCTGCCTGCATCAGTTCGTGGGACGGAGTGATCTCGATCCGAGGGCTCAGGCCCGAGGCCCCCGCTGGCTTGGCTGGGCTCAGAAAGTTCTGGGGCCCTACCCTATCCGGCTCTCCGAATCGGCCGGGGGACTCGCCAGAGAGACTGGCGAGGGGGTTGTATGGCTTGAGGCCATAGTCCAGGACATCGTCATGGTATGCAAGTCCGGAGTGTGGGCTGGCGACCTTATGTGCATTCGGTTCTTCTGGAAAGAGAAGGGGGGAGGGGAGGTCTTTTTAAGCCTCTGGAACAGAACTCCCAAAGCAGAGCAATCACAGGCTGGGCTTGTCTCCTGCTGTTTGTTTATTGTTTAAATCCCCACCACACCAAACCCCAGGCTGGACCCTACTTCCCTCACCAGAAGGAAAGGGGGCTGCTTTATCCCAGGCTCCGTGAAGGGCAAGGTCACAGCAGACAGGTTTGAGGGCAGGTGCACCGAGCGTGGCCCGGCCAAGCTGGGAAGCGTCAGCTGGAGGCCTGGATGACCACCTGGCTAATGACTTCCAAACCCTTGTCTCAATGGGGCCGTCAGAAGAAATGCATTTTATTTCACCACCTAGCTCACGCCGTCATATTCACTCCCAACTGAAACAAAGGCTTCGCAAAACAATACTTACCCTGCTACATGCGACACCCTCATCACACACACACACACACACACACACACACACACACACACACGACTGAGGCTACTTTTCTTACAGGCTGGTCACAACCCATTCAACAGGTTTACTGTCCCACCAGTGGGCTATGACACCCAATTTGAAAAACTCAGACCTTGGCCAACCTCATAGCTCTACATGTCTGACACAGATACGGGAGGCAGAGGATGCACGGGTCTGGAGTGCATGGAGCTCTGGGGTCAAACCTCAAATATCAAGTAGCTTAATTCTGAACCAGAATTCCTGACTCGTGTCTTATCTTGTGCCATTTCACAGATAAGGAAACTGAGGCCCTGGGAGGGGAAGAGATTCACCCTAAACCGCAGAATTAGCAGGATTAGAAATCCCACAGACAAACCACTTGGCCCCCAAAAGGCAAGGCTCTGGCTATAGAGTCTTCCAAACTATCACGCCAGCAGCTGGAGACACCCTAATTGCTTCTCTCATAGTAGCCATCTAGCGCAGGCTACTGCTGCCCCCTCAATAGGCCCCACGGCTGGAGACTGGAATTAGCAAGAGAACCAGCTATCCATTCCTGCCACCCCTCACCCATTCCTCCTCCAATCAGCCCAGCTCAGCACAGGCCCCTCCATTCAGCCTTGACTCCTCTCTGCCACACCCTGACGTCCAAGCCATCAGGAAATCCTGACCGCCACTGTTGATTATAAACCAAATTGATGTGTCACCCCTTCCCCACTACAGCCACTCCGGTCCAAGCTCCTGTCCCCTCCCATCTGGGCCACTGTAGCGGCCTCTTCCTGGCCTCCCCATTTCCAGCCTTGCTCTGTGTGGTCTGTTCCCCATACTGCAGTCTTTTGAAACATCCATTTCTGAAATCCATTTTAAAGGCTTTCCCGGACATTATACTAGTAGATGTGATCTAAACTTCTTAACACACCTGTCCTCGGGCCCTGGCTTGTCTTGCCCCTCCCACCTGTCCCCTCTTCTCCCCAACCTGACTCAGCAACAGCCCAGAGACACCTGGCTTTCCATCAAGCAGAGTCTGCCTCTGAGTTCCTGAGTGCATTTCTCCCTCTGCCTGGAAACTCTCCCCCCAAGGTCTTTACTTGGCCGCTTCCCTGATTCCTTCACGTGCCTGCTCAGCCAAGACCTCCGTAGATTGGCCCATCAAAAAGACCATCTCTATCCTCACCCCAGTGTCTTTCTCCACCCCCTTCTCCCTGACATCTTTTTCCATTGGCACCAGCTACCAGCTCACATCACATCAGATATTTATCTGTTTAGGGAATTCCATCCCACTAGATCAGGGGTAGGCAAGCTACAGACCCTGGGCCAAATCCGGCCCACAGATTGTGTTTATAAATAAAGTTTTATTGGAACGCAGCCACTCCTCTATTTGTTTGCGTATGGTCTATGGCTTGCTTTTGCACTATAACAGCAGAGTTGGTAGCCGAGATGGAGACCATATGGCCCACAAAGCCTAAGGAATCCACTATCCGACCCTTTATAGAAGTTTGTGACTCTGCACTAGGGTCTATACTCCTCTGAGGTTGGAACCATGTCTATTATCATTCAGCGTTGTTTGCCAAGCACCTAGCACAGGCACTAGAGATTGTCCATACACTTTTGTTGAGTGACAGAGCAAATAAGTAAGTGACAATATATATGTCCAAGGGCCTGCCAGGCAGACATGGGGCCTCGTCCTAAAGTTGTGTGGCTGGCCCGTTTCGGGGAGTAGGGTGGCTGCACAAATGACTTTCAACCTCCTTGGTTCCCCTTCTGGGCCATCCTGGAGATGCTGTCGGGCTTAGCAGAGCTGGTCTTATAGGGTCCAGACGGTGCCCCTCACCTGCAGGTGAGAGCTCAGAAATGGCTTCCCACAGCTCTTAGGGGAGAGGTGGGGAGCCTTGTTTCTGCCAAGGGCCATTTGGATTTTTTTAAAGTATGTTTTTATTGATTTCAGAGAGGAAGGAAGAGGGAGAGAGAGAAACATCAATGATGAGAGACAATCATTGATCAGCTGCCTCCTTCATGCCCCCTACTGGGGATTGAACCCACATCCCAGGCATGTGCCCTGGACCGGAATCGAACCTGGGACCCTTCAGTCTGCAGGCCGACGCTCTATCCACTGAGCCAAACCAGCGAGGGCCATTTGGATATTTATAACATCATTCACGGGCCATACAAAATTATCAAATTAAAAACTGGCCTGCTATATTTGGCCAAACATTTAAGTAACTCACCCCTAATGCTTTGGCTGGGCCAGACCAAATGATTTCATGGTCCTTGTATGGCCCAGGGGCCGGACATTCCCCTCCTGTCTTAGGGGAAAGTTAAATAACCTCAACAAGGCCAGCCTGGCTGGGCTCTGCCTGCCCCTCTAGCTTAACCTCTCTCACTGGACTCCAGCCAAACTGGTTATCTTCCTGTTCACAGAAAGCATCACACTCCTTTCTGCCGCAGGACCTTTGCACTTGCTGTTCCCTCCACCTCCACTGCTCCTCCCCACCCGTACCCAGGCCCTTCTCCACATAACTAAAGCCACTCATTCCCTCCAGGTAAAGCCTCATGTGCTAGGGCGGGTTTCCCGACCCCCTTGACTGCATCAGACCCCATTCATACTTCCCTGCTCTGTTCCATGCACTATCCAATGCATTACAATAAAGTAATTCTGGGGTTATTCATCTATTGCCAGGCTCTCCCCCAACCTCCAGGCCACCCCCACCAATCAGTCAATTCCGTGAGGACTCTCTCCCTCCCCACTGTATTCCGAGCATGTGGACAGGACCTGCCCACAAAGCACCCTCAAAAACAAAAAGCAAACAAACAAAAAACTATTTGTTGGTTGGGTGAATGAGTAAATAAAAGTGAGCTCATAAAAGTCTATATGAGATTTTTAAACTACTACTCAAAGATGCTAATATCTATACCAAATGATAGAAAGATGTAACTCGAAGAAGGTAATTTAAAAAGGGATGAAGCCTGGCTGGGTGACTCAGTTGGTGGGAGCATCATCCCCTACACCAAAAGGCTGTAGGTTCAATTCCCGGTCAGGACACATACCTAGGTTGCAGGCTCTATCCCAGTCAGGATGCATATAGAAAGCAACCAATCAGTGTTTCTCACATTAATGTTTCTCTCTCTCTCTTTCTTTCTCTCTCTCTCTCTCTCCCTCTCTCTCCCTCCCTCCTCCCCTCCCTCCCTCCTTCTCCTTTTCTCTCTCTAAGCATATCCTCGGGTGAGGATTAAAAAATAACTAAAGAAAGAAGATAAAAAGGGATAAAAAAGTTCTTTCTGCATGAAAATGGACTGACTTCAAGATACAGTGTTAAAACAGAAAAGCAAAATGCGTACAGTGTGCACACACACAAACTGCTGCTGGAAGTCACAGGAAACAGTGACTTCCTCCAGCGAGGGGAACTAAGTCATTCGGCAGCCGTGGCCTAGCAGACAGAGGCCTGATTTCTGTATGACCTTGAGAAAAGAAGCACAGTTCCTCAAAGAAACATGTTCTTATTTTATTTTAAAGGTGGTCGTGGCATAACATAATATACAGTAATGGCACCCTGGTTTAGGAAGCAGGGAATTGAGAGCTAGTCCTACTCTGCCACTAACTAGCAGTGTGACCGTGGAGAAGTCTCCCACCCACCAACTGTACGTCTCCACCTTCTCATCTGTAACAGGGACCAGTCTCCTTGGTTGCTTCTGGCTGTGAAATCCTCTGCTGTTCTAGCTGAATCTGCAGGGTCTAGAGTTCTTGCGAAGCTGCAGATCAACATAAACTTGAATTTGTCCGTGCACGCGCGTGCGCGCGCACACACACACACACACACACACACACACACACACACACACACTCCTTCCTGGCAGGTAAGAGAGCACAGGCTTTCAATCTACAAAGAGATTAACCTCAAATCCATAACGACATCCTGATAATCCACCACCCTGCGAACCACCAAAACAAAACACAAAAGGTCTCTTAGCAAAAATTCCGGCCTTATCAGAAAAACCGTATTACAGCTTATCAGAAACACCCCGGCAGGGCTGATGTGAAAAGTCACGGAACTCGGCCGTGCGAACACACACCACTCACACTCCCCGGCTGCCGCTTCGAACGGAAAGGCTGCTTTGCTAAGCAAAAGCCCTGAAAACATTCACATTGGTTTTAATTCATCCAAGCAGCAGTTTCTTTTTCTTTTCTTTTTCTTCCCCCAGATTGCGAAAGTTGAACAGCAAGCAGGAAAAGGAAGGTAACTTATAATCATGAAATCCTCGGTCCTCTGAATATCAGACAAATGGCTCCTCACTAAAACATGTAAGGAGCTAGGAGCCTTCGCTGCTGCTCTGACACTGCCAGCCTCGCACACCGCTCTCTTTAAGTCGCTGCGATCCCCGCGTGGCACTGGGCGAAGCCAGTTTCATCTCAGAACCACCAAATTTTCTCAGACACGTGGCCAAAAATCTCGCTTTTGTGACACTTGCATAATCTTTGCTGTAGCAATAATGTACCACCGGTAAATATTATGTACTTAATATTTCTATTTAAATCCACTCACATACTGCTTTATTTTTTTTTTTTAAGGGGAAACTTACACCACTACCACAAATGGAAAATCAGTGTCAACTCCATAAATAGAAGGGAGGGTAAAAGTACAATAAAAATAAAAGTTACTAAATTCAAGTTCTCATTATATGCAAGGTCCTCAACAGGGGACCACGTGAATCCATCTCATGTGCCATGGGAGGTCCCTGGCCTGCACTGGGGGCATCGGTACTTCAACAGGAATAAAGTGGAAACAGTGATGAGCGGTGGAAAAGTTGCTGCTCTCGGTCCTCTGTGCCTCCAGGCCTTTGCATATGCTGTTCCCCTTGCCCTGAATTCCCTTCCATACCTAGCCTAGCAAGCCACTCTTTGTCCATCAAGATTCCACTTGGACTTCGTCCTCCTGAAGGCCCTCACTTACTTTCCCGGCTGAATCAGTCAACAATTCTTCCGTGTTCCTAGAACCTGGAGAGTCATCTAGATTCTGGTAAAGTCTATCGATTATAGATTGCCTTGTCTGTCTCCCCACTAGACTGAGCTCTCTGAAGGCAGATAGGGGTCAACAATAACAACAACAATAATAATAAAAATAGGAAAAGCAGCTAACACTTTGAGAGCCCAAGTGCCAAGCACTTTCGTTAGCCCGTTACATGTAGTGAATTATTTAATCTTCACAACAACCTAGGAGGTAGGCACTGTTTGCTGCCCTTCTACAGATGAGGGCACAGAGAGGTGAATTAAGTGGTCTGAAGTCTCACAGCTTGAACCTAGGCAGGCCTGAGCGCGCCCTCGACCACTCGGCCAGGGATTCTCAACCTGAGCACCACTGACAGTTGGGACCAGGCAATTCTTAACTGTGGGGACTAGAGGGTGTTTAGCAGCATCCCTGCCTCTACCCACTAGAAGCCAGTAGCATCTCCGCCCCTCTCCCAGCTGTGACAGCCAAAAAATGTCTCCAGGCATTGCCCAGTGTCTCCTGCGAGGCAGAACGGCCCCCAGGCTGAGAACCACGGCCCTGTGCTCACCGCCTGGCACCTCAGCACAGCCGGCATGCCGCGGAGGCCCAGGCTGCTGGAAGCTCAACCTGTGAGTCATGCCTCAAACCTGAAGTGACTCAGAGCCGGGACATGTGCTCACTGTCAGCCCTAGCAGGTAAGTCGCTCCTGCAGCAGACCTCTGGACGCCCTAATGGCCATCACCCTTCCTTTCACCAAGTTCCCGGCTGCTCATCCAACATCAGGGCCCCGGTGAAGGTTTGGGGAGACCTCTGGCCACGCTCAGAAACTGCAGGACAGGATGGCTGGGGAGGCCACTCCAACCCCATCTCAGCAAGGGGTCCGCACTGAGGTCCAGGTGTCAGTCAACACACCGTGTCAGGGGACTCCAGCTCCCTGTCCCAGCCCCCAGCTCTGCGACCTGGGGGACCCCCGAGTCCTCATGTGTAACATGGTGATGAGGTCGGTGACAATACCAGCCTCGTGGGTCACCTAATCCACAGAAAGCCCGAAAAACAGAGACTACAGACTCAATTAGTGGAGCCCATCTGTCTATTATTAATATGGAAAGAAGGATCGTTTCGGTGAGAATTCTACCCTTTCTCATTGCTTTGTTTTACACACACTAGCACGCAACGCCTTTGAAAACACTGTTTAAAAGAGAAGACATTTTTATAAAATTCAAATGGATTCATTAACACTTTGGGAATTCTTTTCGCAGAGATTCTGTGAGCCTTCAGAAAACAGGTGGGGTAGGTGAAGGACGCCTCCCCCATCGCCTCCATTCCACGCCATGGACTCTTCTCCCTGGGCCACCTGGGAGCTGACCCACTAAATCTTACTAAAGTGTGAACGACTCAGGGAGCTACTCACAGTAACAAAAATGGAAGTAGCTAAACACAAACTCACCATTTACTCCATTCCAAGAGCCACTGTGTGTATTTAATATATATTAATATACGTTCGTCTCACAAGAACCCTAGGAAGCAGGTGATACAAACGGGGAATGAGGCCAGAGAGGGTGAATCATTTGCCCAAGGTCACACAGCTTCAGGGTGGCGGAGCTGGGACTCGGTCTCAGGCAGCGGGGTCTTCTCCCCCTGCCCCCCCCACCACGACTCTACCTACCCTGCTTCTCATGAAAGGGGCCATTTCCTGGATGGTGACCCCTTCACCCCAGCACAGGGCCATGAGGTGCCCAAGAATAGTAACTGCTCCGGGGGCCCCTCCAGGAGGAAGTTGCCCCGACAGCTAACGACACTGATTCCTTCCTTCTGCAATAATCGCAGCCCCTCCACTTGCCCCAGGATTGAGTCAAGAATTATTTTAAAAACCACGCTCAGGCCGCCCGGGGGCCTGCCAGCGCCGGCCCTCCAGGAGCCTCCTGCGGCCTGCTGCTCACCCTCGAGGACACACGGCCAAGTCTGAGGCCGCCGGTCAGTGCCAAGTGACCAGCCGACAGATCGCTTTTGAAAAAAGGAACCCAAGAGGAGAACGTCTTCTCTGGGAAGTCCGGCGGGTGGAATTTTCAGGAAGCAGAACAGAGTGACTGAAACAGAAACCCAGCCAGGGAACCCGCAGGGGGCGGCTGTCCTTTGAGGGAGGGGGCAACGTACGCCCGTGCTTTCAGGCTAGAAGGGTGTGAAGGAGAAAGACCCGGCAGGGGCTGGAGGCCGGACGCCCTGGGACCAGCAGCAGGGCCCCCGGGCTGCGTCCATCCTCCTCTGAGGTGGCGGAGCCACCCCTCGATGAGCTCACACCCCGAGGTGGTGCGCGTCCCAGGCTGCGGGTTTGAGACATCACAGTCTGTTGCCATGGCAGCACCTAGGATGCCCGAACCTGGAGATGCACACGTGTGGCTGGAGGAAAGGGGAGACGACGGAGGGGAGGGATCCTGCCTCCCGACACCCCCACCCCCAAGGCTCTCGTAACTTCCTGCGCATTCGGGGCTGCAAGGCGTGGTCAAAAGGAGCAAGAAGGTGGATGGATTTTTCATCTGGCAGATTGCAGCACCTACTGGAAAGGCCTTTGCAAAGCTACAAAATGCCATCAAGTAATAAATCCAACACGCAGCAAGCTTTCCAAGGAGCCCGCCCCCCCATGCGTATACGCACAACAGTATTGGATTCCCTCTCGATGGACCGTGTGTATTAATAACGATGGAGAATCAGGCTGTCGCTCTGTCATTCAAAGATGACACATGCAGACACAGGGCAGGAAAGGACAAGAAATTCCATCCAGATAAATCAGGTCCAGAAAGGGGAGGGGGGCAGCTTACTACCGTGTCACACCATGGAGCCACTGGAAAAAGCCACCTCGGATGCTCTGCTTTTTGCTGACTTTGCCCCACGTAAGACAGCTGTCTGCCTCCACCAGACAGGGCAGAAGGAGGGCTTGGTCCTGCTTCCCAGGCAGCGTGCCACCAGGCCAGGCGCCGGGACACAGGACCTGGGACAGTTTGCAAGCAACGAGCCTTGCAGACGGGCTGCTGGCATGGCTGTCTGCAAAAACACATACACCTACCCGCTGACACGTACTCCCGGTGCAGAGGGTTAGAGAAATGTGTGGAATCTGCAACCTGCGTGCCTCAGGGTCAGTGTCGGGAGGCGGGCAGCGGGGCCTGGGCATCTGGCAGACGCCAGTCTCAAACTGGGGTGAAAAGAACCACCTCTTGCTGATGTCAAGTCCTTCAACGGGGCCCTCCTGCCTTCAAGAAGTTCAGAGACCTTCCTATTTCTACTCATCCCCACAGCGGATGTCCCCTGTGCCGCACGCTTTCACGGGCACTGCTCCCCTCTCCACAACTCACCATCGGCCTGGGAGGCAGGCACTGTCAGCTCCTGTTACAAATGGGGAAACTGGGACTCGGGGTGCAGGGACTCACCAAAACCATCAGGGGCAGAGCTGGGATTCACACTGAGACATCACTTCAATGCAGCAAAGGGCACAAACATTGAAGGCACAGCTCGTGTCTTTTTACATGTGTGCACACCCGGGTATCTCCCATACAAGATATGCAACATTTCCACCCTGCCAGAGGTGCCCCTGTGACCCCACCCAGCCAGTAACCCTCACCCGGGGGGACCCATGAGCCTGACTTGTCCCACCGTGGACTGGGGTGTGACTGCTCTTGATTGTCACAGAAATAAAAATCAAACAAGATGTTCATGTCACGCCTCTCGCTGAGCACTGTGTCTGAGACTCATCCCTGTCGTGCGCAGCCGCCGTTTCTCTTCTAACATTGGGTGGCATTCCGTCGCATGGGTGCCCAGTAAGTTATTTATCCAAGAAGCCAGCCCCTTGAGGCTGAACCGGGACTTCGAGAGCTCCCTTTCCAGCAGAAGACAGTCCCTCCACACTAGCCATGCTCTGCATGACAGCAGGACCCAGGTGGCTTCCGCACCAAAAGGAGAAGGAAAGAACTGGTCAGAAAAATTAACCAGAAATAGACCAGGTCATCCTCCCTCAGAAACTGGGCTGCCACGCTCAACCCATGGCTCCCTCAAAGGCCTGCAGGAGAGCACACCGGTGGGGGAACAGCCACCTTCCCTCTTTTCATCCTCAGCAAAGACCCCTCACCTTGACGCCAGCACCCCAAAGAGCTTCGCCCCGACTGAGTCCCACAACCCCCAGCACAGCCTGGAGCGCCGATTTCTACCTGTCTTTCAGCCGATCTGAACCCCAAATGGGAACTGCCCCTTGAAGACAGAGGGGCCCCTGCCACCCTTGGCCCGGGGCAGAGATTTAAAATTAATACCTTACTGACTGACAGGTTCTTTATTTACACTTTTCCCCGGGAGCTTTGATTTCGGTGCCATGTTCCAGAGAGCTGGCACACTTCACCAGCGGCCCCTGCCAACCCTGGTCATTAATGGCATTCCTCCTCTCTCCATGGCAACGGAGTGATGTCACCCGTGGCGGGTGTCAGACCCGCAGCCCTCCTTCTTGGGATCACACAGGTACACAGCCCCTTCCTGTCATCTTTACAGTCACTTCTCTGCGCCCTCAGGTAGCGTCCCCCTTCAGCAGGCATGCCCCAGCAGGCTTGTTTTCGTAAGGACCTTTATAAATCCTGGGCTCCGCGGGCACTTTCTTCCCTTCAGAAAGCTCTCCCAGGCAGGGCTCCACGAACATGACATGCGACGGGCCGGCTTTCAGAAACGCATCTTGGTGACGAAGACAGGCCCCGCTGAGAAAACACTTTCCCCAAACCTCAGATTAGGGTGCGGGAAGGGTCCCAAATGCTAATTCGGGAAAAGCAATTTCTCTGCTCAGCTTGTAGCTTACAGTCTGCTTTTGATATATATATTTCTTTTGCAGAGGACAACACAAGCATTAAAAGTCTCAGGCAAGGGAAACAAAAGAAAAATAAACAAATGGGACTACATCGAACAGAAAACTTCTTGCACAGCAAAGGAAAGCATCAACAAAACAAAAAGACAACCCACCGAATGGGACAACATATTCGCCAGTGATACGTCTGATAAGGGGCTACTATCCAAAACTTATAGAGAACTTATAAAACTCAACACCCATAAAACCAAACAACCCAATTAAACAACGGCAGAGGCCCTGAATAGACACTTCTCCAAACAGGACATACAGATGGCCAATAGAGATATAAAAAGATGCTCAACATCACTAATCATCAGAGAGGTGCCATTTAAAACCACAATGAGGCATGTGAGGTGATGCCTCACACCTGTCAGAATGGCTGCCATCAATAAATCCACAAATGACAAGTGCTGGCCAGGATGTGGAGAAAGGGGAACCCTCGTGCACTGCTGGTGGGAATGCAGACTGGCGCAGCCACTGTGGAAAGCCACGTGGAGTTACCTCAAAAAACTAAAAATGGAACTGCCTTATGACCCAGCGATTCCACCTCTGTGAATATATCCAAAGAAACCTGAAGCACTAATTCAAGAGAATATATGCACCCCTGTGTTCACTGCAGCATTACTCACAATAGCCAAGATCTGGAAGGAGCCCAAGTGCCCATCTACAATAATAAAAGTGTAATATGCTAATTAGACCGGACAGCCAAACGACCTTCTGGACGACCTTCCGGACAAAGTCGGGGCTGTCAGGGCTGAGCCCCCTGCACGAATTTCGTGCATCGGGCCTCTAGTCAGTAGATGAGTGGGTAAAAGAACTGTGGTACATTTACACATTGAAATACTATTTTGCATAAAATGAAGAAAATCTTACCCTTTGAGACAGCATGGGTAGACCTGGAGAGCAATTATGCTAAGTGAAAGAAGCCAGTCAGAGAAAGACAAGTACCCTATGATCTGACTTATATGTGGAATTTAATGAACAAAATAAACAAACAAAATAGAAACAAATTCATAGATACAGAGAACAGACTGACAGCTGTCAGGGGAGGCTGGGTGAAAAAGGTGAAGGGGTTAAAAAGAAAAGAACAAAACAAAACTCACAGACACAGACAACAGTATGGTGATTACCAGAAGGTCAGGGCGGTGGGGGAGCTAGCAGAGGGTTAAGGGGGGATACATGGTGATGGAAGGAGACTTGACCTGGTGGTGAACACACAATTCAGGTGATGTATTAGAGAACTGTACATCTGAAACCTATATAATTTTATTAATTAATGTCACCCCAGTAAATTCAATAAAAATTTTAAAAATTAAAAGTCCAAGGCACTGGGCTTTAGATCTAAATACCAGTTTATAGGAAATGCAAGGGACAGTGGAGCATGTTAAGAGACACCACAGAGATGCCACTGGCAAAATCCAGACTGTGGGCAACTGCGCAAGAAAAAACCTTTTCCTTCAAGAAATAAAGGGCAAGAAAACAGACTGACGGGGGCTTTTATAGAATAAAAGAGCCGGAATGGCCATGTTAACCAAATACAACGTGAGGGTTTTGTTTGGATCTCGGTTCAAACAGGTTAACCATTAAAAAGAGACTTGTGCCCTGGCCAGGTAGATAAGCTGGTTCGAGCATCGGCCTGCACACCAAAAAGTTTCGGGTTCAATTCCTGGTCAGGGCACATGCCTAGATTGTGGGTTTGTCCCCTGGTTGGGGCCCATACGAGAGGCAACCGATTGATGTTTCTTTCTCTCTCTCCTTCTCTTAAAAAAAAAAATTTAATAAAAACATATCCTCAAGTGGGGATTTTTTCTAAAAAAGATACTTGTGGGCAGGGAATTTGAACCCTGGACATTTGAAATTAAGTAACTGTTCTTTTTCAGGTTTGATAGTGCTATTTGATTTTTCTCGTTATCTTTGAGAGCTACATACTAATGTATTCATTAGAAAATACGATGCCATCTGGAATGTGATGTAGAGTTACTGGGGCGAGGGGCACGGAGAAGTGAGATCGACCTCATGCTGGTAGCTGCTGAAACACGGGCGATAATTATCCCGTTATGTCTTCTTTTCCCTGTTTTGGAAGAAGCTCATGCTAACAGTTCAGGGGAGTCAGAGGCGGCTCCTCTTGCTTTGGGGGCACCCTGTGGGCCGTGCTCCAGGTGGGGAAGCAGACGCAGCCCTGACCCATCCCGGGAAGAGCCCCCGGGTGGAGTCTCACCTTCTTCCCTGAGCTCAATTTGGGAGCAATCAGCAAAAAAGCAAACCTCCCAGCAGCCTGGGGAAGCGGGTTTGGCCAGAGCTCTGAGGAACCTGGCTGCTTCCTGTGCTGGGGCGGGAGGCAGGAGGAAGTCTCTCTGTGGGGGAAGCCGCAGGCATCCATCACGCTCGCTGCCTCTCCAGGCTGCATCTTCCCGCCCCGGCTCAGAGGGCTCAGGGCCTTGGGGACCAGCAGGACACCTGGGGAGGCCCCGCCTTCCTGAGAGGCAGCACCGCACTGGGCACCTCCCAGCCCTGGAGTCTGGACCACCCAGAAGCCTCTGCAGCCAGCAAGCTCTGGGCCCGAGGCAGGGCCACGTGAGGGTTTCAAGTCAGAACAACGTGCCGCGTGCGGAAGTGAGATAACTCGCTGTAGCACCGACCAGCACGCGGCCGATGGCTCCTCTGCAGTGACAGCCAGCCTCTTCCTTCTGGACCATTTTCTCCTAAGGCTCGGGATTCATCAAAGGCTGCGGCAAAGACTCTCTCTCCTCCGAGGAGTCAGTGCCCTGGGGAAGTCAGGAGACCTCCAAGCTCCTCAGCGCCCCCCACGGCCAGCATCTACCCAGCCCAGCCACTGACACTTCAATCACATCGCCTCCTAGAAACTCCCCTCAGCCCCAGTGAGCGCTGCCATCCCCACCCCCATTTCACAGGTGAGAAAACAGCCCGGAGGATCGGAATCACGTGCCCGTAGGCATACATCCCGCTAGGAAGGAGCTGTACAGCTTTGCGCCCACCTACTTGGCAATTAGTTATTGCCAGCTTGGTAAGGTTGGGGACTTCTGCTTGGCCAAGGTCATGCGGAGAGAAGGCAACCAAGTCAGAATTGCCAGCCAGGACTTTCCTATTTCAGATGGGGTGTTCTGACTTGCCCAGCCAATGGCCTTTGGAGTTGGGGGAACATGTTGGATCCCCAGTTGGGGCCCAAACGTTTTTTGTTGCATTTTTTTTAAAGATTTTTTATTGATTTTTAGAAAGAGAGGAATGGAGAAGGAGAGAGAAACACTGATGTGATGTGAGATATCTATGGGCTGTCTCGGGCACGCCTCCCACCAGGGATTGAGCCCACAACCCCGGGCATGTGCCCTAACCAGGAATCGAACTGGCAGCCCATTGGTGCTAGAGACAACGCCCAACCAACTGAGCCACACCGGCCCTAGCTTTGCTCCATGTTTTATAATGAGGATAGTCCCATCAGAAGAGCAGCAAACATACAACTGATAATTACGTAAGCAGCAAATGGAAAGGGTGAACGCACCCCAGGCTTCTGTCCTTGGGCTCCATCAAAGCTGGAGTCGGTGACTTCTGGCTGAGCTGCAGTGCGGAGAGCAGGGACTCGGGACCCCAACAGCCTGGCTTCAAGGCCTGGTCTGACACCACTGCACGGCTCTCGGCCAAGTTCACGGACCCCCAGTGACTCCATTGGTCTGGGTCTGGCTGGAAGATTCGAATGTGCGGCCGGGGCTGAGAGCCACTCGCCACCAATACTGCATTTTTCAAACTTATTCAACCCCATCGCCTCAAAGGCCCAGGGAGCCTCGGGAACCAACCCAAATAACACCGCTTTAAGGTGTAAGGGCCTCCGTTCCCCCATCAAAGTGCAAGGCCATCTTAGGAACAGGGGGCTTTTCATCCGGACACCAGGATGCACATGTTCAATAGTGAAGAATGCTCAAGGCAACCTTCTCCCCATTCCCGCCGCCTCCCTGACATCCTGGGCCTCCCTGCCCCTGCCCGGCGGCACCTGGAGACACTATTTATACACGCAGGCTTAGGAAGGCCTGTCCTTAACTTGACTCATACGACGTCTCTGAATGTCACGTCAGGGAACCTGCTTGCTTAGCGTAGAACTCTATTTTTAGTAAGCACACACACGCACACACACACAGGGAAAAAAAACCCATGATACTATATCCCAGCACCTCATTTGTCCCTATTTGTTTACCAGGCTGTGTCTCGCAGAGGCCCAGGCAGGGCAGGACCACATCCAATTTGTCTCCATACCCCCCACAGCGCCTAGCACCAAACAAGCATTCGGGGAGTGTTTGCTGAGAGAATGAGGTTTTAATTGTCCCCTGTGAGTGGGTTGAGAGCAGGTGTTCCTGAGTTGAAGGGCAGGCGACACTAGGGAATGGGCTATGGCAGGGACCGTGACTCTCCCTGAAAATGGTATACACGGCAGTAAGCCCTGGTCAGGGTTGCTCAGTGGTTAGAGCGTCGGCCCGTGCACCAAAGGGTCTTGGGTTCGATTCCTGGTCAAGGGGACGTACCTGGGTTGCAGGTTCAATCCCCAGCCCCCATCGGGGTGAGTGAGGGAGGCAACCAATCAATGTGTCTCTCTCACATCGATGTTTCTCTCTCTTTCTCTCCCTCCCCACCCCTTCCTCCCTTCCATTCTCTCTAAAAATCAATGGAAAAAATATCCTCGCTGAGGGTGAACAACAACACCCAAATAAAAAGGCACTGGCAGGCAGAGCAGACTGGGACGGGGGGCGGGGGGGGGGGGGGCGGGCGTATATGTGCCGTGTGCTCCGACAGTGTGTGTGCATATAGGACCTGTGGCTTTTATCGGCTTGTTAAAGGGCTGTGGCCCAGAGAGTTTAAGGATCACCAGAATAGACTTTACGAGCAACAACCGGGAGTCTGTTGTCCTTTCCGAAAGGGCAAAGTCGGAGACACATGCATTCGCTTAGCAGGAATCGAAGCCGGGATGTGCCGGGTGCACCGAGGCAGGCCAGCAATGAGCACTCCCAACATGTCAGTCCCAGAGGAGGGCTGGGCCCTCTGGAGGCGACTAGGAATTCCCAGCACCCACCCGTCTCTCCCGATGTGTTATGGTGGGAGAAGTAAGAATTCACTGAACTCACAAGCACACACAAGGAATCAAACTTCTGCTCTATCTGACAGCCAAACACACCTCTCCCTTCTAAGGCTGGGTCAGGAGCCCTGTCTCCATTCAGTCTGTTAACGATGAACTTCGCTATCTCCCTCAGTAGAAAAAAATAAAGAATCCAGTTGGCAAGCCTCTAGGCCAGTGATGGCGAACCTATGACACGCGTGTCAGAGGTGACACGTGAACTCATTGTTTTGGTTGATTTTTCTTTGTTAAATGGCATTTAAATATATAAAATAAATATCAAAAATATAACTCTTTGTTTTACTATGGTTGCAAATATCAAAAAATTTCTATATGTGACACGGCACCAGAGTTAAGTTAGGGTTTTTCAAAATGCTGACACGTCGAGCTCAAAAGGTTCGCCATCACTGCTCTAGGCAAATAAACTTGAAAATTCTAGATAGATGAAAAGGCTCATTCCTTTGAAAGATACAGTTTACCAAAACTGACTCCAGTAGAAATAGACAGTGTAGACCAGCGGTTCTCAACCTGTGGGTCACGACCACTTTGGGGGCCAAATGACCCTTTCACAGGGGTCGCCTAAGTACATCCTGCATATCAGGTATTTACATTACGATTCATAACAGTAGCAACATTACAGTTATGAAGTAGCAACGAAAATACTTTTATGGTTGGGTCACCACATGAGGAACTGTATGAAAGGGCCGCGGCATTAGGAAGGTTGAGAACCACTGGTGTAGACGGACTACTTCCCAGAGAGACAAGAGAGAAAGTGATCATGGAATCACCCCATAAAAAGACACTAGGTCCAGATGACTTCCCAAGGGAATTCCATCACAACTTTAGAAACTGAGTAGTCTCAACAATACATTGTTACTGAGCCCAGAAACCAAAAGATACTTATACCTAATAGCACACAAAAAGGACATTACAGACAAGTATGGCTCATGAATACTGCTGAAAGAAGTCTTAAATGTTGTCAAACCAATGCAGGTCCCACCACCATAAGAAAGTAAGACATAGTAACCAAGTGAATATTTCCATGTAAGTCAACATATGATAGATCTAAGAAGAATAAAATCGTATTTTTCTATAGATGCTAAAAAGTTTGTGATGTAATTCAACTCCCATTCCTAAACACAACTCTCAAGAAAATAGGAATGGATGGATACTTCCTTGACATAATTAAAAGGATACACCTCAGTCCTGAAGCCAACGCTAGAGACACCCCTGCCGGGGTTGGAAACAAGGACAATGCCCAGCATTTCTCTGACTCTGAGCTTGCTCCTGAATGCCATTGGACAAGAGAAAACAATCAGAGACTGTAGTTCAGGGAGGGCAGGGGCCAGGTCTTATTCTTATTATATCCCCAGGGTATAACTCAGTAGTCAGTTGGATGAGTAAATGAACACTGGCTCACATTCATTGAGCAACTGTATTAACAAAACCAAGGGTTTAACACAATGCTAGTAGCCAATCACACTGTTGATTGTTCTAAGTGGACAAACAACCTTATGAGGTAAGTATTATGACTTCAGCCATTTGACTGATGGGCAGAGGTCCAGAGACGGTAAATGACTTGCCCAAGACCGCTGTCGGTAAACGTCTTGCATTCCAGCCTTGCCATGGTGCAGGGCACCTTCCAAACTGGTTACATGTGTGTCTCATCCAGTGAGGGAACAAGGCCCCTCCAGAATGTCGGCTCTGGAGCAAGATGCCAGGTTCATATTTCAGTTCTGCTGTTCACCTGGCGTGCTGAGAAGATTCCTTCCCGTTTCTGTGCCTTAGCGTCCTCCTCTGTAAATGAGGGTGCCAATCGTGCCCACCTGCCGGGGTCGGAGGAGTTCCCACAGGAGCTAATAAACAGCGGCTACATGCTAAGCTTCCATAAAATGAGCCCAACGTCCCCCAAATTCCCTAGTACTTCACCAATTTCTGATGTCTGTCCCACCAGCAGTCCTTCTCCTTCCTTGGTTCTTGCCAAGCTCACGCCCAGAGTGAAGGATAACACCTCACATGCATCCCCATTATACTGTCGCCCGGGACAAAGCTCAAGAGCAAGAGAAGGGCCAGTGTTGGCCCGTGGGGAGTGCCACCGTGCAGAAGCAGGGAGAGGGGACCCCTGTTCACATCTGGGTGAGCCAGAGCCTGCCCCACATCTGGATCAGCTCACGTCAGCCTCTCCAGGTTCCCTTCTGGCCATGACGTCTCTGTGCTGCCTACTTCCCGGCAAGGCGTCCCCCTTTTACAGGCTCCAGAGCACAACCCCTCATCCTTTAAGTCGGTGGCACACAGTAACTTCTTTCCGAAGAGCACATGTTGGAAAAGAGTAACTTGACAATGGAGAGCCCAGAGAGATGCTACCTCGGCCGGGTGACCGAGGTCAGCATCAACGGCGATAAATCATGCTGATATCTAGTGAGGATGTGACGGAAATGGTCACTCCCTCTATGGTCTTCCTCCCCAAAACTCATGGCCCCTGCCTAACGACGAGAAGAACATGAGAAAGACCCTAACTGTGGGACATTCAGCAAAACACCTAATCAGTGCTCCTCAAAATTGTCCAGCTCTGAGAAACAGGGACAGTCTAACCTGAAGAGAGGATGGACTTTAGGTCATAATATTTATCATCACTGGTTCATTCATGATAACAATACTCATACATACTAATGTAAAATATTAATACTATGGGAAACTGGATGCTGGGTATATGGGAACTCTGTCTCATCTTTACAATTTTTCTGTAAAAATAAAACTGTTCCCAAAAAATAAATTTTATTTTTTTTTAAAACACAGATTTCGGGGGTTCATTGTGGTCATTTGGACACCCATCTGGCGGCCGCCAAGTCCCACTGCCAAGAAAAACTATAAAAAGCACCTCCCATTAGATTTGGCTTGGAAACTATTTCCCCGGAAATCAGCCCCTGCCAAAAAAAAAAAGTTAGCTGATTGTGAATCTGGGAGGGGTGTATTAGTTCCCTGCAAAACATGACTTTAATCTTAACGAACAGAAAGACCACTGATGCTAGAGGGATCATTTGCAGATTCTTAATCGTATCTTTTCAAAGCAAAGGATGGGCTCCAGATTGCAACTCAAGAAGACTGGTCTCTCTTGCCGGCTAATTATTTCCATCTCCAGCCAAAATACAGGGTAATTACTAATTACCGTCTTTACTTGGGGACCCCTGAGGTTGAAGCAAGCCCCTCACCTAAGGTGGCCAGTGAAGAAACATGGAAGGAAAGGGAAAACTTCTCATTCACCTGCCTAACAAGCATCTGGGGGCAGGGGGGGGCAGCAAGTCCCACCCTCCACCCCCCAACCCACAGTCCAGGTTCTTGAAAAGGCCGCCTACACAAACCAGCCAGCACAACCCTGCCTGACTCTGCAAACAGCAACGCCCCCCACCACCACCACCACCACCCCACCCCCGCATCTGGAAGTCACCAGCAAGCTAAGGCTTCAACAAGTATTGGCTGGGCTGGGCTGTCAAAATCAGGAAGCCTGGTTAGATTTTTTGTTTTTTTCCCAGACAACCTGCTAACCAGAAAAATACAGTGAGGTTGGGTGTGCGACCTCCTCCTCCTCCTGATGAAGGCTGGCTCCTGTTAAGCATGTGAAGTGACAGCCCCGCCAGGGCCGCCCAGCCCCAGCGGCAGAGGCACTTGGAGGCAGACTGACAGGTGCTGCCCCACCCCCGCCCCCTCCCAGCCCCCACATCCATTGTGACTGTGGGGTGCTGATGGCTTGAACAAGCGCCCACTGATCCCTGGGGTGACTGGCAAAGGCAGCAGCACCACCCAGGGAGGAAATGGGCCGGCCTCCTGACGGCGAAGTCAAACCACACTCGAGCATTAGACACAGACAGCCTCTTCCTTAGTTTCAACACCAAGTCCCCAACCAGCCCTCTCAGCCTCGGGTGCCTGCAGGGGAGGCGATCCGCTTTCACCTGCCTGATCCTGAGGTTCAGCGGCCACCTCCTAGGGCACCCGCCCCCTCCCACTACCTCCCTTCTCCGCTCCCTCCCCTCCTCCCTCCAAAGGCAACCCAATCGCTGGACTACCCAGCAGCGGGCGAGAGGCCAGCTGCGCCCCCTGCCACCACCTTCTGCCGCCCCTTCCACAGGGAGGCCACGGGAATTGGAAACTGACACCCCATGGGGCAAAGTGAGCCGACCACCCCCTCAGGGTGGCAGCAGTCCCTGGCCTCGTGCCCTCCCTCTCGCCTCCTTGGGGAGAGGCACCCCTCACCAAGCCCCCAGAAGAGTGACATCTGGAGCAGAGGGGCCCTGGCCCTCGCCCCAGGCCAAGCCCCCACTGGGGGGCCAGGCCCGGGGGGAGCCTCCACCGACCTTCGAGGGGGTTCAGATAGTCATAGTTGAAGAGGATGGAGAAGTCCAGCTCCTCCTGGGGGCTGCCCCCCGGCTCGGGGCCCAGGGCGTCCCCTCCGTCGGGGTCCGGCTGCGGTTCTGGGGCTTGCATGGCGCGCGAGGCGGCGGGAGCGCTGGGGCCGGGGCGAGGGCGGGCGGCTTTCTCCCGGGCCCTGGCCGGGGTGTCAGGTGCAGGAAGCGGGCGGAGCGGCGGGCGGAGCGGCGGGGTCACTGTCCTCGCGGGAGGGACGCCGGGCCGGGGATGGCGCGCCGGGCTCAGCGGGTCTGGACGCGCCGGGAGCCCAGCAGCGCAGCGGCGCGAGCTTCCTGCTCCGGAGGCACCTGTTGCAGCCCCGGGAGGGGGAGGCGGGGACAAGGCGGCCGGGCCGGCGGGGGCGGGGCGCCACCCAGGCCGGGGGAGGGGGGGGAGAGGGAGGGAGAGGCGGGTGGCGGGGCTGGCCAGCGCCCTAGAAAGGAGGCCACCCGCCCGCCCTGGCCCCGAGCTCAGGCACGCGCTGGGGCCCCTGCCATCCACCCTCCCGGCGGGTGAGCGCGGCTGGCCCTGGGCGACCCAGGAGCCCGGGCAGAAAGCTGCTGCCACTAAGTTTTGCCCCGTGTGAGCAGCGGATCCGGGCTTTCCCGCTTTTCTTCTTGGGGGGGGGGGGGGGGGGGGCAGATCTGTGACTCCTTGTGCCTCTGTGTGCCCACGGCCTGGAGTGCTGTCCACCTAGCGTTGTCACCTGCATGCCCCTAGCTCCGTATTCCGGGGCCTGGGAAAGACTCATACTCTGAGCACAAGCCCCACCTAGACCTCCGGGCCACCTATCGCGCCAGGTGCCAGGCACCCAGCAGGAAGGGGACCCAGCCCTGGAGAAGCTCTGGTCCTGGTGCGGGGAGAGCCACGAAGGAGAAAAACAGGGAACAAAGATGGTCCCCTGTGAGGCGCCAGGAGAGATCTCACCAGGCTGTGGGGTAATGACGGGCTGGGAGGATCAGTCATTTCTGTGGTCACGGAGGGCCTCTCTGGGAAGGTGACACTGGGGCGAACCTGGTTGATGGGTGGAGCCTGGGAGAAGAGTGTTCAGCAGTGGAAACCCCCCAAAAAGCAACAGCCGGCAAGAGCTGGGCGTGCTGCAGGCTGAGCACGGAGGGCAGGGCAGCTGGGAGCGGGGAGGGGGGGCGGTGGGTAAGCAATACACCTGAATGCTTGTTCAGAACAGATAGATGGGCAGGCCCCTCACTGGAGCTCCTAATTCCAGGAGTCTTGAGAGGAGGCTCAGGGGTGTGTGTTTGTAAGCAAGCATCCCGGGTGAATGTTAGGGACGGGGACATAGAGGAAGCACAACCTCAAAGCCCAGAACCAGCCCCAGACCCAGCCCCCAGGGGTTAACCCAGGCTCCACATTAGACTCACCTGGAGCGCTATTCACACCAGACACCAGTTATGATCAGAATGTTTGAGGGTGGGGCCTGGGCCTCCGGGTTTTGTAAAAGCTCCCCAGAGCCTTCCAATGTGTGGCCAGGGGTGAGAACCCCCGGTTTAAACTCAAACTCCATTCCAGGGGCCTGGGCCTGGCTCGGGACTCACCAATTTTCGGAGTCTTGGGAAGTGCTTTCTGACTCAGAATATAAAGAAATCCCTGATTCGTTTCCTAACCACAAGCACAGCTCTCCTGGGAGTACCCAACAAGCATCTAGGAGGGGCTGATAAATGTAGGTGGGGGAGGGGAGATGACGCAGGCTAACACCGATAGAAGTATGTAGAACAGTGGTTCTCAACCTTCCTAATGCCGCGACCTTTTAATACAGTTCCTCATGTTGTGGTGACCCCCAACCATAAAATTATTTTTGTTGTTACTTCATGACTGTAATTTTGCTACTGTTATGAATGGTCATGTAAATATCTGATGTGCAGGATGTATTTTCATTGTTACAAATTGAACATAATTAAAGCATAGTGATTAATCACAAAAACAATATGTAATTATATATGTGTTTTCCGATGGTCTTAGGCGACCCCTGTGAAAGGGTCGTTCGACCCCCAAAGGGGTCGCGACCCACAGGTTGAGAACCGCTGGTATAGAAGAAGGTGGATTCTCTCCGCCCTAATGACAACGCCCGAAGTCCGGTCCCCGAAATTTGGTCAGAGATAAACCAGGAACAAGCCTGCCTTGTGCTGTAGACCAGGAGGAAGCCTGGTGTCGCCCTCACATGTCCCTTCTCATCTCCCCGCTCCTAACGGTTAAATGCCTCCACTCTCCTGGCCCGGGGTGGATTCTGCCTGCCCAGAAGCCCATCCCCCTTCTCCCAATAACAGCACTCCGCGGTGCTCCTTTGGGAAGCCGCTTGGTTCTACCTAAATACAAACATCTGAGGAGTACCGCGCCGCCCCCCAGCCCCAATGCAGGTGGCCCTGAGTCCTGAGACCCCTTCAAGTCGGTCCCTTCCCCCTACTGGTATAAAGCTCATTTTTATCTACAGCCTGAACTTCGCCCCTGAAATTTGGGCTCAGACACTGCACTGTCCACCCAACATCTCCATGTGGGTATCCAACAGGTACCTCAGAGTGGATGTGTCCCACCAAACACAATTATCTTCTGAAACTTCTCCCATGTCCCCAGCTCAGATATTGCCCGAGAGTTCAGCCAGTTCTTCGACCAAACACCAAGGAGTAACCCTGGCTTCCTCTCCTCTTTTCACCCACGTGCAAACCCTCAGCAATTCCAGGCAGCCCCACCTTCACAGTGGAACCCAAACCCAACCCTTTATCACCAACTTCACTGCCCTCCCTCCCACCCCAGTCAACCCCAGTCAACCCCAGTCCCATCATCTCTCACCTGGCCACTGCGGGAGCCTCCGGCCTGGGCTCACTACCGTGTCTGCCCTTGGGATGCTTTCAAACAGACATCCCCCGACCCCCCCGTGGCTTCCCATGGAGTTTAGAGTTAAATACAAACACCTGGCCCGCCGGCTCTGGGAAGCTGCCTCCCCCTCGCCCCCCAGCTCTCCTAGGTATCCTGTCGTTGTCCCCTTCTCTTACTGCCTCTGCCACCTGGGTCGTCGAGCTGCGTTCTACTAAAAGCCAGAACCCAAATCAAGGTGTGGGATGCAGGAAGATGCGCCATGTGACAGCAACACAAGTCACAGGTCTGCAGTAGCTCGGCCACACCCACCCTGCAGTCACAGAGGATGGGCAAAAGTAGGTGTACAGTGGTTTGTATGGAAAATAACACAATACTTAATAAATAATAATAATACTGAATAAACTCTGTTTCCTGTACTCACAACTGTAAGCATACTTTTGCCCACCCCAGTATTATGTTTGACCTGCCCTGTAATTTTTTTAATCTGAACTAACATTGTTTAATTAGATTTCATATAAAAGTTAACATTTGCAATGTCTCGTAATAAGTGGGAAGATCTGGCCACGGCAGCAGGCCCGCGTCACCTGGAGCTGAGAAGAGGCCACCCCTTCAGATGAGTCCGTGGCTCTCAGGGCCCCACACACCCCGCCCCGCTGCCCCGCTGTGTTCCCATGAGCCCGCGAGCTTGAGACCCTGATCTCCAGGCTCTTGACTCCTTTCACAGGATTTGTTTCTCCTTTTCGTTCCTTGTGGAACTAATATTTAACAAGGGGGCATGGTCAGCAAACTCCCCTCTCCCTGAGACTGCTGTCCTTGCCTGTCATTAAACAGGAGGTGCCAACACCCCCTGAGCAGGGGTGGGGGCCTCATCTCTGTTGCAGGGACCTAGACAGGAAATGCTGAGCCAAAGCCCCAAGGGCAGGCGCGGAGGCTGGTCGGTCAGGGCCCGGCTCATTGGCGAGTCTTGTCCACCCCAGAACTCTCTCTCAAACCTCCGCCTTCATGCTGTCCCCACTGTCACCCTCTGTCACCCAGGCTGGCTTCCTAAATGCCCGCACCCCCCAGTACCACGTGTCTGCCCCATCTCTGTTCTCTCTCTTGCCGGGGTCTTTGCAGACTCTGACATCTGCGTCAGTTTCACAGTCTTTGAAATCAGGGAGTGATTTCAGTCAATGATGGGACTGGGATGACTGGGGCGGGAGGGAGGGCGGTGAAGTTGGTGGTAAATGGTGGGGTTTGGGTTCCACTGTGAAGGTGGAGCTGCCTGGATCTGACGAGTTGTGAGGACAGTGAAGTAACAGTGAAAATGGCAGTCAAGATGAACAGACCGCTGAGAAGGCCACAGACATGCTCTGTGTGCCCCCAGGTGTAAGGATCCCTGTCGCCCCCACGGAGGCACGGAGAAGGCTGTGTTACTTCTGTCAGTCACACGTGCCACCACAGACATGGTTTTGTCCCATGCGAATCTGAGACTCATTACTGAGTCACATTTTTCCTGGGCTATTAGCTAAGGGTGGATTTGCTAAGGGACATGTTTGGACCAAGATGAAACGCTCAAAAAAAATCTTATGACTCCCAATGATAGCAGAGGGTGAGGAGAGCTGGCACGGGGAGTCTGGGCCGGGTCGAGAGGAAGGCACGTCTGGCGTGGCTCATATTATTCACAAAATCAGTGGCATATACCCTCGGGTGTCAAAGACAGGGAACATCCCTGCAGAACTCCAGGGCTCACGGAGCGCCGCTTGAGAACTGCAAGGAGAATGCACTATGGGCTAGAAAGTACCACTTGTCGCCTCCTCCCCACCCAGGCCCCAGCCACCGTCATTTCCTGCCTGGGCCACTGCAACAGCCTCCCACCAGCACTCACTCTCACCTGCCTCCAGGCTGCTCTGCACTCAGTGGTCAGTACAACCCACAGGCTCCCACCCCTGCTGCTTAGAATACCCCAGTGCCCACCCACCCCCCATTGCCCTGAGCATGGACTGCCAACTGCTCACAAGACCCTGCACGATCCTGCCCTGGCCTGTGTCCATGATCTCATCTCCCGTCACAATCCCCACCCCCTACCCCTGCCTTTTCTGTTCCAGCCACGCGTCTCCTTGCTGGTGACTGACTATCCGAAGCACACCTCTCTGCTCAGGGCCTTTGCACATGCTACTTCTTCTGCTGTGGACGCTCGTCCCCCAGACATTTTACAGGCAGCTCCCTCGCCGTCCAGAGGTCAATGAAAAAGACCTCCCTTTAGAAAGCAAGGGACCACCCAGCCTGAATTAGCAATCCCTGCTGCTCTGGGTTGACCTGTGTCCCTCCCCAAAAGGATGTTCGAGTCCTAACCCCCTTCCTGTGAGTGTGATCCTCTTTGGAAAAAGGGTGTCTTCGCAGATGTCATCAAGTTAGGCTGAGGTCGTTAGCGCTAAGGACTCTCATCCAAGGACTGGGGTCCTCATGAGAGGACAGGAAGAGGCTGTGTGACGATGGGGACAGACAGCGGAGTGATGCACTGACAAGCCAAGGAGTCACCTGAAGCTGGCAGGGCCAAGGACCTCCCCTCCCAGAGCCTTCAGAGCCCACATGGCCTGCCGACACCTTCATTTCAGACTCTGAGTCCTCAGAACTGAGAGAAGAGATTGCTGTTGTTTCAAGCCACCCGGTTTGTGGTAATTTGTGACGGCAGCCACAGGAAGCAAGTACACCCACCTACCACACACACACACACACACACACACACACACACACACACGCACACGCACATTCACATGAATATGCCAAGTCATTTGCATATGACTCTTCTCCTATTTCAGTCCCTTAGGTTTAACAGCTTTTGAAATCATCTGGGCTTTCCCTGGACTCACTCGCTCGGTGTCTGCCGAGTGAGGGCCGACTGTCCCAGCCACCACTCTCTCCCGGCCCCTTGCACAGGAACTGGCACACCGCGGATGCTCTAACATCGCTGATGAAGACAAATGCATGGTCCAGGGGCTCCTAAGAGGAGGTGGGAGTGAGCTGGGCCCTGAAGGACGATGTGCAAAGGGGAGGGGGAGCCCCGCGGGAGGACAGGCACAGGCCAGGCGCGGGAGCGGGGGCAGCGTCGTGTGTGAGAGGAAGGGGGCAGGCGCAGACCCCTCTGAGTGTAGCCAGTGCGGGAGTGCACCTGCTAGCCCAGTGATGGCGAACCTACGACACGCGTGTCAGAGGTGACACGTGAACTCATTTTTTTGGTTGATTTCTCTTTGATGATGGCATTTAAATATATACAATAAATATCAAAAATGTAAGTTTTTGTTTTACGATGGTTGCAAATATCAAAAAATTTATGTGACACGGCACCAGAGTTAAGTTAGGGTTTTTCAAAATGCTGGCACGCCGAGCTCAAAAGGTTCGCCATCACTGTGCTAGACAGGCCGAGAAGCACCCAGCTGGACTTTGGCCCCGAGAGAGGCTTTGAGGAAATGGGTCCCTGGGCAGGTCCATTCCATGGAGAGACTGGATGTGGAGGGGATGGGGCCACCAGAAGTCACTCAGTGGCCCAGAAAGGCAGGGTGGAAGGGGGACGAGAACCCCCCAACACACACACACACACACACACACACACACGCACACACCACGCTCTGTGGAGGGCTGGCTCCGTTGGGGCTGCGGCCCTGTGCTCCAGCTCATGCCGGCTCGCTGGGTGGTCCCACTGCAGGAAACAGGAGAAGCAGGACCACGGAGCCCTTAAACGCCGAGCTTCTGGCATCAGCCAGACCTGGTTCTGCCCTTGGAATGCCTTGACCACTCCCTTCTTGGTTTCCTCGTCTCTAAGCAGCAGGGATCATGTTAAACACCCGCCTCTCGGGGGTTTTGTGAGAATCCACGGACATCATATCTGCCAAGCGTTTGGCTACAGAGGACGCCACGTTGGGAAAACAGGTCGCCTTCCTGCCATGATCATCCAGCCCAACGGGAGCAACATGGTGGAGTGGGCGGGAGTCCAAGCTCCGAGGCCCAGCGACGTGACCTGGGGCGTGGCTGCCCCTCCCGGTGCAAGAGGGGGACACTGCCTGTCAGGCTGGTATGAGGATTAATGAGGTGGCACACGGAACGCCCTTAGGATGGCGCCTGGCACATAGTTGGCACTCGGTCGTGGTGGCTGCTGTCATGGTCATGGTTGTTGTTTGTTGTTCTTGCCTTTGGGGGCTGATTCATCCCAGACAACAGCAGGAGAGCATGTGCCTGGTGGATGACCCAGGGAGAATTTCCGCGGAGCCACTAGCGGGAGGTGAGTGGGGAATGTGGAAGTCAGGCCATCGTCGTGGTCTAACGGAGTGTAGGAGAGTGAGCCAAAAAGACGCCACGGTGCTTCCAAGTTTAAGTCATTGGCCTTAAGAAGTCGGGTCGCCCTACTGTGCATCATTTATCCGTCCATCCGTCCATCCGCCATTTAACAAGAGAGCACCCACTACATCCAGGCACTGTCCCGGGCACTGGGGCCCCAGGGGAACACGAACTGAGCGTGGACAGTCAGCACCAGTGTGATAAGTAAAGGGGAGGGCAGCTCGGGGCAGAGTCCCAGGGAACCGCCACTCCAGCCTGGGCAGAGGCCCAAATTGCTCTTCTAGCAAAGGAACAAAAACAGGACCACGCCTGGCTTCTTCTAGGTAAGACGCGAGATACTCACTCGTTATGTAGTGAGAACATGTACAGGAAAGTGCTTGGTAGTTGCTTTCTTGCTGTTGTTGTTCATCCTCACCCGAGGATATTTTCCCATTGATTTTTAGAGAGAGTGGAAGGGATGGGGGGGGGGGGGGAGAGAGACATCGATGTGGGAGAGACACATCAATTGGTTGCCTCCTGTAAGCACCCTAAACAGGGCCAGGGATTGAGCTTGTAACCCAGGCATGTGCCCTTGACCAGAATTGAACTGGGATCCTTCAGTCCATGGGCCGATACTCTATCCACTGAGCCAAACTGGCTAGGACACTAATTGTTGTTGTTTTTTTTAGGTGGGATCTTAATTTGGGGGGGGGGGTAAATAGTGAATGAATGAATTGTACAGAAATAATGGCAGCAATTGTTATTAAGTGAGTGATTAGAGAGTCATATTGTTTATTAAAAGATTGAAACTCTCCATAGATTGGTAAATTATTGCTGTCATTCCCCGCCCGCCCCCCCCCCCCCCCTCGCAAGGGCCTTTGCTGTCTTGGGACCTTCCCTGTAATTCGGCAGATGAAGGGTTAAATCCTGGCACGGTAGGGGAGTCTCCTTGGACCCTGCCCCTGCTGTTCTGGATGGTCTGATACTCACTGTCAAACATATTCATGATTATTCCAGATAATATTACTATCGCTCCTTTGCACGTGGGGAAACCGGGGCACAGGGAGTGGAGGTACTAGTGAGTGAGTGGCAGAGCCAAGACCTGAACCTCTCACCAGATCTCACGCTGCTGATGTCCTGGGTTAGAATATTGCCTAGAACCCATTGGACACTCAGAAATAGGAACCCGGCCCCGGTCCTCAGGGGAAAGTCTGTAATGAAGGGGCCGGAGGAGCTTCTCTCCGGAGTCCTGAGGAGAGGGGGGGACTGGAAGGGCCCTAGGAGGGGCCTCTGGTCTGGGCAGACACAGAAAGCGGTGCTGGCCTCACAGTTTCCTTCTGGGGGGAGTGGAAACACTGTCCTTCCCTTTCCCTGAGGCGGGGCGAGGCAAGGAGCCCTTCTGAATCATTCTATGCTCGGGCAGACCAGCGGCTGCCTCGGTTTCCCCATCTTTAACGATGATGCTGGTACCCTCCACGTCCTCCCACACGCCCCTCCTACCCTTTCAGATATGCCAAGAAGTAACGTGGTGATGGGGAAAGAACCTAGGATCAAGGTGTGGACCCTCAGTTTGCTCTTCCATCGAAAGGCATTATAAAAACTATGGTAACATTCGTGAGTTCCAGATCATATGGTCAAGGGCCTGTGTTCGAATGATGGCTCTGGCCGGCCAGTGTGGCTCAGTGGTTGAGCATCAACCTATGAAGCAGGAGGTCACAGTTCCATTCCTCAATTCCCAGTCAGGGCACATGCCCAGGTTGCAGGCTTGATCCCTAGTAGGGGGCATGCAGGAGGCAGCCTATCGATGATTCTCTCTCATCGTTGATGTTTCTATCTCTCTCCTCCTCTCTCTGAAATCAATAAAAACATATTTTTTAAAATAAATAAAAACAAATGATGGCTCCACCACTTCTCCGCTGGGTAGCCCTTGGCCAGTTACTGCACCTCTCTGTGCCTCACTGCCCTCCTCTGTGCAGGAGATGACTGCACACTTAGCAACATACTTGCCCGGACAATTACAGACTTAATACTTGCAAACAGGTGGGTGTGCCGCTCCCAGGCGGCGCTCAATACGCGCGTGCTCTCAGCCCCTTAGACAACACGAGAGTTCCCACTGTGTGTGACCCTGGGCACGGCTGGCTCTCACTGTCCCCAATCGTCAGATAACAATAACATCGCATGTGTGTTAACCGCATGTTAAGCATCGACATTAGCATTTTCCATGCGTGATTTCACAGGATGTTTATAACAACCCTGTGAGGTCCACATGATCCTCTTTCCCTTTTGCTGATGAGGAAACTGAGGCTTTGCAGCCATCATCTTAGCCCAACCTGTCTCACCATGAAGCCCCAGTAAGTTAAGAAGTACCTGGAGAGGTTTGAAGTGCTACATCTCTTCAGCAACTTTATGTTGCAAAATCCAGTTTCTGTATCAATGTAAGTTACTGTTTTGCAGCTTCAATGGGAATAGCAGCTAACATTTATCCAGCACTGACTATGCGCATGGCATCCATATTATTGGCCCCATTTTACAGATGTGAAAACTGAGGCACAGAGAGGTTCAGGCACTTATCCAAGATCACACAGTGTGATGTGGCCAAACAGAAATTCTAATCCAAGCAGAAGGCAGGGAGCTCCAGTCTGGGAGTGAACAGAGCTCATGCTGGATGTGTTTATTCCTGAAATACTTTCCATCATCCCACTTCAGATAAAACTGAACACACCTCTTTCAGATCTTCAGTTTTTCCCAGAGCCTTGACCCAAGGCTGCACAGCAAGGTCAGTATTTTCCTGCCATGCAAATATTTCTATTCGCTATTCACGGCCCCACCCATCTGCATGCACACTTCAGGTCTGTCCCTAAGCTCACGTGGTGTTTGAGTTTAAAGGGGGCATAGCTTCTCCCTCTGCAGGGCACGGTGGAAGCCTCTCTCACGCCAGCTCTTTGATGCCTGGAATTGCATTCCGTGTGCCCAGCTGCCTCGGAATGCCGAGTGTGGTTCGCTGGGAAGAATGCGGTGCCCTGTCTCCCACATGTGTACACACACACTGGCACGCACATACTCCCCATCCCTGCACACACGAGCGTGGGCTGGGAGGGAGGCAACGAGCACACGCAAGATACACGGACCTCAACACCTTGAGAGAGGGGCAGGTTCATCCACCTTGAGCAGAGGTGGAGCAGCTCCAACAAAATGTGAGGCTTGTATTAGATCAGAGTCCATCAGAAGCCCCACTTCTCTTCCAAACTTGCTCTCTCGCTCTCTCTCTCTCTCCCCCCCAACCTTGCTCTCCTCTTTTCCAAATAGAGCTCCGTTTGGCATTGGTTTTCCCCCCACCCCCACCATCACAACATCAAGCACTCTCTTGGTATGTGTGACGGTCAAAACCAGTTCATATCCTTAACCAGCAGTTACCTGTCTGAGACCATCGCTTTTACAGGTGATGCAGTATTAGTAAAATGTGTTTGCCATCATGTCACATGCTTGACCACTAGCAGAGGCCGGGATAAGCTGGTACCAGTTAAAACGTTCAAAGTGCAACTCAGCTAGAACTACGTGCCATGGAGGCAAAGCACACCATTTACCCAACCCCAGGCACTTGGCCTCACTCTGGTTTAAAAAAAAACTCAAAAAACCCTCAGGTTTATTTACTGAAATTGTCATTTCTTCCCCCCCAGAACTTTAATCAGCCACGCAGAGCACAAAACCTACATTCAACTCTGATTTTATGACACCAGGCTAACTCCTCCCACGCGTATTTATTTCACTTAACTCTTGCAGCCCTGCCCGCAGGGCACTGCCCCCACCGCGGGCAGGGCTGGCCTGGGAGCAACGCGCTGCATTGCCTGGTCTCCACTCCTCAAGCCCCACGCGAGGGTACAGCCCACACGCCTCGCCGCCAGGACAGACGGCAGATTTTCATATCATATTCTTATACGTTAAGCCCCTCCCGTCAGATCCAAGGAGTATGATTCCAGGGCTAAATCCAAGAGAAGGAAAAGAGGCAGAAATACAGAAAGCAGAGTGTAATCAGATCGCAAAACAAACTGATGGTACACTGCACTTTAAAGGGGGAGCCGGGGACTGCATCCACCAGGCACATCCAAAAAAAAGGGCGGGGGGGGGGGGGGATTGTTTAAATGTCCCAGCGCATCTGCTGCTGTAACTGTTTCAAAAGCGAAGTCTTCGTGGCTAGTTTTGCTACATAGTAAAAGATCAAGCCTGTTCTCCTAAAAGGAAAAAAAGCTAAATGATATAATAATGATGAATAATAATAACAGTGCAGCTGCGTAGCATCTGCTGTCAAAAGCCGAGTGCTGAAACGGTTAAGCAGCCAGCGGTTAGTAGCGAGGGACGCCCGGTGTCCCACGGAAGGGAAACTCCCGTGACACCTCGCCAGGGAATCCCGCGTGGGACGCGGCACTGCCGGGTGCTCAGCGGGCTAAGGTCGCCCCCTCCCCTCCCTCCTCGGCTGGGGCGAGGGAGCCTCTGTTCGGGCCACGCTACCTGTGCGCCCTGGGCCACCGGAGTCCCGGCCCCCCTGCGCCCCGCCAGGAGCCCGAAGCGCTGCCCGAGAAAGGAGCAGAAGGGAAGGGCTGAGAGGCGGGAGGAGGACCGGCCGCGGTGGAGGGCGAGTCAGTTACCTTGGTCCACAGACCCCATGATGCGGAGGGGATGGCAGTGCCCCAGCTTGAACGCAGCCTCTCTCTGCATCTGGAAGGGATGGGGGCTTGGCGCGCGCCGTGAGAGGGGCTCTGTTTTTTGAGACCAGGAGCCAAGGGGGCGCCGTCCTCTAAAGCATGCTCGCGGGGTGCCCTGGCCGAGGAGCCTGTGAGCGGCCCGGGAGCTGCGCTCCTCCGCTCCCGCTCCCGGCTCCCGGCTCCGGCTCCCGGCTCCCGGCTCCGGCTCCCGGCGCGTTGGAGTCGGCGCGGCTCGGCGCTCGGCTTACTCGAGAGGGAACGCGACTTCCTTCCCGGCGCTCCGTGTTTATAGGCTTTCAATGCAGTAAAATAACGGGATTCCCTCACTGTTTCCTCCTGTTTACCCAGCACCATGGAAACCGCTGGATCCCGTCCATCTCCAAAACTAAGGGCTTTCCTGCAAACTTCACACTCAGGAATCCATGACGTCGCCTCCTCCGCGGCCAGCCAGCGCCGTGGCTCCCTCGGCCGCCAGCACAAGTCCCTGATTGTTCGCGAGAAAAGTCAGGGAGAGGGAGTGATGCGGCCGCCAGAGCAGAGGGGGTGGGGGCGCGCGAGTGTCCAAGCGGCCCTGCAGGAGCTGCAGGCGGCAGTTTGCAAGGATTGCCCCAGCCGCCGCCTCGCCTCGCCCACTGCGCTTTTAATAAATCCTGCCCGAGCTCCCCAGACCCCCAGCTTCCAAGCGGGCGCCTCCCAGTCAAAGGGGCCTAGGGCTCACCCCAACACCCCAGGTGGCCTGAGCCCCTGGACACTGACCCAGGGGCCCTGTCCCTCGGGGCCTCCAGCTGCCCATATTTTTTTGTATTTGGGGATGGTGAGAGGAGGAGGAGGAAGAGGACGAGGAAGAGGGGGAGGGGAGGGGAGGAGGGACGAGGGAAAAGAAATAAATAACCGTGCCGTGTGTCAACTCTGTCCAACTCCAAGATTTTTTTTTCAAAGAGTATATTTTTAGATTCATTTAGAAAACCCAAGGTTTCCAGTGATGCTCAGAGGCTCCAGCAATAATGAAATGGCCAAAGAGACGCCGAAACCAGGCAACCCATGTGTTTACACACGCTCTGAATAAACAGGAAAATAAAGGGACGGGAGTCGTGAACTCTGCGCGGGCTCCAGAATTCGGGTGGGATGCCACGCGGGGCTCCCATCAAGCCGCTCCCATCAGGGGGCCACGGAGCCAGGAAGGCCAGTGGGAAGAGGGCGAGGTGCTGGGCGGCCAGGACGCTCTTTCCAAACTCAGCCTAGACCTGCCTCTTGGTCTGCACGCAGGACGGGAAAGTCGGGGCCAGCGATAAGGCCAGCTTTGAAGATGGCTATTTCAGATATTCCTGCGAGCTCTCATAGAACTCCGGGAGCACCACAGCTGGTGACTCATCAGGACCCCACGCACCCACACACTTTCTTACGAGAGACCTGAACTTTAGAGGCGCTGGGCCACCCTGTCTTCCAGGCTCCCTCGGCCCACAGTAGTCACGCTGGGCTCTCCGGCTGACACCTCCTGCTGAAGGCGCTGTCCCACAAAAAGCTACAGGGAAAGGCCCCGCCCACCTCACCTTGAAGCCTGTCTCACCCAACAGGACAGCTTACCTGCGCTCCTCCCCCCAGGAGCAGCCCTATCTGCCCACCTACTGTGCTCCCAGCCTGGTACCTTGAACTCCTTGCAGCCACCTGCAAGCAGAGAAACCTTCTCCCTAACTGTCTGAAAGGGAAACTGAGGCTCATAGAGGGCAGATGGCTTGCCTGTGGCAAATGTTGGGCTGCAGCCTGTGAGGCTGTGGAAGTTTCCTTTTAGAGAGCCTATGGAGGGACCCCTATTTCCTGTGGACTCTGTACATCACCTGAGGCAAGGGGGGCACTTCTGGTTCGCCTGGGATCGAGGAGGTTCACAGGCTGCGGGACTTCCAGTTTTTTTGTTTTTTAATATATTTTATTGATATTTTACAGAGAGGAAGGGAGAGAGATAGAGTTAGAAACATCGATGAGAGAGAAACATGGATCAGCTGCCTCCTGCACACCCCCTACTGGGGATGTGCCCGCAACTGAGGTACATGCCGTTGACCGGAATCGAACCTGGGACCCTTGAGTCCACAGGCCGACGCTCTATCCACTGAGCCAAACCGGTTAGGGCGAGGGACTTCCAGTTTTAAAATGGGAATTCTTGGGCACGCTGGGACACGTTGGCCACCAAGGCATGAATGAAGCTTCCTTTTCTTGCTGTAAGCCGCAGACCATTGTCTTCTGAAGACATCTCCCTACTTAGCAACGCTATGAAGAGCAGCCCTAACTTAGCAGCTACTATATGCCAGGCTCTGAGTTAGGGTCATCGATAAATTCCTGCTGTTGACCCTGAAGAGTAATACACTAACAGTAAGAGGAGATAGCTCTGTGCAGCCTGATATGGTAGCCACTAGCCACATGTGGCTACTAAGATTTAAAGTCATTAACAATTAAATAAAAGTCAGTTCTTTGGTTGCACAAGCCACACCTCACCTGGTCAAAAGCCACATGTGGCTAGTGGCTATGGAGTTAGACAGCTCAGAACAGAACATTCCCATTACTGTAGAAAGTTCTGGCAGCAGCACTGACTTAGGGCGCCTGAGAGGTAGGGTAAAAGTACAGGCTCTAGAACAGGGGTGGGCAAACTTTTTGACTCAAGGGCCACAATGGGTTCTTAAACTGGACCGGAGGGCCGGAACAAAAGCATGGATGGAGTGTTTGTGTGAACTAATATAAATTCAAAGTAAACATCATTACATAAAAGGGTACGGTCTTTTTTTTTTTAGTTTTATTCATTTCAAACGGGCCGGATCCGGCCCGCGGGCCGTAGTTTGCCCACGGCTGCTCTAGAACCAGATCCTTGGTTCTGCCCCAGAGTCATTTACCCATTCTGTAAAATGGGTACACTATCTATGCCTTCCATAGAGTTTGATGTAAGGATGTGATGCTAAGAACAGCCAGGCATATAATAAGTGCTAAAATGTACATTAAAATTTAAAAAGCTTTCCACCCACACTCAAGGAGTGAGTAGTGATTAAACCAGGATTAAGACTGTTTGGCCCTGCAGTCCATGCCCTTTGCCTCCAAGCCTCCTTTTATTTAACAGTTGCTACATCCAGGGCATGAAGCAGGTTCTTCCCACGATCTAGCTCATTTCACCTCCTCATCCCAACCCCCTGCTGACCGGGTTCCATGCTGTGAGCCCTGTTTCCAGATGAGCAAACTGAGGCTCATCTGTGGGTGGATGTCCACACAACCATCCCAACTTGAACCTAACTTTGTTGGACAACCAGGCCCATGTCCTGGGCACTGCGGCCCCTGCCGCCCAGAGGCCTCCCTGGGAGCCGAGGTCTTGGAGGCCAGAATGGGGGCAGGAAATGAGCACGCTGGGCCTCCTCTGCCAGACTCATTATCAGGGATAATTTTAGACTCGGTCCCACCCAGGCTCAGGCCTAGGAGGCCCGTCGCGATCTCCGCAGGTGCCGGCGGTCTGGAGGGGGCTGCCCTTTGGAAGTCGGTAGAATCAGCATTGAGCCACATTTTTACAGAGCCCACTCTTGGTCCCGGTTAAGCATTTTTCCCTTTTAAAGCTCGTTCATGCTACAAGGACTGGATCCAGGGGAGTCGCAGCTGAGTCACCTAATTTGCCCTTATGGACTGCAGCTTTCGGCTTCTTAGTTTAGCTGTTCTTCGGTGCCTCAGACAATTTCTTTCCTCTCCCAGTGCCAGGGCAAGAAATATTTTGTCCTTTTGAACTGAACCACCCACTGTTTTTCACTTCGCCAGAGCACTCTCCCTTTTCTGAAGGGATGCTCCGAGGGGGGTGGGTGGGGAGCTTCTGCCCACTCCATTATCCACAAAAAGTCCCAGAAATAGAGGCTCTCAGCTGGGTGGGAACGGGCCGGCATCAGAGGAAAAAAGGGCAATAGGAGCTGAATCAAAGCAAATAAAAGGCGTCCAGGTGGCCCTGGGGAGAAAGGCCCGGGGAGACTGCACGCCATCTGGGCTGCAGGAGACCTTGAATCACCGGGGAAGCCTTTTATTAGAATCTCCCCCCTCCGACAGCCCCATAAATGAGAAACGCAGGTATTTCTGCTGAGGCACCACTTACTGCTCCTGCCCATACAACTGATTCGACACCAGGAATATTGTAATGGACTTGGGCAGCTCTGATGAGGCACCTCACACCTCACTGGTCCTCTCGCTGCATTTATAACCCAGGTGTCCTCTCCACCTGTCAGTCACCTTGACCGGCAGCCCTTTCCTGGCTGAAAGGTAGACAGCAGCTGAGAACGTTCTGGACTTCCACATGTCTAAAGGCAGAAAGTGAGACAGGCACAGGTGTGTGAGAAGCGGAACTGTGAGGTCGACAGGCAGGCCTCGGACATACTGCAGGTTCCGATCCGGACCACCCCAGTTAAATGAGTATTGCAATGAAGTGAGTCGTAATCTTTTTGCTGGTACAGGGTCTTGCCTTTAATTTTTTAAAAATGCAACATCTGTCCGGCCTCTATGGCCCAGTGGTTGAGCATCGACCCATGAACCAAGAGGTCACCGGTTAGATTCCTGGTCAGGGCACATGCTCCAGTTGTGATCCCCAGTAGGGGGCGTACGGGAGGCAGTCAGCCAATGCTGTTTCTCCTTTTCTTCCTTCCTTCCTTCCTTCCTTCCTTCCTTCCTTCCTTCCTTTTTATTTCTCTTTTTTTTTTTGACAAACAACTGCTTAGTTTTTATTTCATAATCATAAACTTAACTCTGCAATCCAGCTAGACTGGGAAGGGGGTAAGGAAATTATGGAACCCAATGAACTGTGGCAAGAGCACAGAGATGATGGAACATTCCCAGAAAATCGGGGTGAAGGGGTGCTCCCCTGAGCTACCGAAGGGATGGTCTGGTGGTTAAGATAAAACACAGGTCAAATTTATTAGAGTTGCCCACAGTCAGCAATGGTGGTCTCCTTGCTGGTGGTCTTGCCATTCCTGGACCCAGAGCGCTCCATGGCTGTCACAATATCCAGGCCTCCGGTCACCTGGCCGAAGACCACATGCTTGCCACCCACCCACTCGGGCTTGGCAGCGCCGATGAGAAACTGGGCACCGTTTGTGTTTGCTCCAGCATTGGCCGTGGACAGGCGCCAGGACCTATATGTTTCAGGATGAAGTTCTCGTCCTCAAATTCCTCCCATAGATGGACTCGCCGCCTGTGCCATGATGGCGTGTGAAGCGACCCCCTGGCACATGAATCCCGGAATAATTCTGTGAAAGCAGGAACCTTCGTAACCAAAGCCTTTCTCCCCGGTGCTCCGAGCACGGAGGTTTTCTGCTGTCTTTGGAACTTTGTCTGCAAACAGCTCGGAGGAGACATGACCTGAGGGCTCGCCGTCAACGGGGATGTCGAAGAACACGGTGGGGTTCACCATGGCTGATCACAGGTGGCTCCGGGGCGGCGGCCGCTGCTAAGCCCATGATGTTTCTTTCTTATGGATGTTTCTATCTCTCTATCCTTCCCCCTTCCTCTCTCTCTAAAAATCAATAAAAAATGTATTTTTAAAAATAAATAAAGCAAGCAACATCTGTGGAGCACAAAAAAGCAAAGTGCAATAGAGGGAGGTTTGCCTGTGCTGATCTATCCATCACAGTGAGCACTGACCGAGCACCTGCCTGTGGCAGGCATGACGCAATGAATCCTCGCAGCAACCCTATGATTATCACTGTACAGAGAAGGAAATTGTAGCACAGGGAGGTATGTAGCTTGCCCCAGGTTGCACAGCCAGTAAGTGGCAGAGGTGGGAACTGAACCCCAGCCACCTGGGTCTAGAGCCTTACCCACTAGGCTACACTGCCTGGCATGTGTCATCTCAATTGCTCTGAGAAGCTCCCCATCAAATATCTATTCATGTACTGGCTTATTTCATGCACCTGGCTCTGGCTGAGTGGCAGGGATGGGGTGGGGACACTAGAAGACAAGGAAGGGCCTTGCTTCTACTTGGTAGACAAGGCCACCATGGCGAGGGAGCAGCAGTGAATGACAGCAGCTGCAGGAACTGTCCCCCGGACCACAAATGCTGGGCCACAGAGGGTGGTCGGGGTCTGGTGAGCTGTGACTCTATTCTCCCAGCTCCCTCAGCCAGGCACCATTCTTGACTCTGTCCTCCCCTCCCACTGCCACATTTTCCCTCCTAAAAATCTCTTGACTCCAGCCCTCTCTTCCTCCCTGCATGACCAGCCCTGCCAGGGCAGCCCCACTTCTCCCTCCTGGGAACTCCACACGTCCTCGCTGCTCTCTCAGCTTATCTCCTACGCACCCCCAATAAGTCCACTCTGCCCTTCACGGTCTTTCCTAAACTTTTAAATCTAATGGGGACATCCAATCATGTCATTCCCTCTGCTTAACACCTTCCACTGGGATAAAGTCCACATTCCCATATGTGGCCTACAAAGACCTATCAAATCTACCCAGCCTCGCCGCTCACCTCTTACACCCTTGAACTCCATGATCCTGCCCTCTAGAAATACTCAGAGCCCCCAGATTCTGTGTCCTTCCTCAGTGCTGGGCCCTCCCCCAGGCTGCTCTCTCTCTCCTCCCATCCCCTCTCTTCTCTCTTGACTTGGGTGAATCCACTGGCTCTGTTGGATAGTGCATCTTTGAGGAAGTCTCAGTTTCCCCATCTGTAAAATGGACTCACACCTATCTCCTGGGGAGACATGAGGATCAGATGACGTTGTGGCCAATAAAACACTATGCAGTGCTTGGTATACAGTAAGCACTCAATAATGGTACCAAAAATGACGATCAGCTTGCCTCTACATACAGATGTCATGCAAGTACCCAGATCAAGCAAAGATACCACTTCAGAGGTTCCCCATCCCCCTTAGATAAAATGCAAACACCGTGGTTGTCACAGCTGGCCTCCAAGAGGGCCCCAGGGTGCCTGCCCACTTGTGAAGTCCCCTCCCACTCTGTGCAACCCTAGCCTATTGCCCAAACGTGCGACTTCTGAGGCTGCTTCCTTGCTTTCTTGGATCACTCGCTCTGGGGGCAGCCAGCCGCCATGTTGTGAGGATGCTCAAGCAGCCCTTTGGAGGGGTCCACATGGGAAGGGACGGAGGCTTCCCGCCAAGACTTCAGATGAGGCAGCCACATCACCCAATTAAGGTGCTTCTGACCCACAGAAACTGTGATGAACACACACTGTTCCCTTAGGCCACTCCGTGTGCAGGGAACAACAGCTAATACAGTGGCTCCAAGACCCGGCCCTGCCCGCCTGTCCAACCCCATCTCCCTCCCTCTCCCGTGTGCTCTCCCACTCCAGCCTCACTACCCTTCCTTGTCCTGCACCCATCTCATGGCCTGTGAGCTTCTTCCCTCCCCCTTTGTCCCACAGTCTCTCATGGTTGGCTTCTTTCATCCCCCGGACCTCAGTTTCAGTGTCATCTTCAGAAAGTGTTCTTGAATGACCCTCATCTCCAAAACACGCGTCGCTGCCCTAAACCTGGACCTCACCCTGCAAATCTCTGTGCATTTCCGTGTGACATGTAACACCACAGATAAATCATCGGTGCATTGAGTATTACATGTGTCCCCTGCCTCCCAGCTAACATCTCGATTCCGGAGGAGAGGAAGGCAGTGTTAGTCCCTCAGTGTCCTCGGCACCTAGGACGACGCCTGGCATACGGTTGGACCTCAAAAAGGTTCATTGGGCGAATAACAGGCCATGAAATTGTCTCATCTGCTTATTTACTTGGCTCTGACTCATCTCCCCACTAGACTAGGAAAATGGGGCATGCCTGTCTTACCCGGGGTTTGGAATGATGTCTGGAACTGGTGGGTACTCAGTAAATAATCCTATCGAATGTCGACTGAGTGCTGACTGCGTGAGAGGCTCTCTCCCGAGCCCTGCGCATGTTCTAATGCATCTTATCCTCACAGTAACTCTGTGGGGTGAAGACGACTGTGACCCCCATTTCGCAGGTGAGGAAACTGAGGCACAGAGAGGGACCTGAGTTACCAAACAGTAAGCGGCAGACAGAGCGGGAACTGGGACAGTGGCAGCCCGGCTCCGGAGCCAGGCTCCTAGGCAGGCAGCGCGGTGTGGCCGCCTCCTCCGCCGGCTGCCCAGGACCCTCACCCCGTCGCGCGGCCCAGGAGGCGGCCGAGATGCCCAGCTGGGCCTGGCCGGGCAGAAGGAGTGGGCGGCGGCTGGGCAGCTGGAGAGGCTTTCCCCATTTCCAGGGGACGGAAAGGCTCACCTCATCGGGAGAGAACGCCCCGTTCCGTGGTCGTGGCAGGGAGCGAGGTGTCTCCCCGGCCTGGTTCATGTCGAAATACATTGTCTTGCTTTTAATAGCCTCCTCCATCAGCTCTTGGAGCTTCTCATGACTGTCTGTTCCCAAAATAATACCCGGCACCGCTTTTTCCAGCTCAGAAGTGCTGAATCTTGCTACCTCCCCATCCGCGCTGGCGGCCACCAAGCCCTCGTCATCCAGGGTCCCCCCGGCCGGAATGTGACCCAACAGGGAGGTTCCCCAGGCATTTGGAGAGAACCCCCGACCTCCCTTGCCAGCTGATGGGGCTGCTGACAGCAAGTTTCCAGAGAGCCTGGCCTCGGGCTGCCTGTGCTGCCCGCCTGCGCTGCGCTGCGGAGGGGATGTGACCTAGGCCAGCGGCAGCCCTCAGCCCTCCGAGACGGGGAAGATTTTCCTAGAAGCTGGAGTGCTGACGTGGAGCGAGAGGGAATTGGCTTTTGGCTCTCAACGCTGCAATCGGCTTGGCTTGCCGCTCTCCTTCTGTGTGCAGAAGGGAAAGAAAAGGGGGGTGGGGAGGGGAGGTTTATCTCTTTTGCATTCTTCTGAGAGCTAAGCTCAAAACGTTCAGGTTTTCATTTGTTTAAAAAATATATCTGGGGGGCGTAAAACTAGAATTTTTTCTCCTCGTATTTTAAAAATCATTTGGGCTATTTGTTGCTTTGTTTATTCATTCAACAAACACTGCCAAGTACCTGTAACATTCTAGGCCTGGGGTGCAGCCGTGAGTAATAAAGATGATGAACTGCCCTTGCAGACATATGTGCCGAGAAAAACAACGTGGAGCAAGGAGGTAGAAAGGACCAGGGGAAGAGCTGGTTTTAGCTGGTGGTCAGGAAACTGGACTGGGGTGGGGTGTCCCTCAGCCGGCCTGCGCCCTCTCGCAATCCGGGACCTCTGGCTCTTAACCACTCGCCTACCTGCCTGCCTGATTGCCCCTAACCACTCTGTTTGCCTGATGTTTGCACATGCGAATTTCGTGGAACAGGCCTCTAGTTAATAATAATAGTTGCTAAAATGCATTGTGTGTTTATGCATTGACCTGTTACAAGTGTTTGACAGGCATTCATTCAACAATCCTCATAACCTTTCAAAGAAGTGCAAATATTCTCCTTTTACAAAGATCACAAAAGCGGTTCAATGACATGTCCTAGGTCACCTGGTAGAAGAGCCTGGAATCAAACCCTTAAAGAGACAGGACATACTCCCTACTTCCCCTTCTCTCCTTCCTGCTGAAATGGGGACGTGTTTGTTGGAGCACAAGCAGCCACTTTGGGCCATGAGGTTAATGAAGACCAGTTCCCTGAAGACACCAGTTAATGAACACACCGCTTCACTGGAGAGGTGGCGCTGAGCAGCACTGAATGGGGTCTGAATCTGGCTATGCAGATAGCAGGGGGAACGCATTGAAAACAGAGGGAACGGCATGTGCAAAGGCCCCGAGGAAGTAACCTCTATGGTAGTGAGCCCGCTGTCACTGGAAATACTCATTCCTTTATGCATTGCACAAGTTTTCTGGGCACCTGGCAGAGGGGTTAGGGGCAATCAGGGGTTAGGGGCAGGCAGAGGGGTTAGAGACAATCAGGCAGGCAGAGGGGTTAGGGGTGATCAGGCAGGCAAGCAGAGGGTTTAGGGGTGACCAGGCAGGCAGGCAGAGTGGTTAGGGGTGATCAGGCAGGCAGAGTGGTTAGGGGTGATCAGGCAGGCAGAGGGGTTAGGGGCAATCAGGCCAGCAGAGTGGTTAGGGGCAATTAGGCAGGCAGGTAGGCGAGCGGTTAAGAGGCAGAGGTCCCAGATTGCAAGAGGGTGCAGGCCGGCTGAGGGACACCCTGCCCCATGCGCAAATTTCGTGGAACAGGCCTTGTGTGTTTATGCATTGCCCTGTTACAAGTGTTTGACATGTATTCATTCAATAATCCTCATAACCTTTCAAAGAAGTGCAAATATTCTCCCTTTACAAAGATAACAAAAGCGGTTCAATGACTTGTCCTAGGTCACCTGGTAGAAGAGCCTGGAATCAAACCCTTAAAGAGACAGGACATACTCCCTACTTCCCCTTCTCTCCTTCCTGCTGAAATGGGGACGTGTTGGTTGGAGCACAAGCAGCCACTTTGGGCCATGAGGTTAATGAAGACAAAGCTGCCGGATAAAAGGAGCTCAGGTCCCTACGGGTCATGGGGGCTCCATATCAACCCTGACCCCTCGATCTCCCACCCAGGCCTTTGGTAAGAGAAGAATAAAGAGCTAACCTGTTTAAGCTATTGCTATTTAGGGATCTTTAGCACAACAGCTAACCCTGTGTCCTCACCAATATGGATCTTATTTTAAACGTGTGAAGACCTCAGGTGCAGAGACATTGAGTAGCATGATCAGATGTGCACTTGAGAAAGATGGCCAGCCATGGGAGGGGTCAAGGTTCAGACTCCAGAGCCAGCTGGCCTGGACACAGCTCCCAGCTCCGCCTCTCCCTAACTGTGCGATCGGAGGCCAGTTCCTTAACCTCTCTGCCTCTCGGTTTCCTCACCTACAAAATGGTGAGGAAATAGTGACCGATGGGAGAGCTGTTTTGAGGAGTTAGCACATGTCAGGGCTTAAAATAGTACCTGGCACATATGAGGGAGTTTTGGGCTCGGTGAGAGCTGCTGTCGGGGACACCTCACCTGAGCATTGGGTCCTGATGGAGAGCACTTTGGAGGCTCCCCCTCCCAGCAGGCTCTGGCAGGGACCTGGGAGCGCAGAGAGAGGCCTTCATTTGCCAGCAGAGGAAACGGTCCCTGAGGGAGAACAGCCGAACGGGCGGTAACCACCAGGAAAGGTCGCTGGGCCGGGGGCTGTACAGAGTGGGGTGTAGGCCAGACCATGGTGCAGAAAGCCACCTCGGCACCATCCAGCCCAGGAGGCCGAGCCTGGGAGCCCATGTGGCAACAGGGCAGGCCCTGCGCGGCCCTTTCCCCCAGCGGGCGCCCTGGAAGATAAGAAACTCGGCTTCCGGAGGATCTGCTCTGAGTCGTCCCGCTGGCTCCTCCGGGCTTGTCAAAATATTTCTTTGTGGAGCCATCCCTGTTTTTCCATGAATAAAAGTATTTGTGGGCTCTTGGCAACAATAAGTGATGTTACAAAAGAGGCCTGCCTTCCGAGGGAAGCAGCTCCTCCCGCCGGGCCATGCGCGGGGCCTTCGTTCTCCTGGGGCTCCCTGCGCTCTGCGCCCTGATCGGGGCCTGGGGAGCAGGCTCTGGGTGCCCACCTCCGCTGGGGAGACACGCGAGAGGGCAGTGCCACTGCTGTTAGGGTCCCCGGCCTTTCCTAGCACAAGACATGCCGCGTCCATCTCGCCCTCTAGTCCAGCGGTTCTCAACCTGTGGGTCGCGACCCCTTTGGCGGTCGAACGACCCTTTCACAGGGGTCGCCTAAGACCATCCTGCATATCAGATATTTACGTGACAATTCATAACAGTAGCAACATTACAGTTATGAAGTCGCAACGAAAATAATTTTATGGGTGGGGGTCACCACCACATGAGGAAGTGTATTAAAGGGTCGCGGCATTAGGAAGGTTGAGAACCACTGCCTAGTCAGTCAGTCAGTCGGTCAACACGCATCCGTTGGGGACCTGCTCGGGCCCAGCACCACGCGGACAGAAAAGACCATCTTGGCCTAGAGGACCTCAGGCTTCGCAGGGCGACAGACGGGGAAGCAGGTCGCCCGGCAGGGGCCATGGCGATGTCGTCCTGGGGTCAAGGGAGGACAGAGTGGAGAGGGTGCCCGTGGCGCCGCGGTGAAGGCTGCGGCTCTGGGCCCTAGTTCAGCCCATGGGACCTTGCGGCCAGGGGCTCCACCCTTCAGGGAGTCCGTTTCCTCGTCTGCAAAATGGGGACCCAATGGGACTCATATAAGGAACAGGCTCGGAAGAGAACACCGTACAGTGCAGAAGTGTGAACTAGTGAAAGTTGTTAAAACAGTAGCTATGTGTCCCTCCCCCACACGGGCCTCTCCTCGGGGCCACTTGAGCGCCCTCATGCATGGCGCTGGCTTCCCTCGGAGTGAGCAAGTGAGTGAAGAGAGAGAACCAGGCAGAACCAGAGGCCGTGACTGGTCACAGAAGTCACTGCTGTGACTCCCCTCACTCCCTTTCAGAAGGCTCCCCAAGTCCAGTCTACATTCAAGGGCACAGGAATTGGGCCCCACCGCTGCCTTTTGAAGGGCAGTGTGTCAGAGAACTCACAAATCCAGTTTACAATCACGAGTGACCAGCTAGGCTCTCTGAGCAGACCAGAGGGCCTCCGACCAGCTTCCCCAGACCAAAGGAGAACAGGCGGGAGTCCGCTCCCACGAAATGCTGACCAGTCCAAACCCATCTGGCCGACGGCAATGAGACCACTCGCCTGCGTGAGGATGGGAGGTCAACTGCAAAAGGCAGTAGAGAGGTTCTGTGTTTTGACTGGGCTGGTGGTCAAAACTGACTGAGCTGTGCACTTCAAATGTGCATTTCATTATATGTAAATTATAACGTAGCGGAGTTGACTTTAGAAAATACCAGCTTGCTGACTCAGGGTACTCACTGTTCCTACAACTTCTTTGGTTTAGGTCAGGGGTTGACCCACTATTACCAAATCTGGCCCATTACCTGCTTTTTATAAATAAAGCTTTATTGGAACGCAGCCATGCACATTTGTTTATGGAGTGTCTAAGGTTATTTTCATGATAAAATGACAGTAGTACAATCGAGTTGTAATAGAGGCCATACGGCCTGCAGAGCTGAACGGATCTACTACCAGGCCCTTTATAAAGTTTGTTGATCCCAGCTCTAGAGGAAAACTAAGAGCTTCATGCTACTGTTACTCATTTTCAGGGCAAATGGGCCCAAATTCTCATTTTTTTTTTTACCCCAAAACTGTTGCAGCCCCCAACTCACACGTACACATGGCAGTTTCTCCCAGCAGCAGGCCGATGCGGGAAGATCCAAGTCCTCTGGACAGTTCCTGGCTTTTCCCCATGTGGGAACCATTTGACATTTCTTTAGAACGCTTTCTGCAGCCCACCCTTTAGCGTCTGGAAGCCTGAACTGGTGAACAAGAAGATGGCCCTCAAACGGAACCCGGCCCCACGGAACAGGAGTTGGTGGAGTTTCTGTCACTTGCAACATCTCCTTCCCCACCCCCTGGCTTCCTAAGTCTGGAAATGCTGTCCCAGCTGCTGAGAGCAGCCACCTCACTGCCATGAAGAAAAACAAGGGCAAACGAAGGGAAAGGCAGCGAAGTGGAGCCAGCACCTTGATCGTGTCATCCCTGAAACCCACCTTACCACCGAAGCATGTGGCAATGAGATGATGCACTGCCTTAAGGTTTAAGCCAGTTTGAGTCAGTTTTGCATGACATGCAGCCAAAAGTGTCCCAAGTGACACACTCGGTTTTCTTGCGTGTAACACAGAGACGATCCCACTCAAATGGCAGCTGTGAGGACTAGGGACCAGCTATGCCGATTCCAGCCCAGAGCGAGCAGCCCCAGAGGGGCCTCCGCAGACGGACGGTTCCCTTCCTTTCTCTGGCTTTTCTTCCCACCCTCATGCCCCATGAGCGCAGGCTGGGGCCATGTCATTTTCAGCCGTGCCAGGTAGGATGGAACCCTCCATGTGGAGAGGTCACTGGTCCCTCAGGTGAAATCAAGAGCGACACTGGGAGGGCAGTCCAGGGGACAAGAGCTGGGACTTCCCCCAGCCCCGGGGTAGTGAGGAGGCCCGCACCACACACCCCCTCCCCACCCTGTCTAGCCATGGGGAGGGGCTCCATCCCAGTTCACAGCTGGGTCATGTGGCGACGAGGTGGCGGGCGTGTGGTGCGTTGCTGCGAACGGACAGAAACTGTGGGGCCTGGAAGCAGAATCTGAAAGCAGTTTCTCTCCAGAATCTTCTTTCCTGCCTCCTGGTAAGCATCTGGACTCGCCGCAGCAGAGCCGTAAAATGGGTGACACCAAAGAGAACGATCGCGAGGCATTTCTTCCCAGTCCCCAGTGGAGCGTCACACGGTGTTTGTCATAAATCTGCGTGTCCCCTCGTCCAGACACTGTCGTCGCCAGGGAGTGCTGGCCCTGCTGCCTGCCCGCCCGTGGACACGCCACGTAGACACGTGAAACCTGTGGCTCACCGAACACAAGGATGGAGAAGCATGTGGCCACGCACTGAAAACCCGATTAGACGAGCGAGGTGAGCGTCCTGAGCAAGGACCCTGAGCGTAACTCAGCCGAATGCTCTTTGCTACCAAGTACCACTGGTATTCCCGGTGCCGGAGACCAGACTCTCCAAAGACCAGTGACCCCGAGGGTCTCGGGATTGAAAGAGAAATGTTACCCTGCGCTTCATAAGCCACTGGGGAAAATGCTTCTTAATCCCTTCCCCATTTCCGCAAAACAGTCACGGGGGTGCCAAGTACCGCGTAGGAAAAGTGGTCAATAATTGGTGATAATTATTGGAATTTCCGGGGGCTGCTGGAAATTCCAGGGGGACCACTTTGTACATCATATGATTATCTAACCACTGTGCTGTACACCTGAAACTCACACAAAATAATACTGAATATAAACAATAATTGATGTAAAACAATTTTAAGTAAAAATAAATTTAAAAAAATGCAATTGGTATTGTCACAAATATGTTATATATTGAAATAATAAAACATCTTTGGCCCTTGCCAGCTTGGCTCAGTGGATAGAGCAGTGGTCGGCAAACTGTGGCTCACAAGCCACATGCAGCTCTTTGGCCCCTTGAGTGTGGCTCTTCCACAAAATACCGACTTCTGCGCATGGGCCACGAAGTTTCAATTGCACTGTACGTGCGCTCCCGCACGTGGTATTTTGTGGAAGAGCCACACTTAAGGGGCCAAAGAGCCGCATTTGGCTCACGAGCCACAGTTTGCCAACCACTGGGATGGAGCATTGGCCTGAGGACTGAAAGGACCCAGGTTCAATTCCAGTCAAGGGCACATGCCCAGGTTGCGGGCTTGATCCCCATTGGGGGGGCGTGCAGGAGGCAACCGATCAATGATTCTCTCATCATTGATGTTTCTATCTCTCTTTCCTTCTCCCTTCCTCTCTGATTAAAAAATAATAATAATAATAAATTTTAAGTTATCTATAAAATAAATAAATAAATAAATAAATAAATAAATAAATAAATAAAAAATGTCTTGCCCTTACCAGTTTGGCTCAGTGGATAGAGCGTCGGCCTGCAGACTGAAGGGTCCCAGGTTCGATTCCGGTCAAGGGCATGTACCTTGGTTGTGGGCACATCTCCAGGAGGGAGTGTGCAGGAGGCAGCTGATCAATGTTTCTCTCTCATCGGTGTTTCTATTCTCTATCCTTCTCCTTCTCCCTTCCTCTCTGTAAAAAAAATCAAAACATATTTTTTAAAAAAATGTCTGTATACAATGAAAGAGGGGAAAGGAGAAGGAACAGGAGCAGGAGAGGAAGAAGGACAAAGAGAAAGACAGGGAGAAAGAAAGAAAGGAAGGAAGGAAGGAAGGAAGGAAGGAAGGAAGGAAGGAAGGAAGGAAGGAAGGAAGAAAGAAAGAAAGAAAGGAAGAAAGGAAGAAAGAAAGAAAGAGACTGAGGGGGGGTGTCATGTGATCAAGGTCTAAGCCAATCAGCACATGGAATTCCCCTGACCTCAGTGATGGTTCAGGGATGAGCACGTGGCCAGGTCAGGGCCAGGGCTACCCAGCTGGGCTGTGGGCAGACGGCTCTCCCGCTGGCAGGGAAGGGGGAGGGATGTGGCCTCGGCAGGAGGGGCAAGCTGGGGTCGTGTCGGTGGGGCAATAGCAGAGCCCAGAGAGTGAGAGGGAACCCTTGGTGTTTGAACCCCTGGATCCAAATGAGCCTGTAGTCCCCCCGGGATTCTCGATAATAAACTCGGCCTATTTACTTAGACCCGTCTGTAAGGTTGCAGAGGGCGTGGGTTGAATCTGCATTTCAGATAGACTGAGTAAGTTCTTAGCATAAGTGTGTCCCAAACATGGCACAGAACCTATTTATGCTAAACAATTATCGTTGTTAAACGGAAACCCAAATTTAACTGGTTGTCCTGTGTTCTAACTGGCAGCCCTACCCGTTTGGGCCAGGTTTCGGGTCATTGGAACCCAGGGGTGTCTTCACTGATGCCCAGCCCCTTCCCTCAGGGCAGAGAGGTACCCTGGCCTGCCTCCTGCACGGACCAGCCCATGGCGCACAGCGGGAATTCGCGGTCACTCCATCGCCCTCCTCTGGACCGGGACGCCTCCATTAGCAAGGACCCACCATGGTGGAGACCCACCGCCACCCCCATTTGGAAATTACTCTCTCCCAAAGGCGTCATTCCAGCAGGCAGGAGAGACGTCCTCCTTTTACAGATGAGTAAACTGAGGCTCGGAGGCCTGGTCGCGCACCTGGTAAGCGGTGGGGCGAGTTTAAGAACAAGGCCAGGCTCTCGGAACCCCACTTCCGAGCAGGGGGGACTGGGCAGCCGCTGCCCCCGAGGGTCCGCTGGAGGAAGCCCTGTCCCCACCCCGGGGTAAGGCCGGAGGCCCGGGAGGGGGTGCCGCTGCGCTGGGAGCAGCAGAAAGCCCCGCGGGCCGGTCCCTGCGGGCGGCAAGGGCCTGGCACCGGGAAAGGGGACGGACATTGGATGGCTGTCCCCAGCCCTTCGGGACCAGAGGAAGCCGTGGGGCGTGGGGCCAAGGCCTCTCCCAGCTCCTCTCCTCCAGGGCGCTGCACTTTCCACTCCGGTTTGCCTTCTCTCTTTCTCCTCCTCCTTCTCTCTCTGTTGTTACCACTTAAGGAAATAAATAAATAAAGCAAACCAACAAAGCAAACATCTGGAAAGCTTTGTGGAAAATGGACCCACCCTCCCCAGAGTCAGAGCACGGCCGCCCATGGGATTCGCAACTGGCCCCCAAATGCTCTCCGAGGAGAGGCGCCGGTCCCTCTGCTCTCCTCCCAAAGCCCTGTCTTCGCCTGGGGTCGCGTCCTTCCACACTCACCCCCACCTCCGGGGGTGGCTCCCGGCTCCCGGCCCTGACTGGGGGGGTACCCGGCAGGCTCCGGGGCTCCCTGCCTTACACCCAGCATGTTCCCGTCCCACCCCACCAGGGTCCCTGCCGCTGGGTCTCTTTGCCACCCTGGCAGCCACTGCCAGTCTCAGAGGGACGTCCCATTCCTCCTGACCCGCCACAAGCCTCTTCTCCACCCCACCCCCACCTCTTCTCCTTCCACGCCAACCAGCCCTCTCCCTCCACCACCGCCAAAGGTACCTTCCCAAAGGACAGCTTGACTGATAAGATCATGGCCCTGCTCAACAGCCCGCTGTGGCTCCCGCCGCCTCCTGAAACAAATACCAGGCTGCCGTGGTGGCAAGCCTTGCCGTGGATGTCTGCTGTTTGGTTTTTCAGCACCTTTTCTCTTCCTTTGCTAACTCCACTCTCGGTTTTCTTAGGGAGGGAGTGGGGAGGCTGCCCTCAGTCCCAGGGCCAGCAGGAGGTTGTGTGACCCAGACTGGGCCAATGCATGTGATGTGCTACCTTCTCCTCAACACAGGAGTCACAGGAGCTGTCAGGGTTGGCCACATGAGCCAGGTCTGGCTGCATCTCTCTCTCTCTCTCTCTCTCTCTCTCTCTCTCTCTCTCTCTCTCTCTCTCTCTTCCGAGCTGCTAATGGCTATGTCTATCTTCCCACCACAAGGGAGAGCAAACTCAGGGGAAAGCAAAGCTGTGAGATCAAGAAACCAGTGGTCTCTAACGTATTGTTAAGCCCCTGGATACAGCTGTGCCTGAAGCCAGTCACACCCACTCACTACATCCCGCTGTTTTTTAGGACTGAACTGGTTTGACACGAGTTTCTGTCTCTGACAACACAACAGTATGATTCCGACTTCATCTTCTGCTGTCCTAGTTTCCCGCACATCTGTGCTTCTAGGAAATGGCCTCTTGAGCCGTTAGCAGAACACATCCCACACTCCGGCCCCTGTGCCTTCAGTCCTGCTGTTCCCTTGACCTAAAATGCCCCTTCCCATCGCTGCCTACCAAAATGCAGCTTCTCCTTGAGGTGTTTCCCCACAGGGCTCCCTCCACGAGAATGCCCTCATTGTCCTTGCCTTGCTTCCTGTCCCTCAGACTCGTGTACGCCCCTCCTATCCCTTCTCAGAGACAAGGATGCCCTCAACAAGGAGGCATCCTTATTGGCTCCCCCTGAGCACAGCGTGTGACACGGAACCGGAGCTCGGTAAAGGACCTTTGCCTTGCTGTCCACCTGGAGAGGCACCAAGGACACACTCGCCTGAAGCCTTGATGCTGTGACAGATGAGCCTGCCTGGCGTCCGTCACTCCACCTTTCCTCTCAGCACCCCGCTTTTCCTTTGGGGAACCACTCCATCTCCATTCACTTACTTGTGGCTCACACAGAGTTCACCCCACCTCTCAATAGCACGGGACCCAGACCAGCCAGCCAGGGCTCCCCACAGTCCCGCCCGTGCTGGGCGTGTGGCCCGCCATGGAGACTCAACAAGAAGCAGACATAACGCACAACAGAGCCTGGAGGTAGGGCAGGTGCCTGATGGCGTTTCCTCCCTGGCCAGCCCTGCCTGAAGCCAGCGCGCTCTACACTTTTTAGGTAGATGAGCCGGTAAATTCCCAACTCTTCGGGCTTCCGTCACCTACACTCATGAGTCTCAGCGGATACAGCTTCCAAGTCTTTCGATCGTTAAGCCTAACCCAGGGCACAAGGGGTCCATAAACATTTACTCGTTCGCTAACTGAGAGCAGGGCATGCTCTCTGCCCTCTCCCTCACTCCACCTTCCCCACTGTTCATCTAGCTAAGATCCACCCATCCTGCAGTCTCATCTCCACCGTGACTCCCCTAAGACCTTTCTTAATTCTCCAGAAAAAAACTAGGCCTCCGCTGGGCTTCACAAAGCTCCAGACACGTCCTTCATGGCACTTCTCACAGTTGGCGATTGCCTAATTGTTGGTGAAACTAATTATTCTACGTCCGTCTCCCCCCAAAACTATGAACTTCATCAACTCAGACATTGTCTCATTTGCCACTGAATTCTCAGGGCTCGGCACGGAGCCTGGCACACGGTCGGGGCTCAGCAAATGGCCACTGGATTACTAAACGCATCGACACCACTCAGAAACCAATGAAAAGAATATGGCCCCATGGTTCACAGCGATGAGTACCTGGTCCCTTGAAGCAGACTCCAGGGAGAGCCAGGCCTGCGGAGGCGGGAGGAGAACTCGCCTCTTTGTGTGCACAAGCCCACGGGGGTCCTAGCATCAGAGCGCCATCAGAAAGCCCAACACAATTTGCGATTCATTACGGGAGACCCAGCCACGCCCTGAAGCAAACGTCAAATTTCACACATTTAATGAACTCCATACTTGAAATATGTGGCCTGTAAAGTCTGATTTACACTGCTGTTAAAATCCTTGGTGCCTGAAAAGGAATGTGAAAAGTATGTATTTGTGCTTAAAGAGGGGGCTCTTTTTTTTTTTTAGACGTTAATTCACTCCAAGGCTTATAAACGTTCCCTAAAGCATTATTTCAATTGCAATATTTCTTTCAGCACCTCACATTTAGTTACCGACTTTTGAGAAAAGTGGCTGTGTTCGGTCACACACCAGGGGAGGCGCCACCATGGAACTGTCAGCTCTCGGGCAGGTGAGCGGAGCTGACAGCCGGGCTCGGACAGCCCCCAGCAGGCAGCGCGGACGGACGGCCTGGCCCTAATGAAAACCTGCCTTAAGTCAACAACGCGCGGCCGCCGTGCCTGGCAACATGAATTTTATTTTATTTATTTATTTTTTTCAGTTCAGCCACAACTCTCATTCATTGGGTGCTCCCACCTGGCGTTTCTTTCCTCCCCAGGGTCGCAGACGGCTCTCGTCTTAGGAAGGTTTCGTATCCGGGGAGACTGAGCTCCTGACCGGGGGACAGATGTCCTCTCTCGGAGGTGCCCCCTGGAGCAGTGGCAACACAACCAGCTTTCACGGACACCTTCTGGACTGAAAAGGACACCTCGACCCCATGTTTAAGCCTTCCTGGCTCAGAGAAGTCTGTCCGACAGAGCCCACGATTTCTGTTTGTTTTTTTGTTTTGGGGTTTTTTTTTAATTTCTTTATTGATTAAGTTATTACATATGTGTCCTTATCCCCACATTATCCCCCATTCCCCCCATTCATGCCCTCATCCCCCTGTTCCTCAGAGGGAAGGTAGGGGAGGGTGGGGGTAAGAGGGAGAGATCAACCAAAGGACTTATATGCAAGCATACAGGCCTCACCAATGGACACAGAGCCCATGATTTCTGGGGGAAAGCCTGGCAGGCCACTCTGGAGTCAGCCAACTGCCAGCCCCTCGCCCTGGCTTCAGGCAGAGCATGGGTCAGATCTGATTGGTCAGATCTACGTATTCCCCTCTCCAGTGATTGGTTCGGAGTGGGTGTGTAGCCCAGTACCGACCAATGAGATGTAGGAGCGGCTTCCCGGAGAAGCTGTCAAAGCTGATGGGAAGAGATGGCCTAGAGAAAAGCCCGCCCTCGTTTCTCTGAAGTTCCACCGGAGATGCTGCGTCGCCCACGCTCGTTTCTCTGAAGTTCCACCGGAGATGCTGCGTCGCCCAGGCGTGGAGCTCAGAGTCACCTGGCAGGAGCTAGACAGGCGGTGCCTGGAGCAGGGAGCCCAGTGGCGAAGCCAGCATCTCTACAGCGGTGGGCAAGTGTCACTCTTTGACCACAAAGCAGCCATTCAACCTTCCTTCTTGGGAACACAAACACAGTCTCTCTAGAGGTTCACCTCTTCCCCACGGCAGATGGTCTGGAGGAAGTCGGTCAACATATCCTGACCTGTGACCCCAGCTGGGCTCATGTGATTCTCCCCCAGGACACTGACTCTCCAGTGATGCGAGGTGGGGAGGGGGCGGGGGTGGGGGGAGAGCGGGGATGATACAGCTGGAGGAGATAAAACAAACTACAGGGACCTCACCGGAGGTGGGCTGGCTCCTGCTAAGTGCATCCCCAGCCGGTCCTGGCTCTTGTCCGGCCCAAGCTGAAGTTCTAGTCTGTGAGCCACTCCGCACCCTGGCAATCAATTCCCTCTCCCTCTTCCTTGGCTTAACCGCGCCAAGAAAAGTTGTGTGCAGCCCCAGAGCTGTAACTGAGACAGAATAGCGCCCTGCCAGGCACTTCACACACACACACACACACACACACACACACACACACACACACACAAACACACACACAAACACACACGCGCGCGCGCGAGAGAGAGACATATACCCACTTCACAGACGAGAAGCTTCAGGCTCAGAGGGCGCTACTTGCCCAGCATGTCGTGGTTACTGGGTTGCCAGGTCTGGAATGGACGTGCATTTTGCTCTCCTTATCTGTGAGATGAGTTTAATTCCACGTGCCCCACATGGTGACAGTGAGGACGCAGCCTGATAATCCAGGTGGAAGGGACGACGACCCAGCCTCCACCCCCCATGTGGAGGCCACGTGGCTCTCTGAAGTCTCTGTCCTTGAGAGTCACTTCCTGGGCTCGGGAGGGATTCTCTCAGGAATCGAGAGCGTTCCTCATGGGCTGGTCCAGCTACCAAAAGCCTCAGCCCTGGACTTGGAGAAGGAACTCGGTCATACCTGGGGGATGTGGTCTGGCTGCAGGAGCCCATGGCCTGGGGTGTGGAGTCCCTTGACGTGACACACAGTGAGGCTCTAAGCTGGCCTCCACCGGTCAGAAGGCAGCATCTCTGGCTTAATGGAGACAGGCCCAGGGGGGTCAACAGATGACATTGACTCACTTCCTGCCACTCATCAGCACTGGCCACCATTGCTCCTCTCTCTGTTCTTCAATATACGGAACCTCTCCTGCCCCAGGGCACTTGCACATGCTATTCCTCTTTCCTCTCACTCACGAATGCTAGCTCCCCTCATCTTTCAGACTTGGGCTCAAAACCCACCTATTCAAGGACACCCTCCCTGACCACTGAATAGTCTAAAACAGCCGCACCACTGCCCATCCTTCCCCCCATCCTTCTCTGGCCAGTCTCCCCAACAGCACTGTGCTTTAATTTCACTGTAGTATTTATCACTGTGCAACACAGTTACTCACTTGAGCCCTGCCCTCAGAGAGCATACAGTTTAGTGGACTAGACTGAAAATAATGCCCTAAGAGTACAGAGTGCCGGAGAACACATACAACAGAGTAAGGGGTCAGGGGATGCCGGGCTGTGATACTAGACGGGCGGTCGGGGTAGGCCTTTCTAGAAGGGACATCTGAGCAAACACCGAAATGATGCTTCTCTGTTTCTCTCCGTCTAAAACAGAAGCTCCACTTGAGAGCAGGGGCCATGGATGTCATACTGATCACCTACGGAGGCTGCTGGGCACTCAGTAGGTGCTCAATAAATATGCAGGCCATGGCTGTCAAATGAGTCCTCCAGACAGCTCCGGGTGGGGGCGGGGGTCTCTTCAGTCCGGGTGACAACATTCCCGCGATGACTCAGGGCTTGAGGCTTCTACCCCATCCCAAGCTGGCTCTGCTCATGATTAGACGGTGGGAATAGCCACAATGACAGCGGCTAGAGCATGTTGCAATTCCCGGGGAACTGCTGTGTCAGGGATGGAGGTGAGGAGGGTCCTAGAGGATGATGGGATCAGACAAATGGAGCATTCACTCGTCATCTTTGCTGGCATCGCTCAGCCTCCCGTGACACGCCATCAAGGAATGCAGCTTGCGGAGAGAAGTCAGGCTGCCGCTTTTACCAGGAGCCTTGACGTTGGGAGTTGAAACAGATTAGAGGCAGCTGCCACCCTGGCCGGGTAGGTCAGTTGGTTGGAGCATTGTCCTGTGCACCAAAAGGTTGTGAGTTTGATTCCTGGTCAGAACACATACCTAGGTTGTGGGTTCAATTCCTGGTGGGGGCATGTACGGGAGGCAACTAATCGATACTTCTCTCTCACATTGATGCTTCTCTCTCTCTTCCTCTCTCTCTAAAAATCAGTAAAAACAGATCCTCAAAGGGGGGGGTGAGGAAATTAAAAAAAGGAGAGAGGCTGAAACCGGTTTGGCTCAGTGGATAGAGCGTCGGCCTGTGGACTGAAGGGTCCCAGGTTCGATTCCGGTCAAGGGCATGTACCTGGGTTGCGGGCACATCCCCAGTGGGAGTGTGCAGGAGGCAGCTGGTCGATGTTTCTCTCTCATCGATGTTTCTAACTCTCTATCTCTCTCCCTTCCTCTCTGTAAAAAAATCAATAAAACATATTTAAAAAAAAAAAAAGAGAGAGAGAGGCAGCTGCCAATTTTGGCCCCACCTCTCACCTAGGAGCTGTGTGACCTTGAGCCAGTCCCTGAACCTCTTAAAGTCGTACTGGAAAAAGATGCCAGCAATCTCCCCTCTTCAAAAGGATTCTGTATGTGAAGCACTTTGCACACAGCCAGAACCGCTGTTGAACAGGACCCCACAAACTAGACTAAGAAATGAGTTGATGCAAATTAAAACCACAATGAGATACCACAACGCACCTACCAGAGTGGCTAGAATTAGAAACATTACAATAAAGGGCATGAAACAACAGCTATGGGGCGGGGGGGTAAGGAGGAGGGGAATAACAAATTACACATTCGACAACATACTTACATCCAGAACCCTATAAAGAACTCTTAGAACTCAACCATCTAATTTAAAAACTGGGCAAAAGGTTTGAACAGCTCACTGAAGAAGATACGTGGATGGCTACCAAGTGTGTGAAAAGATGTCTGAGGTTATCAGCCATTAAGACAGCACAACTAGCCTGGCCGGTGTGGCTCAGTGGTTGAGTGTCCATCCATGAACCAGGAGGTCACGGTTCAATTCACATGCCTGGGTTGCGGGCTCGATCCCCAGTGGGGTGGTGTGTAGGAGGCAGCCGATCCATGATTCTCATCCTTGATGTTTCTATCTCCCTTTCCCTTCCTCTCTCTGAAATCAATAAAAACGTTAAAAATTATTAAAGAAAGTACAATCAAAACCATGAAGAGCTCCCACAGCACCAATGATGGCGCCACTGGCACTCCCAGGGGGTCCTGGCCCCAAAGCAGAATGACACGGCCACTCTGGCAAACCGCTTGGCAGGTTTTCTGTCAACATTTTTACTGAGATATACGTTACAGACTACAGAATTCACCCATTGAAAGTTGGGTAACCACCATCACAATCTAACCTGAGAACATTTTCATCCCCCATAGAAGAAAGCCTGCACCCATCCCCAGTCGCCCCTCTGTCCCCGTCTTCCCAGCCCTTGGCAACCACTAACCCGCTTCCGTCTCATAGAAACGAAACCACGTGCCATGGGGCCTGAGCGCCTGGCTTATTCCACTTAGCATGACGCTCACCAGGTCCATCCGTGTGGTAACGTGTGTCAGTCTTCATTCGTTTTTACGGCTGCATAGTATTCCGCTGTGTGGCACCCCCCCTTTGCACATCCATTCATCAGCTGGGGACCCGCTTTGGGGCGACTGTGAACAAAGCTCCGATGAAGGTGTGGGCTGCCCAAGGGGCTGGCTTCGTCGCAGCCTCTCTCAGGGCTGTCTTCTCACTTCCCACGTGAAAGGCCATGGCAAGGCCAGGCCCGCTGTCTCAGCCCGGCTCCCCACCTTCCGCCGTGCGCTCTGCAAACGCAACAGCAGCGGCCTGCGTGCTCAGAAACGGTGAAAGTGGTAAATGTTGTGCTATCTCTATTTTACCACAATTTTAAAAAATACTTTAATGTCACCAAGGTTGACGGCGCCCTCTCCATGAGCCAGGCCCTGGGCCACGGAGGGTGAGACGGAAGTCAGTCCCCCAGGCTTCCCTGAGGTCCCTCAGCGAGAGGCCAAGGTGGAAACCCCAACCACGTGGCCACCAGCCACCCCACCCCCTCACCTCTCACCAGCCTCAAGGTTTATTTTCTTTAGCTCAAAAAACGTTTGCCTTCCATTTTACCACATGAATGAATTTATTTTCATGTGAAACAACATTGTTTTAATGTTTTGCCAATTCAATGACTTTCTCCCATTCTCCCTCCCAAATCCCTGTCAATGGAGACTTGGCAAGCCCCCCTTCTCCTTTGGCCACATCCACCCCCAGCCCTGATGGGGGGGGGGGGTCCCTGAGGAGGCCCAGGCCAGCCCCCAGACAGGAGGGGTTCCATTCCCACTCAGCACCGGCTGGGGGAGGAGCCAGACGCCCACTGAAGACAGAGCCGCTGTGGTGGTGGTTGGGGTGGGGGGTGGGGCGATCCAAGCCGGGCTGCAACCTCTGCACCCAAACTCCGAGATCTCCTAAGACAGTGATGGCGAACCTATGACACGCGTGTCAGAGGTGACCCGCGAACTCATTTTTTTGGTTGCTTTTTCTTTGTTAAATGGCATTTAAATGTATAAAAGAAATATCAAAACTATAAGTCTTTGTTTGACGATGGTTGCAAATATCAAAAAATTTCTCTATGTGACACGGCACCAGAGTTAAGTTAGGGTTTTTCAAAATGCTGACACGCCGAGCTCAAAAGGCTCGCCATCACTGGCCTAAGAGCTCCGGTCAGGTGGGTGCCCTCGGTGTTGGGGTCACCTTGGAGCATGGGCCGGACGCTGCCTCCTGCACCTGCTCCTGCCCTCCACACAGTGGCTGATGTCCCAACAGCTGCCCTTCTGTCTCCGAGCCTCACAGCTGACCCTCACGCGTGGGGCTGCCCCTCCTCACAGGCGAGGAGCAGGATCTCGGGCATTGAAGGAGTCGCCCCCATAGCCCCGCTCAGTAAGTGTGGGAGTCAGTGTCCAAACCAAGTCTGCTTCGATTCCAGCGGGGCCCATGGCACGGTGCCCAAGCTGCCACCCCGAGTCCAGCACCTCCCCTAAAACGACGTTGCACTCATTGCTTCTCCCGCTGCCCCCACTCAGGGCCCAGAGGGAAGATGGTGCCTTTGGCCAGTCTTCCCCGAGCAGAGGCCATGGCAGAGCAAGTCTCCGCGTGGCCGCCAGCCGCCCAGCCCGCGAGCAGACTTGCTCGGGTTCTGGCGGTGATGAGCGGCCTAATAAAATTATGCTAAGTTATGTGCATAGAGAATTGCATCTTACACTCTAATTACTGGCCACGTCTTTGAAGAATCCCTGTGCAATTTCCAGGGTAATCAGCTCACCTCTTTTCTTTGGGTCTGATTAGTCGTTAGGGCCAACGTAAGCCCCCCTCCTCCCCCTGCCGCGCCCCACTTGAATCAACACGATTCTGGATGTCATTAGCTACTCCAATTGCCTTTTTAAAAATCTGTTTCACATAAAAGGACAAATGAGAATGAATATTTGCCCATCTTTAAGACACTAACTACATTCTTTTCCACAGCCTGTTCTCGTTATTATTTTTCTCCGGGAGGAATTTGAACGCAGCCTGGGCGCCCGCACGCAGCTCATGACTGCAAAAGGCTTCCTCTTCGAAATCGGGCCCAACTGGGCACAGTGGGAAATGTGGTCTCTCCCAGGGAGCAGGCCCCGCTGACTTTTCTCTACCTGTGCTCCCCCAGACTCACCCCCAGTGCTTAGGGGGCGGGCCCTCCGCCACTGCACCCCGCAGGGCTGAGCAGAAACCCTCTGCAGTAATGGCTGGAAAGCAAGATGAACCCCATCCAAGAACCGCTATTTCATGGTTAGAGTCACTTACGCCAAAAGGCGGCCCGGTGAAAGGCTGCAGTGGAAATGGGAAGAGGCAGGGATGGGTGAGTGAGGCCGAGGAGCAGGGGAGGAGTGACGGGGCCCCTTGGGCCTCGTTGAAGTGCACTGGGCTAACTTTAATCATGCTTTTGCTCGGCTCTCATCCAAAGCTTCTTAGTCCGAACGCCATGGTCTGTGGGCCTTACTTTCCTTCCCACCCTGATCTCTTCCAGCCCACGCCTCCCTCGGTCTTAGCACTCTAGCCATGTGCCCCTCTTTCTGCTCCTCCAACATGCCCAGCCTTTGCTACCCCAGGGCCTTTGCACATCCACTGCCTAATGCCACTTCCTCCAGAGCTTCCCATGGTTCCTTCCTTCTCATCCTCCAGGTCTCTGCTCTGCCAGCCCATCCCCAAAGGTGCCTTTTGTGACCACATCACTCTTCTCTGACTGTCACCATCAGCCCACCCCTCACTCCGCCCGGCCTTATGTTGCCTCTCATGCACATACAGGAATAAAATCTCTATGAAGGCAGGGACTGTCTATCTTGTTCTGCACTGGGCCTCCAGCCCAAAGAACAGTGCCCAACACCTAGTAGGTGCTCAATAAATATTTCATGAATGAAGGACTGAAAATGTCAAAATATTCCAAACACTCCTATTCCCCCTTTTCTTTCTGGATTCTGCAATCTTTCTTGAAGAAAATTAAAAAAATATATACATATTCCTGGGTTTACCTGGACCTGATAAAAGAAAAAATGTTTTGCCCGGCCAGCGTGGCTCAGTGGTTGAGCACCGACCTATGAACAAGGAGGTCACGGTTTGATTCTCAGTCAGAGCACATGCCCGGGTTGCAGGCTCCATCCCTAGCGTGGGACGTGCAGGAGGCAGCCGATCAATGATTCTCTCTCATCGTTGATGTTTCCACCTCCCTCTCCCTCCCTCTCTGAAATCAATAAAAATATTTTTTAAATGTTTTTCTCTTAAACCTCTTGACAATGGACAGCAGAGGCTTGGAACGCCAGGTTCCGAGGGTGAGTGAGAAGACCTGCAGCTGAGTTCTGAGAGAAGAGACCTGTCTGGCCTCCAGGCATCGGTTGCGGGGCCGGCGACTTCACCCCACATTTTAGGGGGAATCCATTTCGAAATCAAAACCTCAATATGGAACGCTCAGGGAGCGGCTTTGCTTTGGCATTCCTACAGGGAGTCCGGCTTCTGAAAGACGCGACGTTGTAGATAGCTTGTCCACAAAAGGGGGGGTGGCGGGGGGGGGGGGCGGGCCAGAGGGAAGGAGAGAAGCCCAGGAGCAGGCGGATTTGTCTGCTAAGGGTTCGGGTGAAAACTGATCAGGGAATGCGTGATCCTCCAAAAATCCTCCAGCCCCAAAATGCTTCAGTTACCCTCTGACCGCAGCCACATGGAGGATGAAATTAAATCCCCTGGAAAGAGTTGACTTTTTTGACATTATGCAATGTTTGGGTGAAAAAAAAGGGGGGGAAGATATAATAAAATAAAAAAAAAACCCTCATCTTTTTCCCAGAGGTTAGCAAAGCTATTTCTGGCTTTTAATGATACATCTCACCATCACTTCATGGGTAGTTTTGAGAGGTGCGAAGGCGGGACTGTTCTGTTATGTAACCCATTTAAAGTAGGAAATTAGCAAGTCCTGAATGAATTCTGTTACTGTGTTCTGACTTCTGGAAAGTTTGGAGCGACTACAGTTCTATTTTGAGGTGAGCAAATCCATCATTTATAGATCTCACAAATACCGCAGGGCTCCATGTCACCCTGAAAAGCTTCATAATAAAAACAGTGCAAGTACGTGGGGTTTGGGAACATTTCGTCTCAAAACCTTATTCGCCTGAACAGTGAGGAGGGCAAGCCTTCCCCAGTTGCCAATTATTCAAAAATACGAAATACCCAAGACCACATCAATATTCATCTCCCAGCCCCCGCCCCCCGGTTCTGTGCGTTGTTGTTTTTTTCCAAGTTCAGCAAAAAAGTCTGGTCAACAACATAAAAAGAAATGTCTGTTTTTAACGGAGCTGTTGGCCGTGAAATAAATTCTGAAGCTATGAAAGCAGCATCTTGGGTCCGTGGGGCCTGCCCGGTGGTTGAAAACAGGAAACAGAAATGTCTTTCAGTCCTCGGGCGCCCCCTAGCGGCCGACTGGAGGCGCGTCCGCGCGTTAATGGAATTTCACCGCCTGCAAATGCCATCTCATCCTTTTACTGTCTAATTTTACGTGGCTCAGCCTTTTTTTTTTTTTTTCTTAAAAAGAGAATAAAATCCATCAATAAAACAATAAAAAAAATTTTTCTGTAATTTTGCTTTTAAACCATCCCCCAATTGTCAGATTAAGAGAAAACGCTTTTATTCTGAGATAACAATGATGAATAGGAAATACAGTAGGGCCTGGACTTACGAGTTTAATTCGTTAAGGAGCTCGTTAAGGAGCTCGTTAACTCAAATTACTCTGTCAATTCAATGCAAAAAATCGGCGGGGAGACAGCTGGTATCTCAAAAAACTCTTAGTCGTAAGTCAAGGCCCCACTGTAGTTGGTTTCATCCTCCCTTTTCCCAGCCCACCAATAAACACAAAAGGGAACAGGAAGAGCAGACAAGGAAAACAGGTCAAAATCAGAACACCTCATGTGTCTCCGGGGCTGCAGGCCACAGTCCCAACACCTGGGAACTAGAATTTTTGAAAAGGTGCCACATGTTATAAAGCCTCCATCAATTACATAGTCTAGAAGCCAGAAACACCTTGTCTCTTAGCAATTGCCTTTATCTCCCCCATGCTTTCCTGAGATCCGAATTATGCTTGAGAAAAAGAAGAAAGGAAAACAAGATAGAAAATCATACTTGCTTCCGTCAATATAACCGACTGAGGAAGACTTCCCAGAAGGGGCGTCATTCACCGAGTCCCAGTGTATAGAGCAGCGGTTCTCAACCTGTGGGTCGCGACCCCTTTGGGGGTCGAATGACCCTTTCACAGGGGTCACCTAAGACCATCGGAAAACACATATATAATTACATACTGTTTACAGTAGCAAAATTACAGTTATGAAGTAGCAACGAAAATAATTTTATGGTTGGGGGTCACCACAACATGAGGAACTGTATTAAAAGGTCGGGGCATTAGGAAGGCTGAGAACCACTGGTACAGAGGGAATCGCCAAAGGCCTTTTGTGAAGGGATCAGTTCTGAGCCACCATTACTTAGCATACAATGGGCCAGCTTAATAAAGGCGGCTTCCTAGGGCTCCGATGGCCATCCTGGAGCACCAAGGGGGGGGGGGGGGGGGAAGGGAGGAGAAGGGGGCGAGGGAGGAAGGGAGGGAGAGGGAGAGAAAAGAAAGAAACATCTGGAATGTTCCAAACTATCTTCCCAGTTAGCATTCGTCAACGCATGAAAGGCTTCTCCTCGGCCCGAGTCCCACCCATTTTTCAAAATAAGAAGCTTCTGCCATTTTATTGTGTATCTGTTATCAGTCAAGAGAGGTCTTTGCCTTTGGTCCAGAAGATCTGTAAAGTCATATAAATACTTTTCCAATGAATGTGTTATTATTTATGTTAATGACCAGGTACAATAAATAGCCCTTTGAATTTTGAGATAGATAGATGATAGATAGATAGATAGATAGATAGATAGATAGATAGATAGATAGATAGATAGATAGATATGCCCTGAGAAAGAAAGACGCCTACTAAGAAGGGATCCTGGTAGCTACCTGGGCTCAAATTAAAAACAAAACAAAAACAAAAACAGAAAACAGAACTTAGCAGCCTTTTCTACACAGAGGCCTCTCCCTCACACTGCCCTTCAGGGAGAAGCTTGCACTGACCTGCCTTCCTGCACTGTGCTCCTGCCACCTGAGCCAGCCCTTATAACGGAGTTCCTGAAATCCTATTTCCACCAATGGGACTGAGACTTTTCCCATCCCACAGGAGCTGCGCAGCCTGACCAACCTGAGCAACTCTGTTATGACCAATAAGGACGGTGCCTTTCGGACCAATCAAACTGTGAGGATTTGGCGTTCTCATTTGCATGAAGACAGACCAATCAGGGCAGCGGCAGGGACTTCTCTGTATATAAGTCAGCTTCCCTCCAGCGCAGAGCTCACGCTTTCCCTTCCCGTGAAGACTGCGTCTCCCTGGCTAGGCGGAAACACCTGCGCTTCTGGCAGGAGCAGAACAAGCAGACCCAGCAGGACAAGGCGGACAGGCAAGGAAAAGAGCAGCGCTGTCTGGCCAGAGAGGGTCTCCCCCGCAGCCACGCTGTTTTCACAGGCGAGCTGTTTTGCACTGAGTCAAGGTTCCTTCTTCACACTCCAAACTGGGGGCTCCTGTTGGCATTACATTGGCACCAACGAGGATTAATACATGTGACAAAAATACCCCAAAATTTAGGCAAAGCCCCCTCAGCGTTCTTTGACCCGCCTGCTGTCCATGTGCTAGTTATCTAAAACACATTTCTGATTTCTCATTGTCATCCTGTCCCTTGTAGCTGAGGAGGTGAGGGTGAGGCTCGGAGGGGTGGGGGCTTGTGTCCAGGTGTGGCAATTAATCTTCAAATATTCCTTAATCTTCCACTCTATGCAAACACACTGGATGCAAATCCTCTATGTGATGAAAAGAAATATTCAACAAAATCCCTTTAGGACATTGCAAATGAATATGGTAGATTAGGTTCACAGGCCGTACTAGTACAAGAGAAGATTCTTGACTCCTAGGCCTTATAAGAAAAATGCAAATATAAATCACTATGAGATATCCTTTTTTTTTTTTTCATTTATCTGATTAGCAGATATCAAAGTGTGATAACACTGTCTTTGCAAGGCGTGGGGCAGCAGAACCTCGCATACCTGGCCTGGCCTCCTGGGTGGGAGTGAAAATTGGTTCTACCCCCTTGGGGGGGATTTGGCAACACTCACTAAAGTAAAAGATGTACATGTCCTTTGGCCTAACAATTATTCTGCTGGAAATTCACAGAAAACCCCGACTGAACATGGGACAAATGATGGATGTTCAAGGAAATACATTGCAGCCTCCTATGTAAAAGCTAAATAATGGAAACAACCAAAATGTCCATTAGGGGAAGCTGTCAGAATAAGTGATGGCCATCCAGAATACGGCATTGTATTGCTGCAGCTGGAGGCAGCTGTGTTTATACTGACACGGAATATTGTGCGTGGGGTAGAGTGAAATGAAGAAGCAAGCTGCCAAACCGTGATCTGGGTGCTACCATTCAGCTGAGTGGGAAAAAATACTAGGCTGAACCGTGTGAAAGTACCAATCAGCATTAGTCCATTTTTTACATATAGATGCAATAATTTTATAAAATTCAATATGTATATATATATCCATCCTAAACTTTTAATTTTGAGATACCTGTACATTCTCATGCAGTTGTAAGAAATAATACAGAGAGAGCCCATGTACTCCTTACCTAGTTCCCATCATGGTAGCATGTCACAGGTTTAGTACAATGTCACAGCCAGGTTGCCGACACTGATACAGCCAAGGTATTTCCATCATCACCAGGGTCCCTCCTGTTGCCCTTTCAGGGCCAAACCCCTTTCCCACCCCTCACTCTGGCCCCGACCCCTGGCCACCACTAATCTGTTCTCCATCTCCAGAGTTTGGTCATTCCAAGGCCATTGCATGAATGGAATCACATGGTACGGAACCTTTGGGGATTGGCTTGTTTTCATGCGCGTCACCCTCCAGAGGTCCGTCTGGGCTACTGAGTGTATCAACAGCTGGTTCCTTTTGATCGCCGAGTCCGACCCCGAATGGTATCTGTGTGGTTTCCAGCTCGAGCCTACAGTGAGTAGAGCTGCTATCAAGTTTCACGGGCAGGTTTTTGTGTGAATGTAAATTCATTTCTCCGGGATAAAGGACCAGGAAGGCAAATGCTGGGGTATAGGGTAGGTGCATGTGTCGTTTTTTCCAGAAACCGCCAAACTCGCTTTCCAGAGTGGCTGTAACATGTGACATTCCTACCAACATTGTACGGTACACCAGCTTTCCCATGTGCTCACTGGCATTTGGTGGTGTCGCTATCCTATTTATTTATTGTTGGCTATTCTGATGGGTGTGTGACAGCTCCTTGTGGTGCTGTTCTGCGTCCCTGACAGTGATGATGTTGTACGCCTTCTCATGAGTCTCTGTCCTCTGTACCCTCTTTGGGGAAACCTGTGTCTTTTGCCCATTTTCTAACTGGGATGCTCATACTGCTGTTGAGTTTTAAGAGTTCTTTCTCCAGCGCCCCCCCCCTCCCCCACCCCTTCGTGTTGGATACTCCTTGGTCGGGTATGCGATGTGCGGTATTTTCTACAGGCTGTCTTCTCATCCCTTGATAGGGTCTTTCACGCCCGAACGCCGTTAGTGTTAATGATGTAAGTGGCCACCTTTTCCGTCTCTGGGCTGTGCCTTTGCTGTCGAGGCTGAGAGCTCTATGCCGAGCCCTAGACCCCGAGGATTTTCCTACCTTTGTTTCTGGAGGTTTGACCACTTATATTATTTCCCGACATGCTCTCAGAGCATCCAAAGACAGCGGCAGAGTCGGCAACAGGAGATACTGAGGGCACCAGGTTTGGCCAAGTCTGGTCCCTGGTGAAGGTAGAATCACGTCCATTTACATCATAGAGGCTGAGGCAGCACCCGCGAGGTCGAGTACAAACGATTCCTGCAGGTGTCCACGCCTCCATTCTTCTCCCTCGTTGACCTTGTACAGCCAGTGACTTCCCTTCAGGAAAGTAATTCAGACTTCCTCGCCAAGTCCTTTCCACTCACTCAATAACAATTATGAGTAATAATTCAGAATAGGAGCTGAATAATATTAATAGTTATTGATAATAAATGATGATGGACCTTCGTCCAACACGTCCCAGGTGTCACACCAAGCACTGCACATTCCTCCTCACAGAGGCCCAAACAAATCCCAGGAGGATATGCCCAGCGCCGTCCTTCCCCACATCCTGCTGAACTCGCAGGAAACCTGAACGTTCAGCTCTTTCTTAAGCCCCGACTCGGCTGGCAGCGTCCCTGTAGAAAGCGGCTGCCAGCGTGAGCTCTAGAAGCTCGCAGCACGGGGAGTCTAAGCTGGACACCGAGGATCCTGAGGCCAGAGAAAGAGACTGTATTTGACAGTGACCATCTGCACCTTCCGAGGGCTCCCTAGGGGGTGCCCCACCCACAGGCGACCTCAGTCAGTCTTCACACGGTCCCATAGGGTGCAGCTGAGGCTGCCCAACCTCTGAAAGGGAAGCCACTTTCCCGAGGGGCCAGCGCTGGTGGGAAAAGGCTGGGAACGAGTTCTATTGGATCCTGAGCCCTCCTCTTCCCACCAGGTCACATCTAAACCCACGGAGAAGGAACACGACAGGTTCTAAAGACCCTGCATTCATTTAAAACCCCCAGCACAGGGCTCCCATTTAGTTGGCTGCTCTATCACATGCACGGCTTTCAAGCTGAGGGATGAAGGCCCCTGGTGCGCGTGGAGAGGGGTGCGGCTGTAGCGTTAATGGTGAGAGAGAAAGACTGGAAGCCAACTACATGTCCATCAACAGGGAACTAGAGTCAGCCGTGGGCAAACTACGGCCCGCGGGCCGATCCAGCCCGTTTGAAATGAATAAAACTAAAAAAAAAAAAAAAGACCGTACCCTTTTATGTAATGATGTTTACTTTGAACTTATATTAGTTCACACAACAACACTCCATCCATGCTTTTGTTCCGGCCTTCTGGTCCAGTTTAAGAACCCATTGTGGCCCTCGAGTCAAAAAGTTTGCCCACCCCTGGTAGACAGCGAAGCTGTGGGAGAGACCCAAACTATTACGCTAAGGGAATAAGTCAGTCAGAAAAAGAGAAACACCATATGAGTTCACTTATCTGTGGGATCTAAAGAACAACATAAACAAAACAGAAACAGATTAATAAACACAGGGGACAGACTGGTGGTTGCCAGAGGAGAGGGTGTTGGGGGGCTGGGTGAAAAAGGTGAAGGGACTGAGAAGCACAAATTGGTGTTTATACAACAGCCACGGGAGCGTAAAGCACCGCACAAGGAAGAGTCAGTGATGCTGTAATAACTATGCATGCTGCCGGGCGGGCACTGGAAATATTGGGGGGGGGGGGCACTTTATAACGTATATGAGTGCCTAACTGCTGTACTCCTGAAACTAGAACAAAGTAATATTGAACGTAAACTTTAATGTAATACAAATATCCAAGATCAAATAAATAGTCATCGCACACCCCAGTTTTGTTTTGTTTGGGTTTTCTAAACTCAGCAAAATAGTCTGGTCAACAACATTAAAGAAATGCCTGTTTGTAACGGAGCTGTGGGCCATGAAACGAACTCGGACCCTACGAAAGCAGCGTCTTGGGTCTGTGTGGCCTGCCTGGGCGTTGGAAACAGACAATGTCTTTCAGGCCC